>NW_008340640.1:1613187-1686484 GCF_000622305.1 Nannospalax galili
GGGGGAGGGAAGGAGGAGGAGGGGGAGGAGGGGCAGGGAGATCCTACTGAGAGCCCCGATCTAGGGTGGGGTAGGTTTTATAGGGAAGTTTCACAGAAGCCCACACGCATCAAGCATCCTTTAAAATGATTGGATGGTCCTATACCCTGAGTAAGGGGAGGATTCTTATTGGTAGGGGCTGTCTTTAGGGCATTGGAATGTGCTGACTGTTATCTGTGGGGCCAGAAGTTTCTGTTTTTACCTTATAAGGCTGCTATATGCCCGGGCTTGCTTGATCTACAGCTTTCCAGGGTGGGGGGTAGTAACTGAAGATTACAACATGCCTGGGCATGCCCAGGCTTATCTGAAACATCTAGTCAAAATGGAGTTAGTACCACCTTAAGCCAAGCAAATTACAGAAGTAGAAAGAAGCGGTTAGACAAGTCAGGGTCCCACAGTATCAAGATAGAGAAAGGAAGGAAATATAAAGCATCTTCAACCATACAAAGAGTAGACCTTGATGAATGCTTAGAGATGGGATCTGAGTAAAAGGAGGAGTGAGGACAGTGGTTTAAGCACAAGTTTCCACAAAGTGATGTCCTTACTAGACTAGACGTACTTAGAGCTACATTGTGGGAAAGATAGAAACTTTCAGTTATATAAATATTCCCTTACACCATGGAAGCTAAACCTTAGGAAGCTTAGGACACTTGTACGGTGACTGGGAGGTACACGAAGAAGACCACTGTGACTGGAAAATTGTGAGGTGTTTGCACTGATTCTAAGGGTGAGGAGAATTAACTATGGGAATGGGGTATTTTTAAACGTGACTTATTATTTCATAAGAATTACTTGGTTTCCACCTAAGAACAAACTGAGCAAAAGTAGGAATGAGGTATCAAGGTAGGAAGCTCTTTTGCCAACTCAATCTAGAGGAGTTGATACTTCTGACCAAGGGAGAAGAGTAGAGGGGCTAGGATGGGAAACATTTTGAAAATAGAACTTCAGGGTTTTATTTAGTTTCCCAGTAAAAAGTAACAGAGCAATAAAGAAGGCAGGGATAATTCTAAGGTCTCTGATCTCAACAAGTGGGAGCCTAGCAGGGCTATTTACAAATACAGGGAGCATACACTGAAGGGGTAAATACGGGAAGAAAACCCGTGAGTTCTATTTAGACATATGGAGCTTGTCCTCATAACCTGTAGTAATACTGACATCTACTAGTCTGCCACATCTAGGCAGTCTGCATGCAGGTTGACAAGAAAGAATCTGAAACATCAAAAAATGCTCTAGACAAATCTTGTCTCACCATTTTTCCAGGAAGAATCATCTTTTTGGCAGATGAATTGTTTTATGTATGCGGCATAAGTTTAGTTCTTAAAATTGTAACTGCTAAACCAAACAGAACTGGTTAGTGAGCTCTATGCTACACCCTAATCAAAACTCTGGGGGAGCTCCAGTGATACATGAGGGATACAAGGGGAACTCCCCATAGTGAAGACGAAAAAGCCAGTGGAGGCGTCTGAACAATGTGGACCCATTTCAGTGGGAACTTACCATGCTAAATCCTTGTCTGACGGTTTCATTTCTTGCTGCAATAAGCATAGTGGTAAGTCATATGTCCTCCACTGAACAGAGAGCTCAGCTAAACAACACACAGGTGGGAGAATGCTAAAAAGAACAGAGGAAAAAGTTCAAGTCAAGGAAACAAGTCAGAAGGCTGGTTACAATAGCTGTATTACTTTTTTTATTGCTGTGCCAAAATACTCAACAAAAAGCAACTTGAAGGAGAAAGGATTAACATTCGGTTGAGAGGAACACAGTCCATCATAACAGGGAAAGCATGAGGGAAGGAGTGGCTGGCTTAGTCCACATTGCAGACTAGGAAACAGAGAAGGGAGAATTCCGGTGCACATCAGGCTTTCTCTTTTTATCCAGAACTCCAGCCTATAGAAAAATACCACCCATATTTCAGGTGGGCCTTCCCTCCTAAGTTTACTCTGTCTAGAAACACCTTCAAAGACAGACTCAAAGTTTTGTCTCCTAGGCTATTCTAAATCCAGTCAGACTGGCAGTGACTATTAGCCATTATAAAAGCCTAAGTTACTAATGACAGACGACAGAAAAGAATGAAGAAACCTAGAAGAATATTGATGATATATTTTACTAAAATGTAAGCCTCAGGATGGCAGGAGCATCATCTCTCTGTTGTACTCTGAGTACCTGCAACAATGCCTGGAATACAGCAGATGCTCAAGGAGTGTGTATTAAAGAGAGAAAGAATTGAGCCAGGCATGGTGGCACACAGATGTAGTCACAGTCAGCATTTGGTAGGCACAGGTAGTAGGATCAAGAATAGAAGACCAGGGGATGAAGAGATGGCTCAGCAGTTAATAACGCTGGTTTCTCTTGCAGAGGACCTGGGTTCAAGTCCCAGCACCCACATGGAAGCTAACAATTGTCTATAACTCCAGTTCCAGGGGAATCTAATGCCCTTTTCTGACCTTCATGTTCATTGCACGACACTGGTGCACCTATATACATGCAAGCAATACACTTATACATGTAAAATAAAATTAAGTAAATAAATTTTTTGTCTTTTTGAGACAGGGTCTCCCTATAGCCCCAGCTGACCTGGAACTTATCATGTAGACCAGGCTGGCCTTGAATTCATAGATATCTGTCTGCCTCTACCTCCCGAGTGTTGGAATTAAAGGTGTACACCACCATGCCTGGCCAATAAAATATATTCTTAAAAAATTTTAAAAAAGAGCTCAAGGCAATCCTAGGCAACAGGGAACTTTTTTCAAAAAGTAAAGAAGAAGAAGGAAGAGGAGGAGGAGAGTCACCATGCTGAAGATAGCACTTAGGTTGCCTAAGATAGCACTCCTACCTCTGCATTGTTATCATTTTTGTTTGTGAGCATGTTAAGAAGATTTAAGAGCTCATCTCTTGACAAATTTAACACAATCAATAGTGTTTCAGCTACAGTCGCCATACTGTACATTAGAGCACCACAACTTACTCATCTTACAGAACTGATACCGTGACCAATAACCTCCCTGTTCTCCCTGCTTTCCGTTTGTGCATATATAAAGACTCAAGTCGCATATCTTCAATCTATACAGCTGTGTATGACAATGATACCTCAGCAAAGCTATTTTTAATAAGAAAAATAGAGGGAGACAAGAAAAGCAAGAAGGAGAAAGGGAGGGAAGAAAGGAGAGAACGAAGAACAAAGGGAAAGAAGGAAGCAGGAAGGAAAGAAAGAAAGAAGGGGAGAAGAAGCAAGAGAAGGAGAGAGCACAGCAGGGGAGGAAAGAAGGGAGGGAGGGAGGGACGGAGGGACGGAGGGAGGGAGGGATGGAGGGAGGGAGGGAGAGACGGAGGGAGGGAGGGAGGGACGGAGGGAGGAAAGAAGGGACAAGAGGAAAAACTGATGATCAACAATTGAACTCTAGAAAATCTTATTTTTGAGCTTCTTTGATTTTTAGCAAGCCTATCTAGCACTCTTGTCAACAAACTGGTGACCTTACATTGGAATGTTTGTTTGTTTGTTTTTAAGGATCATATCCAAAAAGGTGTTGATAATATAATTACCATAGATGTTGCCCAACCTCTTCCTCTGTCCTCAAAAGTAGCTTAAATGTTGAATATGCATGTAGCTTACTAGAGAGAGAAAACATCTCACCATCAAACTGCAAAATTTTATTATTTCTGCTCATATAATAGTAACTTTACTACATTTCTCTATATTTTTTCAATTGGTTGATAGTTACATTGTGTTTAGTAAATAGGACTTAAGCATAAATAGAATTCTTTGCCCAATGAGCTATCTTTATTCAACCTGGTGACTATACAAATAAATTACTAGTAAGCATATAGGTAGGCACTTTTGCCCTAAAGATGAGTATCTAGCCGTAAAAATACCTAACTCAAATTTTAAGCCAGCAAAGGATGTACCAATTAGGGGAAAAGTCTGGAAATATAAACACCTCAGTAAAAACTGAACTGAATTCGAAGGTCTGTGAACATAAATTTGACGTATGTTGTTTCCACTCTTTCCAAGGCCTCATTCTGCGGAGTCCTTCTTGCTGCTTTCCCTTTGTCTGTTCTAATTAGCTGCCAATGAATGGGCCGACAGCTCAGAAATCCCAGTACTAGCCCCCGACAAATACCTAAGCAAAAGTAAATTACTAGTTTTCCTGAGGTATGGTTTTCAGTGATTGCTCCAAAAACAAACAGATTGCCATAGACAGTTTCATTTTAAATGAAATAAAATAATGTTTCGATAAATTGGTCTTAAGTTCTCTGGGTGTTCTATGTTGAGCACTTTAACTTTTGTTGCTGAAAAAGTCAAAAAGTTGACAGTGAGTCTGTTTTGGTGATGGACTAAAACACGAAGTAAGACCCTGGAGTTAGGTTGCCTAAGATCAGATATAAGCTCAGCTGGACTGTACTTACCCTTTCTGTGCCTCAGTTTCCTTTCTGTAAATCAGGATTACTGATGATAATAATGGCACAGATCAGGATCCTTGTAAGGATTAAACAGGTTTTATAAACAGGATGACCCACGGGATTACCTTCATTTCTTCCTAAAATACACACGAATGCTACACAGCTGGTTTCAAAACATCCAAGGAACAAAAATCTCTGCCAGTCTAGGATTGAGCAGGCATGGAGAATCCTACCAAGAAACATTGGCCTGCGTTTGTTGATTTCACTGGGAGCCACTTATTACTATGACATGTAAGTGTTAGAAGTCGTTGTTGTTCTGGAGACTTATTCAAACAGTTGCCTTTGGTGTGAAAGATCAATATTCTCCCTTCAAATTGATTAGCCATGAATTAATTCTGGTGTAGCAGATATGAGCCTCAGTTCACAAGAGCAGGTGTTTAAGAAATATTGCTATTTTATTGCTTTTTAATCAACTTAATATGGCACTAAGCCTGCATTATCATCCTGCTAATTGTGAGCATACCTTCCATTCCTGGGCCAAACCAGAATCAATGATTGTAAAACAGCGAGAAGTGCTTCTGGTCAGCAATTTGTAGTGACCACCATTGACATCCTAATTTTCAAAACCCAGAAAGGCCAGGACTATGGCTTGTTTGCCCTACATGGGAATCAAGGACATTTCCTGGTCTAGAAGTTTCTGTGCCCTCTACCCATCTCCTCAGACACTGCATAAACATGATGTACCTGTTCCCACCCTCATGTGATACTCAGAACTTTCTTCTTACTGCTTTGAAGAATATCCTTCTCCTAGACTTCTCCAGCCCTCAAAGCCTTAGTTGATTCCTTTTTCCTGATAATGCAGTCTCATTATCCCACAAATACTCAAGTCAAGAATGACACAAGGGGAATTGGTGGGAAGAAGCAAAGAAGGCAGGTCTGCTGCTCTTTCCATTCCACAAAAACAATGCTAAGGCAATAAAATAGGGCCAGGCTATGTTCAAGTAGAAATGAGAGGTAAAATAATAGAGAAAAGAGCCATTAACATTCACTAATCTATCCTACCACACTAGCTGGGCTCTTAGAGCTTTGAAATAAGTAAGGTACAGACATTAGGTTGAACATGCGTTGTGTGACTATAACTTACCAGACTCTGCAGACACAGGGCAAAGCTCCTGGGTAAACACAATCTCTCTTCTAGGAAGAAATCAGATGAGTCACACGAAGTCTGAGTCTTCTTATCAAAGATCCCTGCCACAACCATTGGGTTCTCTCTTAAAGATACTCCCTGACTGATCCTTTCACACATTTTAATCCATCATCAGTCTCTTCCAGGACTCACCAAAAGGAACATGGAAACTACCTTTGGAAATAACAGCTTTTACTTCTCTGAAAATACTTATCTCTTAGCTAAGAAACAGTTTTCAAACACCAGAAATACAGTGTTGCTGGGAGGAGATGGGTAAAGACAGAAAGCTATAGAAGAATAGATTCTCTCCCAGACATCAGTGAAACACAACTGCTCCAACCTGTTTTGAGTTAGGAAAGAAAAGGGCTCTAAGCATTGTCAGATCACAAGCGGCTTAAAAATAATTTAAAATGGATTCAAAAGGATTCAAGGGACTTCCCTTTCTAAGACAGAAAGTTACAGATATTGTTTTAACAGATTCTTAGAAAGAAAATGTCTTTCCCCAACCTCTGAAACTTTTCCAGTGCTGGACTTATTGTAAGTAAACATTAAAAATTCTCCAAGATGCTCTGAGAGACTCGCAATTAATGTTCACTTTGTTTACTTTTATTCACTTGGTTTTGACCTAGCACTGAAAAAAATAGATGAGATTTTAGGATAGTTTTCAAGTTTTCTGCTCAGATGTGTCTATTCTTTCATTTATTGACTATTTGACTACTTATTTGTAGTGGTATTTGTATTTATTTTATGCTCTGAAGTTTTGATCCAATATTATTTTGCTATTCAGATTGTTTCAGCATTGTAAAATATCTTTAAAATATTTATAATGTGAAGACAGAAATTAAAAAATGACAGCTGGGGAGATGGTGCAGTGAATAAAGTACCTGCTGCTTAAGCATGAGGGACCAGAGTGTAGACCTAGCACCCACGTAGAAAGCCAAGTGCAGCAGCAGCCTCTGTAACTCCAGGACTGCTGAGGGGCCAGAGGCAGACAGTCCACTCACATGGCAAGCTCCAGATTCAATGAGAGACCCTGTATCAATGATAATAAAAACAACAACAACAACAATAATGCGGAGAAGCAACTGAGAAAAAAACCTGACCTCAGGCCTCCACATGCACTTACACGGATAAGTGCACCCAGAGCACTCATGTGCACATACACATAGACACAAACCACATACTCAAAGACACACACACACACACACATATAATAATCGTAAAGGGACAACTCTACAAAATAAAGATCAGAATTAGTCTTACTTTATAAAACAGAAACTAACACTTGGAAATCTTAAAGAATGTTTCAAAGAGAGTGATTGGAATCCATTCACTATAAGGCTGTAAGGCACATACAAATTTTCACACCACTGTCCCTAGTGGTTGAGAAAAGAATGGAGAAAGACTGTGCTCAATGCTTATATTGCATTTAAATGAGAAAACAGATGAGTGGCCTATTTAAACAATCTATTACAAGGCAGCAATGTGATGTAAGCCAAAACATAGTCTTTTAATGTTATTCCATCTGGATGTACACCAGATCACACAATTACTGAAAGGCAAGTGGATGCACAAAGAAAGAAAGAAAACACCAAACAAATACCAATAAAGAGCAAAGGCTTTAGGGAGTAACTGAAACAATGCTGTGTCTCAGCATCAGGAGCTGGCCCCATGTTTCCAGATTTAGACAAGAATTAATAGGAATCTCTCCTCCATTTCCGCCATTATTCTATCGGCCCAATTTTTTAAGCTCCAACTTGAAGCACCTAGGCGGCCAAAATTAAACCAAAGAGCAAGGCTATAAAAAGTTATTCAGTAAAATATAACGTCCGTGCCAAATCTACCACACATCCTGCCAGCACACTTGCCTCCCCCTGCAGCCTAGTGGCAACCATCCATGGTGGTGCACCATAAGACGCTGCAGAGAAGAGAGGGTCTGGGGAGAAGGGCGTTTCCAGCCTGCTTCATCCCAGTCCCTTATACTTTGCTGGCCGAGTAAGGTCTGGAATGTGGGCACTTGGGAGAAGGAAGTTCTATTTCTGCTCCACACTTGAACTCTTCTATCCTACAGTCTTTTCCAAAGCACAGTACATTTCAATCTTTCTGCCTTATTTTTATTTTATTTATGTGTATGTCTCTGTGTGTACCTGTCTCTGTGGGGTGGGGGGCGGGGTTCCTGCAGAGAGAAGAGCATTGGGTCTCTTGGAGCTGGAGTTACAGGTGTTTGTGAGCTGCCATTGCAGGTGCTGGGATCCAAACTCAGCGCCTCATGATTGAGCATCAAACACTGTTAACCAATGAGATCATGAATTTCTGAAGTTCATGAATTTAAATCTTTATGGTCAGAATTCTTAACTCAGAAGACTTCAGTAAGAGGTCCTGCCCTTCAGCCTCTTCCTCTTGCACCTACGTCCTGGGCTGTAGCTCAGGCATCTTGTTTCCCTCCCCACCTAGCACATGGGTCTTCCTACACTTTGACCTTACTTCACTTGGCATTCAGAGGACTCTATTTCTAATTCTACCCAATCCTCAATGTTGCTCACCAATTTATTCTCCTACCACCCAGATACAAGTGCTTTTAGAATATGCTTTAAATAAGTCGTTAACCCAGAACTGTATCCCCCAAGAAATGCCTTTTTGAAAAAGTCAGGAGCATATTTCCAACAACTGACTATGCACAGAAATCACCCGTTAATCCTGGAGTCTAAGCCATGTTCAAGATCAGTTAACATAGACGCCCTAAGAGTGAGAGTTCATTGCTGGCATTAAGAACATTTGAAGTATTCCCCTAGTGCTTCTAATGTACAGCTATGAACACACCTTGCTGAGACTCGGGGCCTACTGCAAGAGGGCAGGCAAGATTAACATTATTTCTTTTAATGTAAATTTTTATTGAGTTTTTTTTTTGTATTTCGTATAATAGGTCTTAATCTAATTTAGTCCCTCCACCTTCTACATCTTCCCAGAGCATCCTTCTATCTGTATATGACAGATTTCATGCATTCTGGCATAAACATTATAATTATAATTAAATAGTATCAGTTATGGGAGGGAATCCCTTGCAAATGGAATTTAATAATTTGGTCTTCTTTTTTGGACTCTGAGAACAACTTTATCATCTATGTTGCAGTGTTTTCTGTTTTTATAATTCTCTCTATTGCAGAAATGATGAGTTACCCCTCAATATCCATTTTCCTCTTTTTACATGAGTAGGACCCTTTAATTTTAGCTGGCTTCATAGCCATTAAGAATACAGACAGTGACACATGCCACATCAATTCCATATCCTCTAGAATGACTCTGAGGGTATGGACATGATGGAGCACCATCTTACTCTTTGCATGCAACTGTCTTGTAACAGCAAAGGAACGAGGTAGAAGTCAGAACCTGGGGTTTCTGTTGGAAGGACAGTGACTGTAAGAGTTCAGAGTTTTATAGGTGAGAAAAAAGCTTATATGGTGTTTAGGTCATTATTAATGATTGGCCTCTCACAGCTAAAACTATACCTGAATAAATATAACCTCTAGTTTATTCATCCAGTAAGGTTTTGTGCTGGTGATATTCAAAAGAATTAAGTCACATCACCATTCTGCTGAGGTCAGTGTCATGATTGCTGTACCATATTATAAGAGCCCTAAGATCTAAGTGACCAACAATGAAGCAAACAGATACTCAGGACCACAAAGACATAAATGATCAGAAACATGTGCTTCAGAGAAAGAGTTCAGGATAAGATAAAGATAGAGCCAACTTCCCATAAGTAAATTAAAGAAAGAGGTCAAGAACCTGCATTGACCCATGGGTGATGTCTACATTTGGACAAATCAGATGAGTTAGCACATAGGTATTTGTGAAAAAACCTTGAAATCCAGCGTTTACACTGAGCAGCTATGTGACCTTTGGCAAGTGACTTGAACTCCTGTAGTTGGCATTTCTTCATTTGGAAATGGAGTTATTAATAGCCATTTCACAGAGCAATTGTGTGGATTTAGCTAAGTGACACATCTTGACACCTGACACAATGTCTGGCATATTGCAGGTCTTCAATAAATAGCCTTTTAAAAATTTCCTACTCCAGCAAAGAGAAAAATCATTGCTTTTCCTCAAAATACAGACCTTATTAAAACAATGTTTCATTGTTTTTTACTTTATGTATATGAATGTATTGCCTGCATGTGTGTAAGTGCACCAGTGTCGTGCAATGCCTGTAGACGTCAGAAGAAGGTGTCGGATCCCCTGGAACTGGAGTTATAGACAGTTGTTAGCTGCCATGTGGGTGCTAGGAATTGAACCTTGGTCCTCTGCAAGAGCAGTCAGTGGTCTTAACCACTGAACCACCTCGCCAGCCCCCAAAATACAGTCTTATTGGGTAACAGTGTCATCTCTACTTCTGAGAGCACTCCCTCCCACATATCTCAGCAGATCATTCACCCCCTTCTCTGAACTCTATAGTCATTCTGTCTCCTCTGGATCTCTCATTTACAACTTAATGTCACACTGTTTTTTCTCATGTGTCTTCCATTAGTGTCTAAAGCTTCAGAGTATTTTTTCCTGTCCTTCAGAGCATGAATCCTACTTAGTCCAACCTGTTGTGCTCCCAAAAGACTCATTAGAGAAATAAACTGCATGTGTAGCTTACAGAGCGCCAAGTTGAATAAATGTCATTCTATTCGTATACTGAGTAACCAAATGGCAGAATACCTTAAACTTTAAAAATCAAATTAATGGAATTTTGACATTTTCAATCCTGAGCGAAGCCAATTTGATGTACTTTAAATTTTCCCTTAACAAGAATAGTTCCTCCCTAACAGCAGGTAAGATTTAGCTGTAAACTCCACTCCCTTCTCGTCTGTTTCCCTTGTCATTTCAAAGCCCATCATAACGCTCTATTGTGTTGACTTTCATCAAGAAGTATTGGGGCTTTTTTCTCAAATAATTATGTGCTAAGTAAGACTTAGGACATCAAAACTAGATAATTCAAGGAGTTGACAATCTAGAGTACTTTGCTGCTCACTTGTTTTTGGCGGCCTATTGTGCTAGTTTGCTGGAGCTTCTATAATGATGTACCAAAAATTAAGTAGCTCAAAGTTCTGGAAAAGTCCAAGGTCAAAATGTTGGCATAGTGAGTTTGCCTCTGGGTGTTCCTTGACTGTTTCCTAGATTTTGGTGGTTAGCTGCCACCCATGGCATTTTTCAGCTTATAGAAACATCAATTCAACCCAATCTTGACCTTCATGTTCATGATACTCTCTCTGTATGCATGTTGGTTTCCAAATCTCCCCTTTCTGCAAAGCCACTAGTCTTACTGGATTAGCTGTCCCATGCACACACTCCAACACAGCCTCATTTTGACTACATTTGCAGCTACACTTTTTCCAAATAAGGTCACGTGTGAGGTACGAGTGGTTAGGACTTTAACATACAAATTTTGAGAGGACAATTCAGCCCATAACAGTTATTATACTTGTGCTTCATATTCAAGAAGCAAACCCAGTGACAAGAGACATCTGTATCCATGGCAAGTCTAGCTCATGGAAGGTATAAACTGTTACTCTGCAGATTGACTGTAATCAATGTTTTCAGTGCAGAAGTCAATCTAAGTAAAAGCACTTACCAGAGTTCCTGGCGATAGAATAAGTACTTGACAAGTGTTAGCTATTAGTAGCAATATTCTGATTATTAGTATTATTTAGATCTTAAATCACAGTGTTCAATATACTGTCAAAAACATGTCAGCTTCTTCTGTGAATATGAATAACAGTTGAAAACTAAGAGAGTGAAAGTAAAATCAAATGTGATAAACTTAAATGCAGTTAGTCATAAATGGGAACTCACCAATTAGCCTATCGTGTTCTAAAATTAATTACGAATATAAAATCAAAGTGTAAAGAAATCATTATGTAAATATTTTCCTTATGTATCTATTCATCATGTATTTTCATTTTTATTGAAAAGCAAGAAAGAGAAGGCAAGAAAGCTCTGATGGGATATTTAATGAATGGTATATGATGTTATACATACTTAGGAAATACTAGGAATATAATAGTAATAAAGGTACTCAGATTATTAAAGGTACTCAGATTATTCATCTCAGAACCTTGGATATTTGAACTGGATATGCAAATGGTTAAAATGGCAAATCACATGTTATAATCAGTTTATTAAAATATGTATCTGTTAAGTATGCACAAAACAATGCAAATCTTCTCAAAAGTGGCAGCAGTTGTACTGATACCCATACATTTCTAAAACTTCAATATAAGTGAACTTTATGCAAAAAAGTAATAGAACTGATCACAAGAAGAACTGATTTTTAGACAAGATGAGATTAGGAAATTGACTGTCTTGTAAGCATGGAAGGAGAGCAAGCTACAGGTACACAAGATTTCTTTGGCTTTAATGGAGGACCCACCCTAAATGTAGAGCCAACTGGAAGCTTCCATTTGAGGAAAAGGTAGTTACTGAGCATGAACGTGAAGAAATATGAAGTAAGACATCACGATATGATTCAGATCAGCTGTTCTAAACAGTGAGATTCTAAAGCGTGAGATCATAGTGTAGTAATAGTGAGCGAATGCAGAGAGTCAAAGCAACCTAAGAGTTTGCTATTACAAGCATGAGAGGAGTGTGAGGTCAGGGGAAGCTCAGAGCCTGTAGGCCTGGGAAAGCTCTCTTAAATAAATAGGCCAAAATTGAGTTCTTTGAGACTGCGGACGGGTAAGAAAGTGATGACTCTGTGTTTGCAGGAGGCAGAGAGAAGCAGCAAGATTTTGAAAGGCAAAGAGAAAATGGAATTAACACAGACGAAGCCTCGCAAAGGGTCTGGCTGAATTTATCTAACCCACTTTCCCCTTGAAGTCCTTTTAGTGTCTATGCTCCTGGGAGACCTACTAGTGTCTTGAGATTTCCACTCTGGATGAACCCCTCAACCAGTCCAGAGAACTGGTTGAGAGAGGGAAACAAGAGGACACAGTATCCCTGCCACATCTTACCAACTTAACATCACTAATTGTTGCAGTCAGTTATGAGTTTATAGTACTTAAAAAATAAGCAGAAAGTGCATTGCCAAACTAACTTCAGTGGCATGATACAGCTAGCAGCAAACAAGTAGGTAATAAGGGATGCAAGGGTGACTCTTTAAATTGTGACTCAGCTCTGATCCACAAGTGTCTCCTCTCTACAAGAAGCTGCCCAGTTCTCCCTGCTGCAGGTTTGGGAGTACTCCTTGGTCATTCTCCATCTACCACAGCCGTACTGGACTCCAGTTCATCACGCTTCCATTTGCGCCTTTCTCTGTAAGCTGTAAGCTCCTCAAAGGCAAAAAATGTTGACAGAGACTGGGTTCTGGAGCCAGGCCATCTACCATGGCTTACTGCAGGTATGATGTCAGGTACATAACCTGACCTCTCTAGACCTCGCCTCCTGATTTGTAAATGGCAGATTGTAGGACCATGAATCAACATATTCAAAGCACTCTGACCAGTCAGTTCTAGCCATGGGAGCCACTGGAAGGATGTTATCTACATGATTCCCCCAGAGCCTCGTACAGTGTCTACAACAGAGCATGCTCAGGTAATGCCTGTGGAATGAACAACTGAACAAATGAATAAAGGAATTTCTTGATGAAAAAAACTTGTCTTCTTCTTTGCATTTCTTCAGAAAGCATAGTTGACCAATTAACAGATTTGATTTTAAAGACTGCCAAGAAAAGCTTTTACCTAAAATGAGGGAACACATCACATAGGTAACATTCCACATTTCCATGTGAGATGTTACCTGCCAGAAATCCTTTCAAGCTATTCTTTCCAGGCAGTTTTTTTAGTTAACATTTAATTCACCAACATCTGAGATGTGCATGAGACTTTCCAAGTCTGTGTCATTAAACACCACATTACAGATAAACTGGGGTTCAAAGAGAACACTAGCTCAAAGTCTCACAGTTAGTTGGTAAATGGCTCTGAGTTTCACCTTCTACACACACAAGAAAGATGCTTACAAGGGGCTGGAGCGATGGCTTGGTGGCTAAGAGCACTGGTTGCTCTTGCAGAGGACCCAGGTTTGATTCCCAGCACCCATATGGCAGCTAACAACCATCCATCCTAACTCCAGTTCCAAGGGAATCAAATATCCTCTTCTGACTTCCATGGGCATTGCATGACATTACACATATGCAGGCAATATACTCATGTTCATAAAAATATAAAAGATGCTTACAAAGGAGCAGGGATGCAGATGAGGATGTGGAGGATCCATCTTCCCCTCCTGAAGCAGACTGATTTCCTACACAGCATGTGTGATTCTGCTTTTGCATCCTCACAGAAGTTTTGGAATTATTCTTCAACAACAACTCACAAAACCATTAGTGCTTTGCAGCATCAGCAATAGACAGGTATAAACCTCTCCAGAACACTCTCAGTGGGTACTATGAAGTAATTCTTTTGGATTAATACCAGTGTCATCTAAAAAAGAGTTGATTCACCACATGATTACACTGGATTTCTGTCAGATATTTGCACTGAATCATAAGAACTCTTGCATATAAAAATAAAATTTCAGTGAGCCTAAAGGTGAGACTTTAATTCCAAGGATTGAAATAAAAATAAAAGAATATTGGAGTAAAATTTGTCTTCAAAATCAGAATTTTACCTCTAGCTCCACTTCGTGAAGCTTAGTTGCTGAATATATCTGAAATGGAACAGTAGCACCTGTTTCTCACCTTTGCAGACATGCACAAACACATCCATGCAGACACACATGCACACACGCACACACGCACACACACACACACACACACACACACACACAGGAAAAATAACTTTTGCCATTTAAAGATAATAAAAGTCAGTAAATGTTGAGCTTATGAATTATTTCAGCCTGCTCCAGCAGAAGCAAACATCGTAATCTCCCTGTCCTCTCTGATTGGATTTAACACTTCAGAAGGCTTTCTCTGACCTATCTGAGTTTATTGCCTACATGTATGTAAGTGCACCCATGTCATGTAATGTCCATGGAAGTCAAAAGAACATGTCAGATTCTCCCAGAACCAGAGTTACAGAGGGTTATTAGCTGCCATGTGGGTGCTGGGAATCAAACCTGAATCCTCTGCAAGAGGAGCCCATAGCTCTTACTTGCTGAACCATCTCTTCAGCCCCACTGTATTTATTTTTTTAAACCATAACATTTGTTTCTTTTATAGTAATCATTATTAATTATATATTATGTGCTTGCTTTCCAAACTATTGTTTATTTTTACCATAAAATATCCACTTCAAGGGGGATTTTGTTCTTAGTGTTTCATTTTCACAAGTACTCAGTACTGTATTTGGAACATAGTAGGTATTCAATAAATATTGGTTCCATCACTAAATTAATAGATGAGCAATCATGCCACAAAGAGCCAGCCTAGGACTGGAGAGAGATGACTTAGTAGTTGAGAGCACTGGCTGCTCTTGCAGAAGACCCAGGCTTGGTTCCCAGCACCCACATGGCAGCTAACAATAGTCCATAAGTCTAGTTTCAAGGGATCTGATGGCCTCTTCTAGCCTCTGAGGTCATCACATAAATGCAGTACACTTACATTCAGGCAAAACATTCATACACATAAAATAAAAATAAATAAAAATTTTAAAAAGACATCCTAATTAAAAAGAAATGGGTATTGTACCTGAAATAAAAAAATTGGAAATGAATCCATAAAGATTTTGGATTCTAATATTTAGTTAGCATTGATCTGCATTTACTGTCTATTCAGAGACATAGGAAGCCAGCAATTCACTACACACATGCACACACACACACACACACACACACACACATTGTTTGCTTTGCCTGTTTTTAACTACCTCATTCTTGCACTTTGTTAAACTATCTATACTCTCTTGCTTTAGATCCTAGAAATAAGAAAAAAAGGGAAGAAAAATATTGCACAATGCTATTGCAGAGAAGGGAGATGAGAGTTGACAGTACACGGAATCAATTCACAGTGTCAAAGATCAGAAAGCATTAAGTGTCCTTATTTCTGTGTGTAAAGAATGTAAGGTGGCCAGGCATGGTGGCACATGCCTGCAAGCCCAGTACTTGAGAGATGGAGGCAGGAGGATGCTGCAAGTTCAAAGTCAGTCTGGTCTGCATACTGCATTCCAGGCTATCCAGTGACCCTGTCACTAAATTTATTAATTAACTAATTAATTAATTAATTTTAAAAAAGCAAAGCGTGAGTGACTTGTTCAAAGTTACAGGTGTCATAGGCCACCACCCTGGATGGGATTCATTATAGATCAACAGAGATTCTGTAGTCTAGATAACTGCCCTGTCTCTTCAGCTTCCTCTCTACTCTTTCCTTTAGTTCTTTTTCTGTAAGCAGGATATTTAAAAATCACAGACCATACAACCTGAGATTTATAGTAAAGCTTTTGCGAATGTGTATTATACTTCCTTTAGAGAATAGCTCTAAAGCCCAGAAGTCTATGGGAAATCAATGTGTTCAAATCTTCCTTTAACAACCAAAGATACCCCCTCTTTGAATCTGAAACTTCAAGCTGAACTGGCTTACAAAAACTTCTCTGGTGGTGTATGAGCGCCACCTGATGCCCAGAGGCAGCATGGCTTCCTTCTCAGACTTCAGGTTACAGACTTGCCATCCTGACCACAAAAATGCAAATTCCAGCCAGACAAAAATTGAGCCTTGAAGGGAAAGTAGACAAGAATCTCCAGTCCTAACTGAGGATCTATTGACAACTGAAGTCAGTTTTCCTTACTGTTGTGATGTCTGGTAGCTTGAACAGACTATAGAGGATAGACTCACAACCAAGATCATTTGGAAAACACAGATTAAACTCAATAGGCCTTTAAAAAGAAAAATAATAATAGAGCACATGAAGTTGGCAGGTGGGAGTGAAATGGGGAGGCAGTCTGAGTATGATCAAAATACATTTTATGAAATTCTCAAATCAATAAGAAAAAATGGGGGGAACAGGGTCTCACAGTAGCCCCAGTTGGCCCAGAACTCACTGTGTAGACCAAGCTGGCCTCTATCACACAGAGATCCACCTGTGCCTGCCTCCTGAGTGCTGGAATTAAAGGTGTGTGCCACCACACACAGCTCAACAAAAACAATTTTTAAAAAGATTTCAAAATATCCAGCTGCCCCTTGGCATCTGTGAAATTCTTAATTAGTAATATGTAACAACACTTGTAATAATTTCTTAAAACGTCAATGCACTTCCATTTCCATATTTTCCTTTATATGATTTTAATTTATACTCATGGCCTGATTCCAGTTAAGAGACATTTCCTATTTTTATGTATTTTTATGTATCTTATGTTACCTCCACTTTTAACTGTTCAGCCAGTAAGTGCTGAGACATCCCCTAATTGTCTACAGACGGTTACCTCACGTTGGTAGAACCTCCAGGTCACTAAAGCTGTGGTAACGACAAGAAGGCACTGCCCTTGGGAAAGTCCTGAGGGTCAAGCAAGGTAATGTGGAACAGTGAGGGGCTGGGTACATGGTTCACCCAGGACACACAGGGGAATGTCCAGCTCGTCAGCGTCTCTGTCGCCATGTTCTTGTCCACTGTACTTTAGGGTGAACATTCACAAGTGAAATGGCTGACTTAGGAATGCATTTGAATGAAATAGAAAAAGATAAAGAGGACCAAATTTGTCAAGAAAAATAAAACATGATTTGGCTGATTGGGTTCATGAATTACACGATGAGCCTATTTTGTAAAGCGATAACTCTAAAGCGTCCAAAAAGATGTTTGAAGCACGGGTACAATATGTAATAATCTGGTCACTGTATTATTTTCAACTACTTAAATTTATGACTAAAATTGAAAGAGGTTAGATATAAATGTAAGAGGAAAATTAGGTTTTCAAATTATTTGGAGAACAATGCAAGGCAAACACTACACTAGAAAATCTGAGTAAAAGTTACCTAAGCCAAGTTCTAGCTCTCAGTTTAAACGGTTCTTGAAACTGGACCAGTTATTTATGCTTTGTAGGATTCTTAGTCCTTTACCAAATCTCTACTGTCCAAGCTTTCTGTACAGGGCTGTCCTCAGGGGTCTGGACACTGGGGACTGTTCAGAATCCCTTTTCTATAACCTCTAAGTTAGGCTTTGTTGTTCGTTCATAAATTATGTTTGGCCCTATTACCTGTTTCTTTGATTATCTTTGCTAGTTTAAAGACATTCTTTTAAAAAATGAAATATTCACATCTCATCCCCCTCCTTTTTCCCATTCATGATACATGGTACTCCAAACTAAACAGAGCATTAAGGTGTTGGTAGGCTTCCTTTATAAGGGTTTATGATCACAGATATGGGTCATTCTGAACACTCTACCTTCCTTTCTAGAGACTCACAACCCATAACTCATTGTCTCCATACTAGGCTGGTGGGACTACGTAGTATATGATATTCTGATAGTCACCACTGCTACCTCACAGGTGCCCAATGAGCATGACTTGAATGAATCTGGATGTCAGAAACCTTACACGAAAGGTATGTATAAGAAAGAAAACCTGGCTCATCCCAAAACCTCTTCTTGTGCACAGACGTTTTGAGACTGCTCGAGAATGCCTGACTCCACCTGGCCTTCAGGGTGAGTTGCCCAGATCGGGCCATGCCCATCCCCCTACTTTGGGGCAAAGTCCCTTTCACTGCTCCAGGACCATACTTCCCTGCTGGCAGGTAGGGTCTTAGAATTCCTCATCTCATAATCTCTCCTAGCTTGCACAGACCTTTTGAGACTGCCTGAAAGCGCCTGACTCAACCTCTGGGGTGAGTTTGCCCAATGGCACTGTGCCCATCCCCCTGCTTTATTTCTCTCTGCAGTCCCTCCCACTGCTCCAGGTCTTAAGCTTCCCTGCTGACTAATAGGGACCAGCACATCTATTTCCCATCTCCTTTCCTTGGACCTTGACTCTATCCATCTGAGATTTCTGAAGTGCTCCTAACTAGGCATGGCTGCTTTACCCTCCAGGAGAGCTCCTGAGTAGCCTTACTGGAGTCATCTGGTCCCTCCAACATAAAATTAAAAGAGAGAACCTAAAAGAGAGTCCTATTTCTGAAGTATGTCCTGTCTTCAGCAATAGGGTCTTACCTTCAAGATCTGGGAGGCAATCAAAGGCTGCCACAATAACTTGTGTAATTTTGGGAGTCTCTTGAACTACCTGGCCAACAAGTCAAAAGGAGATTTCTCCTGTCTGGCACTATTTCTTGTTATATAGCCTTCAGTTATACACACAGATTCATGTAGAGATATTGTATGTGTAATTTTTCAGAGAACTTTTAAACTAATACATTTCTCTGGTTTTTCCACACCACCTAAGCATTATTTATCTCTCTTTCTCTCTCTGTCTAACCCTCTCTTCTCCCTCCCCAGTTAAAGTACTTCCATTTTTCCCATTTCACCCTTGATAACACCTATCTCCTATGATCTCATCTCTCTTGAGCTCCTTCTTCACCTTTACCCACATGGTTCCTTATATAAGCCTTCCTCTTCCCCTCTCAGTTAAATACCCTGATTTTACCCATTTTCCCCTTGGTAACACCTATCTCCTACTATTCCTCTCTCTCAGGCTCCTTCTTTCCCTTTACCTCCATGGTTTCTTTACATTTTGCTGGCTCCTGTAGTTACATCAGGATATATACTCACATACAAGGATTTGGTACTAAGATCTACAAATGAGGGAGAACATACATTGTTTTTGAGTCTGTATTACTTCACTTAGTATAACAGTTTCCAGTTCCATCATTTTTCCTTCGGATTTCATAATTTTATCTTTCCTTATCACTGAGCAAAATTCCACTGTGTAAATGTATCACATTGTCAGTTGAGGGACACTTAGCCTGCTCCCATTTCCTAGCTATTGTGAAAAGAGCAGCAACAAACTTGGAAGTACAAGTGTCTCTGCAATAGGACAAGTCCTTTGGGTATATGCCAAGGACTGGTATAACTGGGTCGTATAGTAGTTTCATTTTTAGTTTTTTAAGAGTCCTCCACACAGCTTTCCATAGTGGTTGCATGAGTGTGCAATCCCACCAGCAGTGAATGAGTGTTCCCCTTTCTCCACATCTTCACCAGCATTTGGTATCATTTGTTCTCTTGATCTTAGCCAGTTTGATTGGAATAAGATGAAATCTCAAAGTGGTTTTGATTTGTGTTTCCATAATTACTAAGGATATTGAACACTTTTAAATGTGTTTCTTGGTCATCTTTATTTCTTCTTTTGAGAACATTCTGTTCAGATTCATAGCCCATCTTTTAATCGGGTCATTTGTTTTCTCGATTCTTTGTTTTTTGAGTTCTTTAAATATTCTGGATATTAAATCTCTGGCAGATGTGTAGCTGGCTTATTGAGTATTTGCTCCTTCTTCATTTCAGCCTGAGTTTTCTTCAATATTCCTCTTTTAGTCAGAAGTTTATCCTTGTCTTCTTTTAGTTCTTTGAGTTGTTTGTGTGTTCTTTAAATTCGCTGAATTCTTTGAATGTTTATGATTGTTCTTTTTAATTTCTGTGTCCGGAGTTACTTCTAGGGGGTTCTCATTTTAGACCTCTTCCATAGGGCTGGTGGTCTTTGGTGGGGACATATTATTTTGGGTTTTCATATTAATATTCTTTTGTTGTGGTTTCTGGCACGTGGATTTCTTTTGTTGCTTGTGATTCTGGTATGAACTCAAGTCTTCCTTTGTTGAGTTGAAGTCTGTTTCTGTTGCATTATTGATGTACCTTGGTTGCTTTCTGATTGGGTATAAAAAGCTGGTTAATCTAGGACTTGGAGCAGTGGCACTGACTTGGAAGCCACCTCCATGAAGGCTAGCTCTCATGGTTTTGGAGGACACTATGCAAGCTGATAAGGGAGAACATAAATCAATGTTTCAACCCCAGTTTTAAAGCCTAATAACCACAACTACCCACACAGCAAACCACACTAGTGCAGTAGTGGCACTTTTATGTTGGAGGTAATCAACAGCTACCTGATTGGACTTAAAGCCCACTCAATGAGAGGGAACTCATGTGTAGTACTGTAAACGTGGCCATACACATGGTTGGAGAAGTCACAGATCTTAGAGAAAACCCCAAGGCTATCACATTCTTAGACAAATGTAATTTCTTATTATATGCTAAATATGGATCCTTATATTTATAGACAAGTATGCCAGTTACCACTCATCAGAGAAGCTTCTTTTGCAACAGAGCCTATTACAGAGTTCCACAAGTGGTCATACAAGAGATTAAGTGTCTATGAAATGCCTGACTATAAGTGACACATCTACAATGGAACATCTACACCCGAGACTCACAGAACATAGTGGAACAAGGGATAGAGAGAATACTAATGCATGTCTCAACTCTCATCAATGATGCTCCCTCCTGTAGCTGAGGGCAATGAACACAAAAGGCCACAATTGGCCAAAGCATAGAGAATAAGAGTCTGCAGAGTATGGCTCCCTGGACAGGACTCCCATATTAAACTTCACCCATCCTGGAAGAGGGGATTGAAAGATTGTAAAAGCCAGGGGAGGAGGTGCATTTCCATATGGCTCCTGGGACCTAGCTCATATGAACATACAGCAATGGTGTCAGCATGCATAAGACCCATGCAAACTCAAGCAGACAAAAACTCAGCATAGAACTGGGGAAATGGGCAGGAGGCCCCAACCTTAGCTGAAGAACTATTGACAGGTGAGGGAGAGTTGATCTTTAAGGGAACAACTCTAGATAGGCAAGACATTCTCACGAAAGGAGATAAAAAATGAGACGTGGTCTCTTCTCTCAAAGAGTTACTATGCATTGAGTTTAAATAAACAATACTGAAAATACTCAGAAGAGAGTGACTCATCACCCAAATTCTCTAAGAGTATTCTGAAAGTACTAACAAAAACAAGTAAGCTATAACCAAACATAGAGAAAAAAAAAAATGAAAGGAAGAAATACTATCATTACTTGCACATATATGACTATGGAACTGAAAATTTCAATTGTATGTATTTTTCCAAAATTAAGAACATTTGATAAGGATGGTCAATTATAAGATTCATGTATGGAAGTCAATAACTTCCCTAACTATCAAAAATATATAACAATGAAATATAAAGGAAAAGATCCCATTTGAAATTAAAAATGAGATCAACTTAGATGTAAGAAAATTACAGTAGGAAAAAATGAAAATTCTTCTGAAATATGTAAAATATTTATTACTTAAATAATTCAAAATATTGATGTTTCTCAGATAAGAGAGTTAAATATTTTTAAATTCCATACTCTTAAAATCATATGTTTCATGCCATCCTAATCAAAAAGCATTGACAAGTTGTGAAGTATGGGAAGCAATATAAAGCTCACCTGGAAGAATAAAAACTTTGTGTTTTGTAGTAAGAATTATGTAAGGAAAAAAAGGAATAACAAGCAGATCTGTACCACTAGATATGAAACATACCACTAAAGCTGCACTGAAAAAGACAAGCAAACGAGAAGGACAGAATAGAGAACCCAGAAGAAGAACCAGGACGATGTGCTTGGAAGAAAAATGACGCTTCAGATTGGTGGAGAAAAGATGAACTGTTCAACAATGATGCTGGACCACAGGTAACCCTTAGATAACTAAAATGAATTTCATATTTTGTATGTCAGTCATCTTTTGTTACAAAGCTGAGAAAGCACCTAAACTTAGGGGCTGACAAATAGCTAGTTTTTTAACTCATTTTTCTCATGGTTAGCAATTTAAGCTGGACTCCTTAGCAGAACAGCTTTTTTCCCGGTCTTGAGAGAGCGCATTCACTAGTCTACCATCAGCTATTACGCAACAGATATCATCCCTAGAGATCAGCTGATCTATGATGGTCTCACTCACAGCTCTGGAAGTTACCTCTCTATCAGCTCAGATGACCATATTAATGGGACACATGTAACTCATCATATGGCCCACAACATTTTGACAAAGCAAAGAAAAACATAAGGACACCCTGAAAAGTTTAGCATTACAACTGGCACAGTGTCATTTCCATGCGTTCTATTCATCACAACAGTAGCTTGGATTTAAGGTCGGGGAAAGAATTCCAATCCTGATGAGCAGAACAGTAAATCTACAGGACAAAGAGTAAATCATAATGAGATCAAGTTCTTACTGACTGACCAGGAGCAAGAGTCATAAAGTTGTTAGAACTGGAGAGCTGGCTGAGTTGTTAAGAGTACAGGCTGCTCTTGCAGAGGACCTGGGCTTGAATCCCAGCACCCACATGGCAGCTAACAACCGTCCATAACTTTAGTTCCAGGAGGTCCGTTGCCCCTGTCCATCCTCTGTGGGCATTGCACAGCATGGGTGCACTTACATACATGCAGGCACAACACTCATACATATAAAATAAAAATAAATAAATAAAATTGAAAAGAGTAATAAAGATGCAATCTGAGAGGTAATAGGAATGGATTTCAGAAAGATGAGCCTAGGATAGAAGGAAGTAGTCACATTGGCTTCTCTCTGGGTAAAATCCTATTTTACCCAGCTACTGGGTTTTTTTAAAAGAGGACAGCATGCCTTCTTATGAAAAGATGTCTCCATTTTGTGAAAAACAAACTGAATTCAGAGTGCAAAAGTTGGAAGCCCCTGAAGCAAGTCACGAGAGGAACGACAGTAGCTCAGACCTAGGTGGTAGCAATAGAGGCCGCAAAAAATGATCAGATTCAATCAGATTTGCTGACATCCTGCATAGAGAATAAGAGAGACAGAGATGACGCAAGAATATCTCAGACATGTGGGGCCTGGGAGATGTAAAGTGAGTAAGCCTGAGTTCAGAACCCCAGCACCCAGGTACAAAACCAGGTGTGGTGGTATGTGCCTGTAACTCCACTGCCGATAAGACAGGGACAGGCAGATCAAAGGAACTTGCTGCAATGGCAGAATGGCAAAATGGCAGTTCTAGGTTTAGTGAGAGACCCTCCTTCAAAAAACCTAAGTTGGAAAGCACAGATGAAAACACCAAAAGTAGACTGCTGGCCTACACATACATATGCACATATGCACAGGGGAAAATACCCATGTGCGTGCACACACACACACACACACACACACACACACACACTGTATTGTTACTTTTTCATTGTTGTGATAAAAGTTCCATGACCAAAGGCAACTTAAAGAAGAAAGAGTTTATTGTGGTTTGCAATTCAAGAAGACTAGAGTCCACCAGGGCAGAGTCCATGCCAGCAGGAGCAAGAGGGAAGCTGGCTGCTCACGTTTTATGTGCACACAGGAAGCAAAGAGAGAGCAGGAAGCAGGGTGAGGCTTCAACCCTCAAAGCCCACCCCCCCCCCCCATCCCCTCACCCCCCACTTCCCCATCCCACCCAACCCCTGGGATATACTTCTTCCAGCAAGGCTGCACTTCTTAAAGGATCCACAACCACCACAGACAATGCCATAACTGGTGACCAAGTGTTCAAATACATGAGCCTGTAATGGATATTTTTTATTTAAAACACCACACTTACACACTGCATACACCATACACATACACACACAGAGAAAGGCTCAGATTTGAGGCCTGGATAACTGGAAGCGTAGAGTTGCCATTTAACCAAAGGAAAAGTACTCAGTTGCAATGGGTGTATCAGAGAAGGTCAGAATTGATCTTGTTCATGTCAGTTTTTAGAGCTTTATTAAAAAAGTAAAAGCAATTAGCTACATATATGGAATCTAACGTTTTAGAGAGAAAGACTAAAGAAGGGTGGCGCTAATGGTGGTGGCGGACCTCTGTAATTCCAGCACTTGGGAAGTGGAGGCAGGAGGATAAGGAGTTCAATGCCATCCTTCACACATAGGGAGTTGAGACCTACCTGCCTAGGCAATACAAGATCCTGCCTGTCTCAGAGCTGGAAGGACAGCTCAGCAATTAAGTGCACTGGTTGTTCTTGCAGAAGACCTGGGCCCAATTTCCAGCACCCACATGGTGGCTAACACCTGTCCATAACTTCAGTTCCAGGGGATCCCACATTCTCTTCTGACCTCCACGGGCATCGCACGACATGGGTGAACTGACACACATGCAGGCAATACACTCATACACATAAAATAAAAAGTAATAATAAAACTTTAAAAAGACCCTGCCTCAAAAAGCAGTAATAATAATAATAATAATAATAACTAAGGAGAGATGGATTTAGCTAAGAGGAGGAAGGCAAGGATCTCCAACACTGTTGCAAATTGAAAGTCATCCAAGAACTGTGGAATGTGGATCAGGCAAATACATCATTTCATCATATGCATTAGTCACAGGACATAGAGAAACAAAACAGGAACCAAGAGGAAAGCTTCCTCCCTACTGGCTAGTCCACCAAAGTACCAGAAGGTACTGTGCAGGCTGCTGGGGCAGAATTGTCATCATACACTGTGACGGCCACACAGGACGTTCCAATTTGTGCAATAGAGGCAAGTCAGTAATGGGAGTAACCAGTGGCTCTCTGATCAGCTTCCAGACCCAATCCTCAGGTGAGAATCCACATCTGGTTCTATGAGACTGGTCAAAAGCCCATTCCTGAGGAGGCCATAGACCATACAGAGGAAGCAATTTTTATTGTTTCACTAAATAACTATGATGTGCTCATCAAATAGCCTTCTAAATAAGTGTTTATAGCCATAGATTAGTGCTATTGTCAGCTTTGGTCAGAGAAGTTCCCTCTTACAGTGGTCAGTGGTAACTGCAGAGACTTGAATATGGCCAAAGTGATGAGAACAAAAGACTGTTGGATGCTCAACCGTGAATGGGACATACACACATATCAACCAAAACGCATCATGGTAGAGGACATGGAAAGAACGTGAGAGCCAGAGAAAGGAGTGGAGTGAGGTAGAATGATATCCTCGCGACACCACCACTGCATCTTTGTTCTCACAGTAGTGGTGTTGATCAGCCTAAGATTGGGACTGTCAACACTCTGCCAAGGGGAAGTGGGAAGGATCCATGAGGCCTCGCCTCTCCCTGAGGACTTCTGGGTGGATAGTGATAGCTAGGGGCTAGAGAAGTCATGAGGCTCTACCTTTCCTTAACCTATAGGTAGTCAATGGCTGCTGCTGGAGGGATAGACATTCTCTTTAGTGGTATGCCACTGATAAGGAGTTGATGTTCTTGTAAGCGATCTCTTACCCAGGATCCTAGAAGAAATTGGAATCCACAACAGTGGGTCACACAAAAAAAAATCCAACCAAAACTAACAAACAAAAAACCATGAAAATGGAAAGGAGACTGGCTGGGAAGAGAAAAGGGATTAGCAAATCTAAGAGTAGAGCAAGGGGGCGATGGAGAGGGGAATATGATAAAAATATAAACACGTGAAAATGTCATGATGAAACCCATTATTGTGTATCATTAATGATAGGTAAAAAGTTTTGGCGGAGAGCGAGCGAATGGAGGATGAGGCACCGAGGCACAGATAGAACTCTCAGTGGGATACAGCTTTATTTCGCACAGGACACATTTCCCTTGGGGAAGGGAAAAATGTCAGGCCACGGGTTGTGAGCTGGGACTTATATACAGGGGCTTCAGGGTGCGGGGGCGGGGGTGGGAAAAATCAAGCAGGGGGAAGCAGGAAAAGCAGGGCTTGTAAACCTGGTTCCATTCAGCCTGCCAGCCAGGATCTGGGTCTGGAAGTGTTTACTTTTTTGTCCTCTTAAGATAAGGGGAAAGCTGCTGTGTTAAACAGCTCCTAAAATCTCCGGTTAACAGGTAGAATCTGCTTATCTTGTCTTTGGAGATCAGAGGAAAAGCAGGCTGCTTCTTAGCAGAGTCTGTTTCCCTTGACTTCAAAGGCCAAGGTGCTTATCAGCTCAATTCCCTTTTTCAGGCTTCAAAAGTCCATAGGTCCCTGTTGGGGAGCGGGGGAAGCTGCTGCTGTTTGAAACCCTAATAATTAATACATATGGATGAAAAAGACAAAGAAAAGAAGGCAGCCAGTGCATTCCTAGAAAGACTAAGATTACTAAGCAAACCCAAAGCTTTACAAAGTTACGTTGCTCTTCACTTCCCTCTTCCACACACGAAAGCTGGGCTTCTGGGAGTCAGGGTCACCATTTTCTACAGCAGT
This sequence comes from Nannospalax galili, assembly GCF_000622305.1. NCBI lineage: Eukaryota > Metazoa > Chordata > Mammalia > Rodentia > Spalacidae > Nannospalax > Nannospalax galili. The sequence continues at coordinate 1,639,897 of NW_008340640.1, forward strand.
TGCATCACTATTAGTCTGTGGTTTGTACCTAATGTGGGAGTTACAGATATGAAGATGAAATCTTTCTTGTCAGACCCACACAAAATTAGAACTGAGAAGTCCTGGAGAGGGTTCATCCTACCTTTCCAGGACTTTCTACAGCCCCCATAAGAAAACCCTTCTCACTGTACACAAGCCCCATGTTTTCCTTTTCTTCTGCCTACCTCCTATTTATGGACATCTATAACAAACTCTATCTCTCATTTTCTTTAAGACTTCCACAATTCAAGCAAGATGCTCATGGCAAAGAATTGCCCAGCAACTGCATCTCCACACCAGCCCCTGCTGCAGGCATCCAAGATCAGTGGACTTAGTGTCCAAGTAGCATTTATAAATTTATCTACTTTCCTCTTTAAAGAAGCTCTTCTGCCTCATCCTCTTTTAATATACCCATGGCTTACTATGGCACACTGCAATGCTCAGCAATTGGAGAAAGTGGGAGAAACTATAAAATCTTCCCAATTAAGATCACTATTCTTTGGAGAACCTCTCTCTGGCTAATATTCCAGTTGACATCAGAAAGGCAGCTCTTCCAGCAGCCATTCCCTTGTCCAAACAAGGAAGGGAGTGGACTAGGTTCTGAGTTTAACCCTTCCTCCTTCCTTTTTTGTTTAAGCAAAGAAGAGTGGGATCAGATAAAGGCACTGAGCAACCTCAATTTCCCTTCAAGTTTTGCAAGTTCAGCTTTATGGAGAGTTTGTAGAATAGCTATGAGCACAGCTGAACCTCCTGGATTAGCTGGTTACTTCTCAGTTGAAAGGGTCCCTTTTGTGTTACATGCAGCCTGAATACAGCAGTAGAGTGAGATCAAGCAAGGCTGAGCATCTGGAAAGCAGGGGTAAAGCAGGAGTACAGAAGCGTGCAGCCTTTGACAAAGGAACAGAGTCACTAAAATCAGGGAGTCAGCCATGGCGCATTCAGATGCTTACTAAAATGCCATAACAAATGACAAAGCAATCTGCCTGTGACAACAAGTCTTTGTTCTCCTTTAAACAAAGGTATGGAGCAGGGAGCTACTAATTCAAGTTCATACAGATGCATGGCAGTCCAGCATTCAGATTAAGATGCACTTAACCAGCATCTGTCCCAAATACTTAAATGTGGATTTCCTACTGGTATTCCACTTTTAAAGTCTTGGGAAATGATTCTCCTATTCCATATGGACTTTATGTGTTGGCTTAGAGGGATTTTAGTGCACATGTATAGAGAATTGTCAACATTACACATTGTTAATCAAAATGATTCTCCTGCTTCAAGAGAGGTAGGCAGGAGGCAGACTCTGAATAGGTGAATGGCATTTACAAATAGCCAGTCACAGAAGTCCAAGAAGGGATCTCCCAAATAATTCACCAATCCTCCCCAGTAGTCTATCACCATGGCTCCCTTCTGCAGCCACTGCAGAGTTCTAGAGACATCTGTGTTTCCCTTCACACCTAAAAATCACAATAGACATTACTACACTTTCCCCCACTTACTCCAATCCTTAGCCTAAATCTCTCCCAGTGCTTCAATGTATAAAGAAATATATAGAAAATTAATACATCTTTCTTATTGTGCTGAATAGCTTTAGTTATCAACATGACACACCCAAGTAGAAGAAACCTCAGTCAAGGAATTACTTCCATTGGATTGGCCTGTGGCCATGTCTTTGGAACATTTTCTTAATTGTCGAGTGATGCAGAAGGGTCCAGCCCACTGTGGGTGATGCCATCCTTGGGCAGGTGACCTTGTGTTATATTATAAAGCATGCTGAGCACAGACCAGGGGAGCAATCCAGTAAGCAGCATTCCTCCATGGTCTATGCTTCAGCTCTTGCCTCCAGGTTCCAGCCCTGAGTCCCTACCCTGACTTCCCTCAATGATGAATTGTGACCTGGGAGATGTACAATAAAATAAACCCATTCCTCCCCAAGTTGATTTTGGTCAGTGTTTTGTCATAGCAATTGAAGGCAAACTAAGACACTTGTGTAAAATACATTTTTATCATAATCACTTTATTAGTTAAAAATTTAATTGACAGCATTCATGTAAACACTCTGCACCTTTAAGATCAGAGGAGTAAGTTGAAAAAATGGTTAGATAGCCTACTGATTTTCTTTATACTGCATTAAGAATTAAAGTTGCAAGTTCATAAACTATTGGCTTTATCTGATGTAAAGCTCATAAGGAATGAAGGCCAGGTGTGGTAAAGCTAATCTTTAACCCCAGCCCTTGGGAGGCAGAGGCAGGTGAATCTCTGTAAGTTTGAGGCCAGCCTAGTCTACATAGTGAGTTCCAGGCTAGCTGGGGCTACAAGGAGACCCTGTCTCAAAAGGACAAAAAAAAGCTCATAAGGGATGAGTTTGAGTAGTATATATTAAAATAATTTAAAACATAGCTACTAGTAATTTTGGACCACAGATACCTGCAAAAATACCTGTCTCTCTCAAAAGAAAATTTGTTAATCTTAAATTTATATATTTTATAAAGTCTCACCTATTCACATGGGCAGCCTTACCAAATCACTAGCCAATGAAATCACCCCATTATGAGGGCTGAGGATATAATTCAGTAAGATGATTAAGACTGAGTTCAATCCCCAGAACCCACATTAAAAAAAAAAAATAGCCAGGCACAATAAGGCACACTTGTAATCTTGAGACAAGTATATCTCTGGAGCTTGTTGTTTGGCTAATTTAGTCTGCTTGACAAGTTCCAGGTCAATGAGAAACTCTGTCTCCAGAAAAAAAAAAACATGGTGGTGCTGGGTAGCTTCAGTTGTCCACTTGACACTCCTGGGAAGAGGGAACCTCAACTGGGGCATTTCCTCTATTGGATTGATCTGTGGCATGTCTGTAAGACATTTTCTTGATTGCTGAGTGATGTGGGAGGCCCAGTAGGCCCAGCCTACTGTAGCTGAGGCCACCCCTGGCTTATATAAGAAAGTGGAACAGAGGAGCAAGCCAGTAAGTAGCATTACCCCATGGTCTCTGCTTCAGCTCTTGCATCTGAATACCTGTCCTGAGCTCCTGCCCTGGCTCCCCTCTATGATGAACTGTGAGCTATAAGATAAAATAAACCCTTTCCCTCCCAAAATGCCTTTGGTCAGGTTTTTTTTTTTTTGCCATTTTTTAGTGTGTTTTATTATAGCCAATATTTGGAGACTGGAAAAGCTGTATTTATTTTTAACTAAGAATGCTTCTTTTTTTTTTAATTTTTTGTGTATTTCATACAGAACAGCTCAAACAATCTTAATCATCTTTATATCCCCATCCCCACTGGCATGCTCCCATAGCCCCACCACCACCACCACTGGAGCCCATATACTCAGTCATCCCTATTTAAGGTCACTGGGTTGTCAGTGTCTAACATTCCCCAGTACAAGTCTGTCCACTGAGTCTAGTCAGCCTATCTAGAGTCCCTTGTTTTAGGAAGATCAGCTCTTCTTCATCTAGCAGCAATCAATTACCAACATTCCTTCAGATAAGATTGAGGTCTGTTGTTCATGTTCCCAGTTCTATGCTGTATTATTGTCTGCCTAAGTTTGCATGGGACTTGTGCATGCTGACACCATTGCCATAGAATCATATGAGCAGATTCCCAGGAGCTTGTAGGACTCTGTTTCCCTATGGTCATGTACCTTTTCCCTGGCTCTTACAATCTTTCCTCCCCCTCTTCCACGATGGTTCCTGAGCCTTGTGTTGGAGAAGTTTAATAAAGGAATCCTGTCCGAGGACCAGCATTCAGCAGACTCTTGACCTCTACACTTTGGCTATTTGTGACCTTTTGTGTTCCCAGCCCTCTGCTGCATGATGAAGCTTCATTATTAGGATCTGAGAGATTCATTAGGGTCCTCTTCATTATACCTGTTCTATGTTCCATGAGCCTTAGGTGTAGAGGTTGTATTTTAGATATGTCACTTCGGCCTAGGCAATTCACAAACAATGTCCATGAGTGACCAGTTGTGGTACTTGATAATAGTCTCTGACTGATGCAAAATGAGCTTCTTTGATGAGTGGTGACTGGGATACTTGTCTGTAAACATAAGGATACACATTTTGCACATAGTAAGAAATCACATTAGTCTTGAGATGTAACAGTCTTGGGATTTTCCCCAAGATCTATGGCCACTCCAGCCATATACATTAGGCTATGCTTACATTACCACACCCGAGTTTCCTCCCTTTGAGTGAGCATTTAGTCAAATCAGGTAGCTGTGGATTGCCTCCAAGGTAAGAGTGCCGCTAACTGCACTAATGACATATGCTGTGCTGGCCATTGATGTGGTTATTTGTTCTTGAACCTGGTGTTGGTTCATTGATGTTTTCCATTGGCACCTTCATAGGACTCTCCAAAGCTGTGAGAGCTAGCCTTCAGGGGAAGTGGTTTCAGGTCAGTTCCAGCTCTATTGCTCCAAATCCTATGTCCAAAGTATGCTCTGTCTTTGGCAGTAGGGTCTTACCTTCAAATTCTGGGAGGCAATCAAGGGCTGTGGCAATAGCCTGAGTAATTTTGGGAGTTTCTTGGACCACCCTGGCCAACAACTCAAAGGAAGGTTTCTCCTGTGTGGCACTGTTATTTAGTCTTTAACTATACAAATGGACTCATTTAGAGATAATGTATATATAATTTGTCAGTAGGTTGTTGAACTAATATGGTTCCCCCTCATTTTTTTAAAACTAGCTAGGCATTATTTAATTTCTCTCTCTCTCTCTCTCTCTCTCTCTCTCTCTCTCTCTCTCTCTCTCTCTCTCTCTCTCTTCTCCCATGACTGATTTCCCCATTTAAAGTGACCCTATTTCCCCATTTCTCCCTTGATAATACCTGTCACCTATTGTCCTACCTCTCTTGAGCTCCTTCTTTCCCTTTATACCCAAGGTTCCTTGTATAACTTCCCCTCTCCCATTTAAATAACCCCATTTTTATCCATTTCTCCCTTAGTCACACCTGTTTCCTGCTGTTCTCTCTCAGGTTCTTTCTATGTTTTTTATTTTTTTTTATTTTTTTTTTATTTCCTGAGCAATTGATGTCTGATTTAGAAAGTCCTTTCCTACACCTACATCTTGTAGGTTACTGCCAATGTTTTCTTCTAACAGTTTCAGGGTTTCAGATTTCATATTGAGGTCTTTGATCCATTTGGAGTTGACTTATGTGCAAGGTGAAAGATAGGGGTTTAGTTTCATTCTTCTACAGGTGGAGATCCAGTTTTGCCAGCACCATTTGCTGAAGATGCTGTCTGTCCTCCAGTGAATGTTCTTGGCCCCTTTGTCAAATAGCAGGTGGCTGAAATTGCATGTACTCATATTTGGGTCTTCAATTTTGTTTCATTGATCTATGGGCCTATTTTTTGTGCCAGTACCATGTGGTTTTTATGACTATAGCTCTGTAAAATAGTTTAAACTCTTGTATAGTAATCTTCCCAGCATTGCTCTTAGTGATCAGGGTTGCTTTGGCTATCTATCTGAGGTCTTTTATGCTTCCATATGAATCTTGGAATGTTTTTTTTCCAATTCTGTGAAGAATGTCTTGGGGATTTTTATTGCTTTGGTCAGTTTTTCAATCACACCAATAGAAAGTAACTAGGACAGAAGTTTGTATCAGGATCATGAGGTACTGCTGTGATGGGCCTGACCATGTTGTTTTGGGGAAGACTGAGGATGTTTTAAAAGCTTTAGACTGGAAAAGCTATTGAGTGCTTGGGGTTCAATGAGATGTTCTGTAGGAACTTGGAAGATAATGTTGAAAGAGGTGTAATTGATGGAGGCCTGACTTGTGAAGAAGCTTCAAAGGGAAGCAAAACTCAACCAGGGCTGTTTGTGTGATCTATTTTGGATTAAGGATTTTTGGAAGTGAAACATTTTGTGCTTTATTAGAATAATTGATGTTAGCCGGCTCGAGCTGAAAATCAACTCTGATTAACAAGAGACCAACATCACTGAGGTGAAATCTTCTGGTAAGTATTGCTTCAGGGACAGCACACAGAAGCTGGGTTCCACAGCCGGCCATGGCTGCATTTCAAGCTGGACATGGTAATGTGTAAGAGTCTTCCAGGTGGTACTGATTTTGAAGGCATGAAGGGGTCATGGACAGAATCTGAGACTTGGCACCCAGTGAGGCCAGGAGAGGTCACTGGTGCAGACTCAGTTGTAATAGAGACCCCAGGATTGACAGGGTCATGGAGAGAATCTGAGGCTTGGCACTGTGTGAGATCATGAAAGGCCATTGGTGAAAGTGCAGCCTCAGTTGTATAATGAAAACCCCAGAGTATAGTAGAGACTCCAGGACTATGGGATGACCTCCAAAGACAGTGACAATTGTCCTTGTGTATGACATGGAGCCAGCCTGAGTGAGCCTCGGAGACAAGTTATATGTGCTGTGGATGGCAGAGCCAGAGAAATGCAGCTACCCAAGCCCTTTGGAGCCACAAGATTGTGAGTGAATCCCAGATGTCTACACTGCTGAATGCGTGCCGTGGCTCTTCACTCTTAGTGTAGAAAGTATCTAACTTGTTTTATTTTATTTTATTATTTTATTTTACAGGAGCCCACAGTTAAGAGACTTTCAATTTTTTAAAGTGTTTGAATTTATAAAGACTGCAAGAATTTTAAAGCTGTACTGTATTTTATATTATGACATTAGTGTGAGATATTAAATGCAAACGAAAAAGAAAAGGCTATGGTTTGATACTGATGTGATTGTGTGTCAAGTTGACAAGGGGTCAATTGTGATGGATAGCTTCAGTTGTCAACTTGACATACCTGGAAAGAGGTAATCTCGGTCTGGGAATTTCCTCCATTGGATTGGTCTGTGGTAACATTTATGAGGCATTTTCTTAATTGTTGAGTGATGTGGGATGACTCAGCCCACTGTGGGTGGTGCTACCTGTGGGCAGGTGGTCATGGGTTGTATAAGAAAGCAGACTGAACACAGTCCAGAGGAGCAAGCTCATAAGCAGCTTTCCCGTGTTCTCCAGGTTCCTGCCTTTGCTCTCATGAACCAAAAGCTGAAAGGTGAAATAAAACCTTACCTCCTCGTTGTGTTCTGGTTTTATCAATAGGAAACAACAAGGACAGAATGTGTCTGAGGAACAACACTTGAGGCTGTCTTCTCATCTCCATGTATACACATGCACATGCACCCCCACACACGTGCATCCTCACACACACTAGCATACACACATGCATTCACACCCAATTATGAGAGTGAGTATCCTGTTCTAAAATCCCATTTTTACTTCTCTAGAGAAGAAAATGACTCCTGCTAGCCTGTAAAACATTGTCCTGAGTTTAATGGCCTAGTCTGTCTACTAAGGTCCTCCCTCTGGACTGAGCTGGGGGAAGAGGAGAATGTTAAAGGGAAAGATGTTGCAAAGCAGAAGAGTGCCAACCTTTCCGTCTTCCTTCCTCTTGACTCCAGTTCTCAGAGAACTGTGGAAGAGAAAGAGCAGGGGAAGCAGCCTCAGCTATTAAGGCCACCATGAGGACCTTCTTTAGAGTCACTATTTATATATGTGTCCTAGGTATCCCCATTGAATCAAATAGATAACAAATTACAGTCAAGTGTTTACCTTGGGATAAAAAAATAAAAAAAAATGAGAAGAAAAATTTAAAAAATTAAGAAACATAAAAATGGAAAAAACATAATGCATTTCATAAACATGATATTCAACAACAATGAAACAGGTACGGACACACACTTAATAATATAGTTCTACTTATATAAACAAGCACAAGCAGGCACCAGAAGACTTAGACGTGTTATGGCCAAGGTGCTGGTTAGATGGGCATGTCCAGTGTACAGAGACCCATGGAGTTGAGATTGATGTCATGTGTGCTTTTCTCTATGGTTGCTTATACCTCAGAGCTGAAAGTTTAAAATCCAGCCTTAGTAGCTCAAGTAATGAAATGAAGTAGACTGTTCCTGATTAGAGACATGTGTATACTTAAGAACACAAACGCTTTCTGAAGAATACAAGCGAAGGAATCTTGGAGGAAAGTCCAAGAATTTTGCCCCAGTCCTTGGTCACGTGGTAACATTTTAAACAAAAACTAAACCCACAATTCCCCGCTTCTTTTAAATGTCCCTGCCTTTCTGTCTTGCAACTGTCTTCCTACTTCAGACCTCCCCACACCCAGTCCAGGTGGGATCTCAGTACTATAAACCCGTTAAACTACCTCCAACGGCTTATTTTACAAGATAGGAGAAACTATACTTGAAAGGCAATCCAGCGTAACAACCAAGAACTTTTTTTTTCTTTCAGGGGTTTTACGGGTTTTACTATCTTTTATCCCTCGCAGACACAGAGGAAACTCTCTCCAAGGACAATAATCATTTACACAGCACTGATCCTGGGAAAATGTTATCTAGGGACAAAAGACATTTAAAAGCTTTGCATGACTCATTTAAGACCTACATTACTAGCAGCTGTCCCATTTTTCATTTAATTTACACCTGGCGTTGCTAACGCCAACAGCACAACGAACACTTAACACCAGGATAAAAGCAAAACTTCCTCCTCCCATTCTAAAATAAATGATTAGTAATTGCATTTTGTGAGTGATTTTTTTAATGTTAAATGTTTTTGTTGACATAACATAAAAGGTGGGCTCTTCGTATGCTAAGTCACCAGGCTGTCAATAAACTAGTGACTCCTCACAGAAGGAACATAGTACACTGTTCCACGTAGTCTGAACATGGCAGGTTCCCCACTCTTAGCATGAGCATCCAGAGCCAAGGAATAACCAGAATGCATCAGGCTATACCAATAAAGCTTTAGATTTATTGCCAACAGGATGAAGTCGGGCATTATATGATCAAGATAAAAGATATGAAAAGCACCTGTTTAGGCTACATGGGATTTCTTGCCAATGTCAAGGGGACAAAAGAACAGAATTAAAACATTCTCATCTGTATGCTCAAATTTCAGGTGCTAGAATGATGTGAGGGCAAAGTAATGTTATGAGATGTATGAAAAGCTTGAGGACTAAGGACTGTTGAGACAGTGGAGGAGAGGTCACTGGAAATACCAAAGTGCACTGTAGGTTCACTTGTGTAATTTCTTATGTTTGTTAGTATATAATAAAACCCAAACGGATAAACATTTTTTTGAATACTCATGATATAAAAAGAGCTGGGTTCTTGAAATACAAGAGTACAGAAAGAAAAGAAATATAGAGTATTTTTATATAGGCTGCATCAGTGTGACTTGTACAATTCAAGAACAATGCTAAGGACATAGTAAAAGCACAGTTATAAAAATTAACAAATAATAAAAATAAGTAATGAGTTCTATTCCATGATTCTACTTATAGGAGGTACTCAGAGTAGTTGAATTCATAAAGACAGAAATAAAGTTAGCAGGGCCAGCAGGAGGAGAGAGCAGTCATTGTTAGTGGGTTTAGAGTTTCTGTCTAGGAGGGTGGAAAGTACTGGAAATGGATTTGGTGATAGTTGCACCACATTGCGAATATACTTAATGTCATGGAGTTACACACTTAAATGGTTAAATATCAAATTTTAAGTTATATTTGACTATAATTTTAAAAAACCAGTAGCAATTTTTTTAATTAAGCATTGAGTGCTAGGCTAGACAGGAATACCAAACTGTGATCTAACAAGACTGTGACCACCTTTTTTCACAAGCAGCTGGTCCAGCATCCCAGAATGTGGGAAGCCCAGCAAGAAGAGGTGGTACCTGTGCTGGGCCGCTGATCTGCAGGTAACAGAAGTCCCTTCTCCCACTTGAGGTGGTGCATTTCCTATTACAGAGCTCTGCTTTGCATGAAAGAATCTTTCATACCCTGAAGACAGTAAATCAAAACACCCTATACTTGTATGTTGTTATGCTAAAAAATCCTAGGCTTTGGTATAAAATATCTTATCTGTAGCTTAGCTAGATGTCAGTTTCCATTTCTGCTAGTCAAAGTGATGGGACCAGATGATATCTGACCTGTACCAGCTCCACAGCTTGGTACTTCTAAGGCAACCATTAGCTGCTTTTTCTGAGTAGTTCCAATTTAAGTACAAGAAAGAAAATATTTTCATTCCCCATGCCTTTCATCAGCAGCACTGACTTCTGGATATTCTGGGTTTTACTGTATTTTTTTTTCAGAGACTCAGATACCCAAAGTAAACAAGCCAGTTTCCTAAAAGCTTCAGTTAATAAAGTATGGAGAGATCACTTCTGACTTGTAACTGCTAAGTTTAAGCAAAGCATGGTGCTCACTCCCATAAGCCAAGAATTCAAGAGGTTGAGGCAGACAGATTAAAAGTTCCAGGCCAGCCTTGGCTACATAATAAAACCCTGTTTCAAAAAGGAAAAGGAAATGGAAAGGCTGACTTTTTGTGTTTAATTTTTTAAGCAACAATCCTATCCCACTGATTCATTTTCAACTGTGGATACAGTATGGCCATTCAGAATCCAATTATATAATAATCTATTTTATTTACCTTTTCCAAGTTGGTTTTGTGATTAAAAGCAGTCTGATTGCTCTAGGATAGGAAAAAATAAAAACAGGAATAAAGGAGCTTTTTATACCTACCTTCCACAATTAGAATCAACAAGGAACAGTCTGTGCTTCATCATCTACCCTGGAGTTCGTTCAAATTAAGTTCGTTCTATTCACTTATTCAGGGTTATTCATTCTTTAATTTTTTCAATATGGTGCTCAGTGGTTAAGAGCACTTGCTGCTCTTGCAGAGGACTCAGGTTTGGTTCCCAGCACCCACATGGGGTGGCTCACAAACACCTGTAACTACTGCTCTAGGGGCTCTGACTCCCTCTTCTGGACACTGCAGACACCTGAACTCACTTGTGCCCATACAGACAGGTGGACACACATACATATAAAATAAATCTTTTGGGAAAAAAGCAAGCTAAGGTGGATCACTTCTGAGGAATGACACTTAAGATTAATCTCTGAACTCCACAAGCATGCATAGTCTAACCATGGCTAGTCTGGAACTCGATGTTCAACCTATAATATACCTGTTTTGTTATCAAACTCTTAAAAAAGAAAATCAAGGGGCTGGAGAGATGGCTCAGCAGTCTTGTGGACAACCTGAGTTCAATTTCCAGCACCCACATGGTGACTAACTGTCTTTAACTTCAATTCCAGGGGATCAGACACCCTCTTCTGACCTCCATGAGGACTGCATGACACCAAGTGCACATACATGCAGGCAATAAACTCATACACATAAAAATGATAAAGTATGTTTAATTTTTTCAATATTTAATACATTTCATGTATTCAAATAAGTCAGTGTTGGCTACATCATAGAATGTTTTGATAAAATGGCTAGGATTTCAGTTTTAAGATAGATTTTAAGTTTTAAAACATGGGTTTTGAGCCAGGTGTGGTGGCACACGCCTATAGTCCCAGCACTTGGGAGGCAGAAGCAGGTGGATCTCTGTGAGTTCAAGGCCACCCTGGTCTACATAGTGAGTTCCAGGACAGCTGGACCTACAGGGAGACCCTGCTTCAAAAAGACCCCTCCCCCCCAAAAATGGCTTTTGCCTGTATGATATCATTCATAGTCTAAGTCACTCACAATTCTAGACATCAACCTGATAAGAAATAAAGTCAATGTATCAAAAAGTTTAAAAGCAGTTTATTATGTGTGTGTGTGCACATGTGCTTTTGGAGGCCGGGGTGGGGGGCAATGTATCTCTTAGACATTATCCACCTTTTTGTGTTTTTGTGTTTGTTGTGCTTTGTTTTTTGAGATAAGGTCTCCTACTGGCCTACAACTCCCAAGTGGGTTAGGCAAACGGGCCAGCAGGCTCTTGAATATACCTGTCTCTACCTTTCCAGTACTCCCAAGAGATTACAAGCACATATACCGTGCCCAGCTTTTCTTATGTGGATCTTGGAGATTAAACTCATCTCCTCATACTTGAAGACAAGTGTTTTACCAACAGCTATCTCCTCAGCCCCAGCACTTTATTATTAATGGGTAAAGTAATGCTAGAGAACAAAGCAGCATGGAAACGCCACTGAGGTCAACTTTCCTTGGGCTGTGGATGCAGCTCGGTGGAGGAGTGCTTGCTTAGCATATGGAAGGCCCTGAATTCAGTACCCAAAATTAAAACATAAAACTCTCAAAGTAGGAAAAGAAGAGTCCTGTGGATTTTAAGAACATATCCCACCATAAAGCAACATGCGTTCAAGGCCACCCTGGTCTACATAGTGAGTTCCAGGACAGCTGGACCTACAGGGAGACCCTGCTTCAAAAAGACCCCTCCCCCCCAAAAATGGCTTTTGCCTGTATGATATCATTCATAGTCTAAGTCACTCACAATTCTAGACATCAACCTGATAAGAAATAAAGTCAATGTATCAAAAAGTTTAAAAGCAGTTTATTATGTGTGTGTGTGCACATGTGCTTTTGGAGGCCGGGGTGGGGGGCAATGTATCTCTTAGACATTATCCACCTTTTTGTGTTTTTGTGTTTGTTGTGCTTTGTTTTTTGAGATAAGGTCTCCTACTGGCCTACAACTCCCAAGTGGGTTAGGCAAACGGGCCAGCAGGCTCTTGAATATACCTGTCTCTACCTTTCCAGTACTCCCAAGAGATTACAAGCACATATACCGTGCCCAGCTTTTCTTATGTGGATCTTGGAGATTAAACTCATCTCCTCATACTTGAAGACAAGTGTTTTACCAACAGCTATCTCCTCAGCCCCAGCACTTTATTATTAATGGGTAAAGTAATGCTAGAGAACAAAGCAGCATGGAAACGCCACTGAGGTCAACTTTCCTTGGGCTGTGGATGCAGCTCGGTGGAGGAGTGCTTGCTTAGCATATGGAAGGCCCTGAATTCAGTACCCAAAATTAAAACATAAAACTCTCAAAGTAGGAAAAGAAGAGTCCTGTGGATTTTAAGAACATATCCCACCATAAAGCAACATGCCAATAATATTGCAATGGAAGTTTTTACTAAATAATTTGCATTTAGGATTTTTCAAATGCTGGCGAGGATGTGGAGAAAGGGGAACGCTCATTCATCGCTGCTGGGATTGCAAACTCATGCAGCCTCTATGGAAAACAGTGTGAAGAACTCTTAAAAAACTAAAAATGAACCTACCATATGACCCAGACCACTCCTTGGCATATACCCAAAGGACTCATGCTATTATAGAGACACTTGTACAACCATGTTTGTTGCTGCTCTTTTCACAAGAGCTAAGAGATGGAAGCAACCTAAATGCCCCTCAGCTGACGAGTGGTTAATAAAAATGTGGTATATTTACACAATGGAGTTCTACTCAGCAGTAAAGAAAGATAAAATTTGCAGGTAAATGGATGTCTCTAGAAACTGTTATACTAAGTGAAGTAAAAGACTCAGAAAAATAAGAGGTATGTTCTCCCTCATATGTGGATCCTAACACCAAATCCTTTTAAATTCCATGTCCTTTTAATAAGATGATGCTGTACAGCGGTCTCTTCTGCATCAAATAAATGCCATTATCATGACTTCAGCTGTGCCTGCTTGCTAAACATCATCACAATTGGACTTGTTGACAGTTGTGCTCCTTCATTAAAGGAGAGGTAAGCAGGGTCATTGTACCCTCACTGGAGTATCTAGTCACTCTTTCCAGCCAACTGTATGTAATTTGGCCCTAATCACACACGGTCTCCTGGATTTAGGAATAAATAAAGTATATAACCTGGGGAAAGCTAGGAAGAGAAGGCTTGATCTATTCTGGGTAAAGGCTTTCCAGTGTGCATACCCTCAGGTCACTCATACACCTCAGCAACCCCTCAGTCATCTCTGTAAGTAAGCTCAGTAAACTCATTGGTTCCCCAGGAGAACCTTAATCAAACATTGGTTTGACACTAGAACCTTAGAAGGGGATAAACATTGCTTAATCTCCCTAGGAAAATAATTCTCACAACAGATGGAAAATTTATTTGTTAATGTTATTATGTCTCCTAATTACTAAAAAAGAAAACAAAAATGTAAAAGATGCTAAAAAGATATGGGAATGGAGATATTTTCCAAAATAGAAAGAAATGAGAAAGCCTAAGCAAGTGATGAAGGTCTATGTAGGTTTGTTATGATATATAAAGGATGAGACAAAAATAATATACACATAATTTAAGATTTCTAAAGTCATAGTTTAGTCAACTAGTTTAAGGAAAAAAATATATGTTTAATCAAGTTTTATCTGAGAACATTTGGGTTTTGCCCAAGGTTTATCTACACAGCACATGGTAATTAAAAGCACCAGACTGGTGGAACTAACCTTATTGAATGTTTAACAGCCGTACTTTGATACCTATACTAATCTGGTCAGAAGGACTTAAAGGACAGGTTTTGCCCCTTGCCCTCCAAGGTCGACTAAGTCCAGGGGACTATGGAAGATTCCTCAAAATGTCCTGTAACTGTGGTGAGTCACCTGTACTCTTGTTCAGGGAAGCCACGGAGACCCCATGAGATGTACTTGAACCAGTGTCTAGTCTACGAAGAGGAGGCTCAACTAAGGAAACATCTCATTCATGCTTCCAAGTGAAGCCAGACATGGTTGAGCAGGACTTTTGACTTATCTTCACATAGATGGAACTGGTTAAAGAAAGGAGCCAGGAGCTCCTCCCAAGCCCATGTTACCCTGAGGAACAGATCCTCAAATTTTTCTTTTAAAAATTCATAGTGGAGCAGATTTCTAAGTCAGACTTCAAGAACAGCATTATCAAAAAACCCAAAAAGTTCCAACACCATATTTTCCTTAGGAAATAATAAATCATATTTTAAAAATGCCTAGAGTGAATTAATTTAATAATGTTTTAAATACACAAAGTCAAGAAGAGATTATATTCAAATTTTTAAAAAAAATAATATAAAAATATAGACAAAAATTTTTATTTAGTGAACGCATAGTAATCTGATACAGTCATTCTTGATACAAGAAAATGGATTACAAAGAAGCATATAGTATACATTTTTTTTGGTCTTTTTGAGACAGGGTCTCCCTATAGCCCCAGATGTCCTGGAACTCACTATGTAGACCAGGCTGGCCTTGAACTCACAGAGATCCACCTGCCTCTGCCTCCCAAGTGCTGGGATTAAAGGTGTGCGCCATATAGTATACTTAAAAAAAATTCTAAAGTAAAACAATTTTTAGATAGACACTGCCTACACATGTGGTTATGACCTTTATGACTATTATTCTAATTTGTTTCTCATTTTGCTATGACAAAATATGCTGACCAATATTTGGACATCCTCTTCTTGTCCCCACTTTGTAATGCTATTCCCTGCACCCTCTCAATGATACTCCTCCCCTCAGGTGGTGACTCATTCGCTACTAAAAGTCTGTGCAAAACAACCAACCCATCATAAGCCTCCCAGTGCTGCCAAGCTCTGATCTCAGCTTGCTCTACCTGGAAAAGGCAATAAAGGAAAGCACAGCAAGTGGCCCCAAAGGATAACAACCCTTTCACTACCTGGTCCCTCCCTGCTCTCGCCTCACCTCACCACTGGGTCCTTCCCTTCAAGCTTCCATTACTGC
This sequence comes from Nannospalax galili, assembly GCF_000622305.1. Classification (NCBI taxonomy): domain Eukaryota; kingdom Metazoa; phylum Chordata; class Mammalia; order Rodentia; family Spalacidae; genus Nannospalax; species Nannospalax galili. Next base: position 1,655,427 of record NW_008340640.1, read on the forward strand.
TTTCTCAGACCTCCTGTTTGGCACCATTAACTACAGTCTTCGACCTAGAACAGCTTTCCTACCCACAAATTCCATCTTCTTCTTCATGCTTTGACTAATTCTCATCTTCACTCAGAACTACTCCAGGACATGTGTTTCATTAACACACAAATGCGTATATCCACATGTACACATGTATCACTTATGACAGTGCATAACTGCCATATCAATATTGACATGTTTTGTACTGTTTTTCTGTGTCTGTCAGATTATATTCTCCTTGAGGCAGAGATAATTTAAGAGTCAACTTTATATCACCTACATCTAACACAGTGCTTAGCTTATGTGGGTGAAGGAACTAACAACCAATAGCAGAGCAAGCTATCTTCAAGTTCCTAAAGTCCATTTTGTAGGCAGTCACCCCGGTGAAAAGTTCTCACTGTGATCTTTGGTACAGTGTGATCTTCAGTACTTGTAATCAACAGAGATAGCTAGTCAAATGGAGGGAAAGAGAAGGCTTGACAGATCTGCGTAGCCCTGGGGTGGGCAGAAACTGCCTGAGCCTTTGTTTTCTGTTTTGTTTTATTTTTTAAAATGCCATTGGTATCAGGAGAAGGACTAAAACCAGCTGTATGTTCTTTACAATTTTATACGGGATATCTCAGAATTGATGGTGGTACTTAGCACACAGTACCAAATATCTGTTCAAATAAATTGCAAACAAAAATAAAGCACAGATCAGGTATAAATAAATTATTTTCTATTTCAGACAATGACCCCTAATTTAAGAGACAATCCATCCCCACCAACTCCCAAAACATAAGGTTATCTTTGAATCCTTACACATGGCCAGCATTAGCAACAGACTAAATAAACCATATGCTTTTCAAACGTAGGGAAAACTTTCCCTATGTTTCTCTATGTAAACAGAAGATGAGGTCATTAGTATACAAATACATTCATAGATGTTATTTTACTCACAATATTTTATGATTATTTTCTATAGTTATATATAAAAAGTATATAATTATTGGTATATGAGTAACTCCTTGAAAATTTTGGCATTATAAAAAGTATCTTGTGGCCGGGCGTTGTGGTGCACGCCTTTAATCCCAGCACTCGGGAGGCAGAGGCAGGCGGATCTCTGTGAGTTCAAGGCCAGCCTGGTCTACATAGTGAGTTCCAGGACAGCTGGGGCTACAGGGAGACCCTGTCTCAAAAAGACCAAAAAAGAAAAAAAAAAAGTATCTTGTATCAAAAATGACTGAGAATCACCAGCTTGGGGTATGGTACTAAACACTTCAGACAAGGTCTGATGCATGCGGATTCAGTGCCTCAGCATCTACATACATAGGCTGACCTCTCACAGAGATGAATAGTGAAGATACAGAATTCAGTTTCTCCTATATGCATAATAAGAATGTTTACATTTGGAATAATAAAATTTAAGTAACAAGAAAATAAACATATATACATATAGTAAAATTCATAAAAATATGTCAGTTTATCTGATTCTCCCAGACACCTATTAATCTGAACTAGTCCCTTAGCATGATACCCAGGCGCGGGAGCACCTGGGCTGCTTTGCACCTGCGGCCCCACTTCATTTTGTAACAAGTCCCCAAGTTTTAAGGAAGTGGCCTCTCTTTATCAACAACCGATAGAGAAGAATTGATATGAACTCATTAGTAAATTAAGGCAGGTTGATTGCCTGGTCCTCCTTGAATTTGGGGATTTTCTTAAACTCTCTTTGCTTCCTGAAGAAAAGCTGAGCCAAAATGTGGTCTGAGGTGGCCTGGAGATAATCGTCCATGTCAAGAGTTTGCACCTGATAATGTAGAACAAAAGATGCATCAGAAGTGCTCTGATCAGATTCCTGTAGAGATCTAGCAGCTGTCCAAGCCTTGGCAATACCATCTGGTGCTTGGCTGTTTAGCTTTACACAACTATGAAGTCCTGCCCAGGGTCTCTGTGACTGCCAGTCTTCCCTAACCGTGGGATGCTCTCCTTTTTCAGCTCCATGAAGGAAAGTCCGATGGCAAAATGGGCTAAGACCTGACAAGCTTTCTTTAGAAGGAATCAATCTTTCTGAGAAGTTGTTCAGAAAAGTATGTGTACACATTTTCTTGTGAGCAAGAGCTAGTGACAAGAACTCTCAGCGGCTCCACACCTACAGTCACATGATGAGGCAAACCTTACTCCCACTACCTGTGCAGGTGCTGTTCCACAGACACACTGGCTTCTCTCCATTGGGGTGATAATCTCTGCTTTGACATGGGAGGCCTATCCACTTCTAGGGACCAATATGAGGAAACACATTTGCCCATAGATATTAGTCACATTTTCTAATATCTGCTTTATTAGTAATTGAAACAATTACTTGGATCTCTGTACACTGATCCTTTGGTTCAAAGTTTGGGGGGTTACGAAGGAATGTGATATATTAGGTTTAGTTATAAAATGGAGAAATTATTTTATTCTCTTTCTCTCCATGCATTGTTTCATCCAGCTTATTAATCCATCCATTCATTTAATACATATTTACTAAGAGACTCCTTTATCCAGACACATATCCTAGCAGATTACTGACAGGAGTCTCTTTGTACCTGGCTTGCTCTTACCTGATCTCCAGTGCTGAAGGCAAGAACAAAAAGCAAATCTTCATCACATGTGTTCTTAATGTAATGCTGGGTTCCAGTAGGGAAGAACACCACATCTCCAATGTGAATTTCAAATTCTATGGTACTCTGAGCATTAATGATACCCACCTGAGGGGGAAATGATGTTTTAGAACATAAAATCACATATTCATTCAAGATATATGTTAATTGCAAAGAGCAGATGTATAAAAGCTCAAGACTATCCAGGGAGTTCTTAATAAGAATGAAGTGTGAAGGATGAAGTCCTTCTTTCTTTCATCTTAAATCTGTGTCCATGACAGAGCCCCAGAAAAGTCAAAAAATAGCACCCTTATACAAACGTCATGAGCTCAACATACAGAACATCATGCAAAAAAGTCATCTGCCATCATGTTCTAATTAAGGTTACAAATTATGTACCATATCTATCAGAGGGGATTTGTATTCAGTATTTTACCACCTACATTCCCTCATTTCCACAAGACTTCATCCTAACATGCTGAGTCCTCCTTTAAAGAGTTAGAGACTAAATATGGACACAAAAGTACTCCAGCACACACACAAAATCTAATATTTAAAATGTAATTTGTGTAGGATTAGAGTCTTTTTCCAATTTCTTAAAACATTCATGCCTGAAAACAGAGATGACTTTGGTGTAAATGATACAATGAGTGAATTTCATATTGTTTTCGTTATTTCTTCCAAAATGGAGAGAAGTACAGGCCTGTCAAGCCTTTTTTAAAAATAGTATACAAAGCATTAAGTTTCATTTTAGCATTTTCAAACATTGTTTTTGCTCATCCCCCTCACTTCTTTCTTCTCCCCCATCTTCCTCTCCATCCTCTGTGTCCTTCTACCCCAATAGCCTCCTTTCCAAGAAAATCCTTTTCTACCTCTAGAATTCATGAAGATCTAAAGTAATTAAGGTAAAATCCCTATAGTAGCAACACACTGTAAAGCTTGGCATATCTTATGATGACTACATGAGTGATCATCCGAATAAACACTCTCAGAAGAATAAAAGGAGGGTGTTGATAATTTTAGTCAGACAAGGATGCATGAAGAATATCCCAGATAAGCTGAGATAAATGGCTGCCATGCTCATGCTCTATGCCTTCCCAACTGCCCTGATTCACACTATGCCGAGACCCCTTTATTTTCACTCCCCCATACTTTGCATTAGCTGAGGACAGAAAAGTCTGAAAACATAAGCTTGTCCTTCAGATCTCTATCATAAGACATACATCTTTACCACTTCCAAAACAGTCTTAGCCTCTTCTCGTGTACATCGTGAATCTTCCCTTCTCATCGAACTTGAAAACTATCTAAGGAGGTCTGTATGATATCCTCTGTAAAAACAATGTCCAGCAAGCTATTAAGACTGCTTCCTTTTGTTATTAATGACTAGATCAGTATGGATAAATGCCTCCTATTTTTTCCTTTCTGCATTAAAGAAAGTTAAAGATGTTTCCTGAGGACTCACCTTTCCACATCCACTTACTACGTATCCCATCTCATTTGCGTTGAAATGAAAATGTGGCTGTCGTAGTCCATTATTATAAATTCTGAGCGTACTCACAGCGAGGGCATTTTGATGCTTCCAAAACAAAAGGAACAAAAGCCACTTATTTAGTCAACATACTACTCAGCAGCTTAACAGTTCACAAAATCAAAACCACTAAGACTTATTCTGCTCTAAGAACATTTTCTATGTGCTTTATACATATTACATCACTTATTCCTTACAACAGTCTTATAAAGTTGGATCATTCACCCCATTTCACAGGCAATGGAATCAAAATCTAAGTTGGCTGAGGATTTGCATAGGTTCACACAGCCAGGACGTGGCAGGCCAAACTAGAATCTGAACCCCAGGAATCTGATACCACCATTGTGCTATAAAACCAGATGGTCATTTAAAAATAAAGGAAAAAGTCAGTCTCAGAACTATACAATCTTTTCATCAGTGTGACTGTCCACCCAGAGAAGTTGGAAGTCTGCATGGAAGCCTCAAGTAACAAGTTACATAATAAAAATCAAACAACACCTGCTTAGTAGAGTTTTTCTTTTCCTTTTGTCGAAAAGGAGCTTGAATCTGAGCTCAATCTTAAATTGCATCTACCTGAATGTGCTTCAAAAAGGTTTTCCTTAATTACCTGATGCAGAAACTCGTTGAAAATGTTTTCATTTTTGCTCAGCTCACTCCCATTCTTCCAATACTGCGCTCGTTGCATCACTCCTCCTGGGAACCGATATTCTTTAGAACCTGAATCAGATGAAGTTTGAAAAAAATAATTATCAAATACTTCCAAATGGTGCAGCAATGGACATCCAGTAAAATACACAGCTCTTCTACTCTCAGGAAACTTATGTAGCATGAATGGCTGACACCGGGTCATATGGACCTCCACGATAGCAGCCAGGCACAATCAGATTCTATCCCACCTCCCAAACTCCTGAAATTTGTTATATTTTTAATGGATTTTTGTGTATTTCATATACAATACCTTAATCATCTTTCTACCCCCCTTCCCCACTGGCACCCTCTCATACCTCCCCCTACTGGATTTCACATATTCTGTCATTTATGTTAAGGCCTATCGAGTCAAGTTAGTGTCCCCTGATGTCCTCCAGCGCAAGTTCATTCACTGGGGTCTAGTCAGCCTATCTAGAATTTTGTAACAGAGAGTGTCCTGTTTAGGGATTTCCGCTCATGTTGGGGGACCTGGCTGAAAACTTGAGAGGTATCCCAAACACTCTTCTGTACTTCGCCCTTCGAGTCAGTCAACTATCAAGTTTTGCCTGTCCTCTCTCTTTAGATTATTTGCTCCACAGTTTCCTCACAATAGCCATGCTGCCTGTCTCCACCATCCCCTATTTAAGAAATTATGACAGCCCCTTGACTCATCTCTTTTCCTCCCATCTAGCCGATTCCAACTCGTTCCAGGTAAGTCAGTGTGGGCTTCATTTCAAAGAACAAAGCTAACTGTGACACTTTTGATTAAAATTCCCCAGTTGTTTTTCTCTTCCATCAAAGATACAGTCCAAACTCACTAGCATGAGTCCCAAATACTACATGAACGGAACTGCCCCGTCATCAGTCTCTGCTCTTGCAGCATCCCCCAGCTCTGAAACATACCTGTCACACTTTGAAATCCTTTACCACATTCTCTTTTTGACTCTAGGACCCTCCCCACAGTACCTACTCTACTGAAAACTATGGGAGAGATTTATTCTTTGTTTTGTACATTTCTCTTGGCTATGGCCCACCATTAAAAAAATGCACCTAAACACTTACATATACAAAATTTGACTAAAAGTCTTCATACCTTTAAGGTCAAAAAAATATTTCCACACAAGGCTGTCAGGAGACTGTACATAACTGGCATTCATAACCAATTCTGCCAAGTTGGGAGGAAGATTGACTCCCTGATCTTCTTTTTGCTTATGGAATTTTCTAATGAAATTAATTCCACCTTCAGGCTGAAACACACCAGAAATCACATAACATGGCTGTGAAACATTCTCAGACTTTAGTAGCAGAAAGCCACTAAATCAGCAGCACTGGCATCAGGGGGTTTTCATTGGCCCAGGCAAGAGAGCCACGTGTGATATTTATGAATATTTAAATGGTTGGCTTTTGATGGCTAATATAAAATCCTGAAAAAATATTCATTGTGCCCCATACTTACCAATGCTCCCTAAAGAACCATTTATTCTACTTCTCCCTAGAGCACTAGAAAACTGGGGCCCACCGCTAGATAATTTCGAAAGTTACTATGCAAATTTCTAACTTTGCCACATGTGCTAGACAACTTCAGTTGTCAACTTGATACACTTGGGTAGAGGGAATCTCAATTGGGGAATTTCCTCCATTGAACTGGCCTGTGGCCATGTCTGTAGGGTGTTTTCTTGATTTTTAAGTGATGTGGGAAGGCCCAGCCCACTGTGGGCTGTGCTACCCCTGGGCAGGTTGTTCTATATTGTATGAGAAAGCAGGCTGAGCATGGGCCAGGGGAGCAACCAGTAAGCAGCATTCCTCCATGGCCTGTGCTTCAGCTCCTGCCTCTGGGTTCCTGCCCTGAGTTCCTACCTCGGGCTCCCTGACGAACTGTGACCCCTGGGAGATGTAGGGCAAATAAACTCTTTCCTCCCCAAGCTGGAATTGGTCAGAGTGTTTTGTCACAGTAATTGAAGGCAAACTAGAACGCCATAGAACCTTCTCCAGATGAAAATCATGGACCATCACCAGTTCTCCCCTATTAGCACTGTCAGCATCCACACTTGACCTTCTATAACCAACAATATCAGTCCCCACCCATGTGAGAATATAAATTATGGGAGAGATCAAAAGTAATGATTTTAGGGGCTGGAGAGATGTCTCAGTGATTAAGACGCAGGCAGCTCTTGCAGAGGACCTGGGTTCCTGTTCCCAGTACACACTTGGTGGCTAACATTCCATCTGTAATTCCAGTTCCAGGGGATCTGACACCCTCTTCTGACCTCCTGGAACACTGAATGACATGGTATACTTACATACATGCAGGTACTACACTCATACACATTAAATAAACATAATAAAATATTTTTAAAGTAATGATTCTAGTACTAATAGACAGGAGCAAAAAGCGCCACTGTGTTGTTGTAAAGTGGGTGACAAGAGAGAATAATGAGGTAAGGTATGTTTCTAAAGGCTAGAAGAAAAGATTTTTAAAGTTTTCACTATAAAGGATATATGTTTGAGGAGATAGATATATTTAGCCAGATTTAAACATCATATCATGTATACATGCATCAAAACATCTTGGTTTCCCATTAATATTTTTAAAATTTTAAGATTTGTTTTAGAGTGCCAGTCCTTCAGAAAAAGTGAGATTCTCTGTTGAAATATAAGGAAATATGATTCTATTATCTATAGCAAAGCTCTCCTCACAGAAAGGATGAGTGACTCTTTAGGGTTATAAGTTTTAGCAAGTTGTAGCAATTTTCCATTAATTATACCATTATCTTTCTGCCAATCCATTTACAATATCCTGCAGAATATCTTCATAAAGGAAAATAAAAAAGCAACCCAATCTCAACAAGATTTCTCCATTACCAGGAATATAAGAGACATTTTAGAGTCTCTGATTCAAAAATCACCCTAACCATTAGCCAACTTCTAGAAGTGAGATATCACTGGAAACACTGATACTCATGTGTAATACATATCTTCATGGTAAGATGTGATTAGAAACATTACAAACCTTAAGTGACCTGGAAGCAATGTCTTCAGGAGTAGAAAAGAACACATCATCAACATCCAGAGTCTGAAGCTCATCATGTGTAGAAAAGAACAGCAAGAAAAAGCAGTCTTCACTGCCCACGTTCTTTATCCAGTGCAGTGTATTGGTAGGAAAGAAGATCACTTGGCCGGCCGTGACATTGTATGTGGTAGCTACCTCACCACCATCATCGACCACCCCAATCCATGCTGTCCCCTGAAACAGACATACACTTAGAGCACTGTTTCTCAATCTGTTTTAATACCATTCTTCTAACCTTTGTTTTAAAACTTCTTTCCTTCCACTTCCTTACAAAACTTTAATACTACAGATATTATATACAGCGTGCGTGCGTGCATGTGTGTGTGTGTGTGTGTGTGTGTGTGTGTGTGTGTAATATCTTTTGCCCTCCCAAAGAAACAATTTTCCTCCTTCGGGACAATACTGCTCCCCCACTAAGATTCCAGGTTTTTGAAATTAAAAAGACTAAAATAACATGTGCAAGATCTATACATGCTGCTGTTTGTGTATATGCAAGTTGCATGTATTTGTACTTACAGATATGTTTGTGTATTCTAGATAAGAAATAGTCTACATACAATTTTAATAACAGTAACAACATATAACTCATACTTAATACTTTTATTACGTGGTGCCCATCTAAGCACTTTACTTAACTGAAATCAATTACTTCTTATATAACTCCATGAAAAACAATGCTATTATTATTTCTATTTTACAGGTGAAAAAATTGAGTTTGCAGAGAATATATATTTTCTCAAGGCTACTTAGCTGCCAGGGACATATATGGGATTTAGACCAAAGCAATCAAGTGCCAACGCCTACCTTGCTTTAGTCCATACTACAGCATACTTGAATTGTGCTAAAGAGTTTTAATAGGTGAATATGTGAAGACGCTGTTAAGTGATACAACTGAATCCAATTAAAGTCCTGGATGCTTGTGCATCACTTAGTCAAGTATGCTTTGTGACAGCTAAAACAATAGCCTGAGGACATTCAACATTTTCTTCCATTTTCTACTCCGTTCACGAATATTACCCTGTGAGATAGTGAGCATACCCACCTGAAGTTCAGATGATTCAATTCCTGTCTCCTCCTATATTCCAGACACCAAGGAGCAGCAGTGACTAAGCCCTCCCACAACTTTCACATATCAGAAGTTTTGTCTAACCCTAGTAATCTGGTTAATGGATGTACAGTCAGTGTTTTTGGTGTGTTTTCTATTATTGTTGTCTGCAAGACTTCCTCTTAAATGTAGACAATTTATTTGACTTTACAAGAGGAGAGGTTAGATTTTCAAATACATGAAAGCAAACACATTATTTTCCATCTAAGACTTGACAAGATAGGGCGATTTTTAAAGATATGCCCTAGTGTTGGCTAGATTGGAATAAAGTCTAGGTTTTATGGTTTCTTGAGTTCTTCCACATCTATAAAATATGTAAAGGAAAATTTTCCAAAAGATTAATTTTCCTGGGGCTGGGAGATGGCTCAGCAGTTAAGAGCACTGACTGCTCTTGCAAAAGACCTGGGTTCAATTCCCAGCACTTACATGGCGACTGCAAACCATCCTTAACTCCAGTTCCAGGGGAATCCAAAGCCCTCTTCTGACCTCCGTGGCATTGCATGGCACAGGTACACTCACATGCAGGCAATACACTCATACACATAAAAATAAATAAAATATTTTTTTAAAAAAGGTTAATTTTTCTACTCTTGGCTGAACCACAGCAGAACAATAGGAGAAATAAACTGCCGATGAATAGATTGTATTGGAAGGGATCCCTCAAACACTCCACACTAGGGAAGTTGGTCTGCAGCATGTTCCAGTGGAGAGAAGGCCCCAGGATCCACTCAGCCTGGGACAGATGTTCTAGAAGTCCAGGGAGAGTTTATAACATGAACTTCTAAATGTGGACTGTACCTACTTGGGTATTCTTGAGACCTTAGGAAAACTGTGAGATCACTGACTCTATCACTAGGGCTAACAAGGAGGAGAAGGGAGGACCCATACCACGTAGATCTCTGGAGACTGTGGCTTCTCTAGCTATGCCTAGTCCACTTGAATTGAGAATCTTCTAAAACATCTAAACCATAAAAGCTCATCCAATGGCCTGATGTATTCCAATTACTAAGAGGAAAGCTGATCTCTGTGATCATTAGATCACATCTACTATTTTACCTTTGTCTTGGAGGACTAACAGTGATCTTATTTTAAGCCTTTTTTTAAAAAATAACGTCATACTCAAGAAAGAAGTTCAAAGTGATGACAACTAATTTAAACAAACAGGTTAATACTCAAAGATAATGCTAACTAATCTGAATGAAAGCATGAATATTTTCCCATTACTCAATTAAGTAAGATATGTGAAAAACTAAGACACAAGCTAGACACAAGAGCAGAAAGGGCATACTGGTTATACCTGCACGAGGTAGCCATGCTCGTTGGCATTGAAGTGCCAGTGAGGGGCCCGGAGGCCCTTGCTTTTTATTCTCAGTGTCCCCAGAGTCATCTGGGACCTCAGACTGTTCAAGCTGGTGCCAAACGCCTCTTCTTCATCGCTGAGATAGTCTTTGATATTGTTCCTGTACCTCGCCCACTGGATTGCACCACCAGGGAATTCAAACACCTAAAATGTCATAAGCAAACAGCCATCAGCATGGTGCTCATCTTGTATTTTTCTGTCCATGATGAATATGAGCCCAGCATGGCCCACAGAGTAAGGAGGTGAGAATAGAAAAGTGGGGTGATGTGAATTTTTGAAGTTCCCCAAAGGAATAGCACTCCTGCAAGAGTCTAGGAATTATAACAGTCATATATATTTTTTTTTAAATGCCTAACTTGGCAAGAAAATGAAGAATTTTTTTTTAAGACGAGGTCTCCCTGAAGCCCCATCTGGCCTGGAACCCAGTCATAGATAGCAACCTGGCAATTCTCTTTTCCAGCTAGACATGGAATGGTCTACTGAAAATGTCTGCCTGGGGCTAACATCAGCCCACCCTCCAGACCTCCACTTTCACCTCCTTTCATCCTGCAGGTCCTTCCCACAGAGAACACAATTTAATAACATGAAATTAACAGAGTTTTGAAATCATCACTTAGAAAATAGTTTTCTAATATGTGTGGCTCATACCTTAGATTTGGGTAAATGATTAAGAAACTGGAATTTTGGATCAACAACCCTTTGTATTGTTTGCAGAGGTGTGTCTTCATGTTCAAAGTGAGGCTTGGAATTGTTAACATACACCAAGGAGAGAATCAGTACTCCTATGGCTGTGGTGATGAAGCAGGCCAACAGGCACATCAGGAAAACGCTCACCAGTGACCACTGCCTCTTCTTTTCCTAGGAGAGATTTTGAAGTCATTATTCTGCTCATGACGAAATAGAAATATTTTCCCCTTTCTGAATTTCTGAGATTTTTCTTTCTGCTAACTGCAAGGACATAGTGAAAAAGGTATTTTTAGAGTAGATCTAAAAGTGATGTCTCAAAGATTGGTGTTGAATCAGGAAATTATCAGGAAATATTATCTTTCCTAAAAAGATAGCTGGTCCCAGGGAAAAACAGTCTGAAAAAAATGTGGAAATTTTGCAATGGAATTTTAAGGATTTGAGATTACTTTTCATGTTTCATTTTTCTGGATGAGGTACAGAGAAAAGCAATGGGTTAGGAAAAACCCCACTGAGTCAAGAAAGAAGTCCTCCTAGTTCTGTGCTATTTCCAATAAACCAAAGTGTTATCACGGTATATTGCTTTATGAGCCATTAGAGTTAAAATATACTATAGCCCAACACTCTGAAAAGAAAATGCATTTTTACATACGTCTCTAAGATCATACTTTGCGTGTGTGTGTGTGTGTGTGTGTGTGTGTGTGTGTGTTACTTTGTTTTGTTTTTTGTTGTTGTTTTTGTGTTTGGTTTGTTTTGGAGACAGGGTCTCACTATATAGCAATGGCTGGCCTGGAGCTCACTGTGTAGATCAGGTTGGCTTTGAACTCACAGAGATCTGCCTGCCTCTTCTCTGCACAAATATCAGGTGCTCTTAACTGTTGGGCTATCTCTCCAGCCTCTCAAACTTAGTTTAAAAAGAAAAGATAAGAGCTGGACGTGGTGGCGCACGCCTTTGATCCTAGCACTCAGGAGGCAGAGGCAGGCAGATCTCTGTGAGTTCAAGGCCAGCCTGGTCTACATAGCTATATAGTGAGTTACAGGCCAGTTGGGGCTACAGGAAGACCCTTTCTGAGAAAGACCGAAAAAGAAAAAAAAAAAAGATAAAATATAACTTTGTATAAATGTATGGCTTTACTAGAAATTAATATTCCCATCCTAACCAATGACCCTCATCAGAGTTACTCAAACATTTTAACCACATCCACATTACAAAATATGTCTGAGATTTTTCTTTCTACTAACTGCAAGGACACACTGAAAAAAAAAGTATTTTCAGAGTATATACCAATCTAGTATAACACACATATGTAAATATGTATATACATGCTACCATCTAAACAAAAATTTCCAAAACAATATTTATTTGTTATTCTATTCATTTTTAAATGCTAATTCTAATTCACTATATGTATGACTAGTAGATTCAACCTGGAATTTGACTGGGTCCATTTAAATATAAAATAGGACCAAGTGTCATTCTGCCTCCTTAGATTGATAAACAGTATGAAAACAAATGAATAATCCACCTAACAAAAAGAATGAAATGAAAAATCTCCCCTTTGACTTCTTTGAAGTTTACTGATCAAAGTGGATTAAAAATATTGCCTCTAGAAGGCCGCAATTAAAAGGCAGATTTTTTTTTAACTTAGTAATAAAAACCAAGAAGTCAAGAGGGCTCACTAACACTATGAGCAATGATTCAGAGAGAATTGGGCCATTAAAGAGCTAGAAGCATGAGTTAAGAGTTTCTAAAACAAGGCAGAGCAGCAATTACTCGCATTATTCACAGCAGGATATTAGGGTCTCCAGGAGAGAGCTTGTCTAAAGCTAACCTAACCCCAGGATGCAAATCCCCACCATACCCTTTGGGAGATGGTGCTGATCTTTCCCATAGACAAAGCTTTTGGTGTTCCATCTTCTTGCATTTCAAATGCTAAGTTGTCCATTGGCAAAAAGGATCAAGCAGTTCACTGTAAAAGGAAAGAAGAATAGAGGAAAACACAGCTTTAGCAAACTGGGAGATCCCAAAGAAGGAAGAATGAAAATTCCCAAGCAACAGAGTCCTTATATAGAGCTGACAGCTAAGGAAATAAGGAAGCTGCTTCTCAAATCATAATCTTGGTTTAAATACTCTTGGAAGAATTACAAAACAAGAGATCAATAAAGTAATTGCATTGGTCCCCAATTCCTTGACCACTGATGACACATGCTCAGATAATAACAATCACAGGCAATATTCACTTCCTCCTCTCACTACATATGAGGCACTATGAATTTCACAATATGTGGTCTCATTCTTGCCATAATCTTGCCAGTTTCTACAATTATCTTCATTTTGAAATTAGGAAATTGAGCTATAGAGATGCAGAAACTGTGAAAAGTCACAGAGTCAACTTCAGTGTTGAGGCAAAGCATCAAAGGGTCTTCTGTAAGACCAGTTCTCTATAGGATCAGATGATGGTTAGTCATTCATTAAGAAGCCTATGGAACAGGGGATGTGGGAAGCCTTTGAGTAGCTTATAATTTATCAGGAGAAATGAAAACAGAAAAGAAAGTCATTACAACAAAATGTTCTAAACTTTGTTGTGTTAGAAGTCCACACGAGGTCCTTGGAGATACAGAAAAGAGTGACTATCTGAGAATATATGAAATGACAAGTATTCACTGAAATATCATTTTGAGCTGAGCTCTCAAATCCCAGAACAGATTTGCTGAGAGACACACTTAGTCAGTTACAGATCTTACAATTCTGGTTTGTCTATAAGCAGTTCAATCACAGATCATGAAGTAAGAACACAAACCCTAGGATCTATGACCTCTCTAGTCATGGGTATTTGGTGATATTTACCCACACTGAAGGACATTTGGAGATAAATCAGACTTTACATGCTGTATTATACATACATATATATAGGTGTAATGTACTCATATATATATACATATATATGTATTAAATTCGGTGGGAGGTAGTGGGGGTTAGATAGGGGAGGGGATCTAAATACCATCACACTATATGTATTAAAATAGTAAAAATTCAGTTTGAAAATATTTTTAGAAAAGAAAATATTTTTAGAAAAGAAAGACTACCTGGATCAGTAATCAGCCTAGGTGCTATATAAATCTACATATATAAATATGCATATAAATCTACATTTATGTTATGAAGAATTGACCTTGCAACATTTCTATGTTTATCAAATCTAAGATACATTAATTTCCATTTTGACATCTCTGTAAAATTGGGATGTTTTAAATTAAGTAATTGTTTAGACTCACCAAAACATAAGTGCTTTTGTTTATCAAGCAGTAGTAATATTCACATCTGCAGAGCAAGTTTAACACAACCTGTATGTTCCTGCTCTTTCTTGGATAAGTGAAAACACTGTCCTCTAACACCAACATTATTTGAGGACTGTACTTAGCATTTATTTAAATAGCAGGACAAGCAAATCATCAACCAAACTGTATCAGAATTCGATGGCAAACTTAAACAACCATTTCAACTGGATAAGATCCTTTTGATCTTTTCAGATAAGAAAATGAAGGTTCAAAGAAGCCAAGTATTTTTTCCAAGGTAACTTAGTAGATCACTGGCAAAGCCAAAACAAAAGCCCAGCTCACCCACTGTTAGCCAGAGCTTTCCCTAGAGCTTCTGTTTGCAGCAGCAGGTCTTCATGCCTTTGACATATATGAAACAGTTGAAGGTGAAGCCAGGTATGGTGGCACATGCACCAGGGATCCGAGGCAGTGAGTTATTGCAGGTTCAAGGCAAGCCTGATTTATATAGAGTTCCAGGAGAGCCGGCAATATATAGTTATATAGTGATACCTTGTCTCAAAACAACACACACACACACACACACACACACACACACACACACACACACACAGGCACAATTCAAGATGAATTGAGGTAGGACAGCTGAAGCAGGAATATTGTAAACATCACTCTGAGGCATGTCAGTGGAATTCTATGGTGCAGACCAGAAACCCCACTCCAAAAGTAGGTATGCCACCCATCCTCATCACTTTCAGAAGTGGAGTTGCTTCTGTTAAGTTAGAAATGCTTAGCAGGCTGGGCAGAAAAGAAATAGCATTGCAAATTTACCATACTCTACAAATAAAGCCAAATTCGCAAGCAAGTACCATATACAAAGAGTAGAAAACTGGTGAGTCTATTTAGGTTTCTTTGCAGCATGCCGAATTATCTATCTAACAACTATATTTACATGCGATGGCAAAAAACAAATATGGGCTTAAAGTGGTGAAGAACAATTGATAACATGTTGAATATTTCTATTTGAATTCATTGTTTAGGATAGTGTGTCTCCAACCATAAACTTAAGTAGCAAAAATATTTCCTAAGTTTGACTTATGCATTGAATATAAAACTTGCACAATTTAGTCATAATTACAAAATGCTGGATTTTCACACTTACATGTAGAGGCTAAAACTTGATCACATAAGAGTAGATGTTATAGTGGTGGTTACTAGAGCCTCAGAAGACAGGGAGAGAGTGGTTTCTGGAAAAGGGATGCAACTGGGTAAGACAAATTACTTACAATGTTCTACAGCACAGGATAACTATGATTGACAACAAACAAGTGACTATTTCAAATTAAGTAATTGGACTTATTTTATTTTTCCCAGAGCGAGGAAATGGTGTCTCAGGGTGATTACATACACCAATTATGTTACCCCAATTATTACACACTGTATACATGAGCCAAAATGCAAGCACTGTGTCTCATAAATATATGCAATTGTCATGTGCTAATTAAAAATATAAAATGGAATTTGAGGTAAGACGTGGATTAGAAGATAAATGTGACCTGGTAAAGGAGAAGAGTAAGAAGAAGCAAAATAGACTATTCCATAAAGAGGAAGAGAGGAAGCGCCGAGGTGAAAGGCTATGTGAAAAGTATAGAGAAAGGAAGATAATGCCAACTTAAATACAATCCCAGCACCCCAGCACCAGGGGAGGGGAGGAGAATCAGAAGCCTTATCCAAAAGCAGTTTGTGTTTTTCTATCTGAGAGGCCCTGGGGATTGAGCCATCAAAAGTAACCTGTACACTAAGAAGCTTCCCAATTAAAACTAGAAGATATATCCAAAACAATAGAGGCTCAAATCACGACCCAGAAACATAAGAAACATGAAAAAGCAAGGCAACAGGACTCTCCCCAAAAGATTATAGCTCCTCAACTACAGAATTCAAGAAACCGAAGTGGGTAAAGGATGATTTCAAAAGTTTATTAGTAAAAATTATGAGTGACTTCAAAAAGGATTCTAATAAGCAAATGAATCCAATTTGGGATCTGGAAACAGCAACATATAGGGGAAAAATTAACAACATGAATGAGAAAATCAGCAATATAGATTAAAAATTCAGCAACACAGAAGAAAATTTCAGCAAGGAAACTGTGACTTTGAATTCAAAAAAACAACAGAAATGTTGGAAGTGGAAAGTTCAATCTATCAAATACAAAACACAAGGAAAGCATCACCAATAGGCTCAATTAGGCAAAAGAAAGAATATCAAAGATGGAGGACAGAGTTAAGGAAATACTACATTCAAACATCAACAGAGAAAAGCAAATAAGCAAACGTGATCATAGATACAAAGTCTTTGGGATACAAGAACAGTCTAAACTCGAGAAACCGTAGGATAGAAGACAGAGCAGAGATTTTAAAAAATACATAAAGAACCTATTCCGTAAAAATATAACAGAAAAAAATAGAGAAAGAAATGGATATCAAAATATAAAGGACATTTAAAATCATCCTTTTACATGCAAATGTCTAGCCAACGAGGAAAATCCATTTAGAGCTCCAGTATCTATAAGCAGTAAAGCTCTGTTATAGCACACCATCATACATTTGGCCAGTCTATTTTCACCATCAATGAGAAATATATTTATGACCTTTCTAGTCCTTAGTTCTCACTGGGTGATACTGAAAACTCTACTCTGGCATTTTAATTTCACTCATGGGGTAGTAGAATACTACTAATAAACATAACAAGTTCAAGAATTGCTGGTTGTGTTATCTATCAAAGGGATAATCTAAATATATATATTGATATGATGCAATACATGAGTTACATGTGTTTGTGTGTAGCCCATGGAACTATAAAGGGGACCATGAGGGAGAGAAAGAGATCATGGCAGGGGGTAGGGGGAGATTATATGACTTCAGTTTATTTCCTTGTACATATCCAATCACAAAAAGTACATCGTTTTCCTTAGAGAAACAGCCAAGTAGCTCCTTCTATATGCAATGCTGGCTGAGGAAGGGCTGTGTTTCCTAACAGGAAATATGCTTTTGTTTACTAGTAGCCAGACTTATGTTCAAAATATTTAATAACCTGTAGGGACTGAGCAATCAGCAGTTGTTAGTTGATCTATCTTTAGTCTGCCAAGTTTATATTACATGACTGACAGCATAAACTCTGGCGTTATCATTGACCAATTATCCAGGTGGAGAAATTGATAAGGCAATGTTGGGCAATCCCCGCTGATTAATTCCTTTGAAATGTCTACCAGTAACAAGACTCCTCAATGTTCTTATTATGCAAATGTTTCTTATCTACTGCCCAACTGCCAGATTACCACTGACCATATCAGAGATGCAAGAAAGTACCATACGCCAGACATGTTAGAAGTTATGAAGTCAAGAAATGACATAGACCTGTACCTCAAAGATATCAAAATGTAGTGACTCATCTCAGCTCACAAATGCACAAGGAAAATTAAACATCAAAAAATGTGCTTTATGGTACCCTGATAAAAATATAGAGGTCAACTTACTGACCCCATATAAAATGGCATGCATTGACGCCATATATCTTTGCGGGAAAAGGATCAATACAAGTTTCCACACCCACCAATACTCATTCTAGAAATACCCTTGTTCTTAGGAAGAACCCCAGCCCTTCAAGCACAGAATGGAAATCAACGTCTAATGTAAATATAAGAAATTGCTACAAAGGATCCCTGAGCTTGTGAAGTTAATAAATTAAAAAGTTTGCTCTCTCTCTCTCTCTCTCTCTCTCTCTCTCTCTCTCTCTCTCTCTCTCTCTCTCTGTCCTTGCTAGGTCAGTTTCCTCATGCAAATAAAGTCAGGGTTAGAATAAATGACCCTGAAATATTTGATTATGAGCTATCACTCAAGCCTTCATATCTAGTTGCTTGGTCTCCACTGTAAGGGTGCTAAGGTGGTGAAATGCTAAATATAGTCACAATTGGACTTGCTGATGGTTGTGCTCATTCATTAAAGGAGTGCCAAGCAGGGTCCCTGGACCCTCACCTGAGTATCCAGCCACTCTTTCCAGTCAACTAGTCCAGCCTTGGAAGAAAAAAAAAAATCAGGAAGAACCCAATAGAGGAATGCTTTTGGAAGCCCTTGTCAAGAAACTCCAATGGATTCTCATATGAACATTTGAAAATTGTCCTGTTCTGACTTTTTTCTAGTTCCCAGTCTAGAACTTGTAATGCTAATTATTCTTGCCTTAAGTCTCCTTCACATCTCCTATTCATGATTCAAGTACGAAGGACTTTCTTCTCCCCTTAGAGACAAAAATCATGCAATTTGGGAGTCTTTTAGATAGACCCACTGAAGGGATACTCCAGTTGCGGTGTCCCTATTCCTTATTGGAAATTTGGGTAAACCCTTCAGAGGATGGTGTGATAAGAGTAGGAGGGAGGAATTGGCTAGGCAGTTAGGGTAAAAAGACCCCAAAGAAATAAGAAGCCAGAGTGGTCGGTGACCCTATTCCCTATTGGTAATTTGGGTAACCCCTTCAGAGGATGGCGTGATAAAGAATAGTAAGTAGGAATTGGCTAGGCAATTAAGGTAAAAAGACCGCAAAGAAATGTAGCAAGTCCCAAAAATGTCAAAGGTATTTGAGAGCTTGTATCTAATCCTTAAAAGATTTTAGGGTCACCTCTTCAGAGGGGGGGATGTTGGAGGGGATTGAGTGGGCATGGATTTGATCAAAACACTTTATATACATGCATGAAATTCTCAATAAAGTTTTTGTAAAAAATTTTTTAAAAAAAGGTTGTGCTTAGTGAAAAGTAATTAGGTCAGAGGTCCTCCACTCTAATGAATGAATTAGTGCTTTCTAGAGCAGTGGCTCAGGTCTCCTGTGACTCAATTCTTTCTCTTGAGAATGAGTTACAAATTCAACTGTCTTGGCTCTGTCACTTGCATTGTGCCCCTTCTGCATGGACGATTCTCTTTCTGCTTTGTTACCATAAAGTTTGGCTTTTTCAGTCACCAAAGTCGTAAGCCACATAAACCTGTTTTCTTTATAAAATTCCCAGCCTCAGTCATTTATAGCAAAACAAAACAGAATGTGACAAATTTGTAGATTGTCTAGTTCTACAACTTGAGTTAGTGGTAATGCTTTGAGAAATAATGTCTAACTCCTACCGTTCAAACATCCTCATTCTTCTTTTAAAAAAATCTTTTTATTTTATGTGTATGACTATTCCTGCATGTATGTATGTAAGTACACCCATGTCGTACAATGTTCATGGAAGTCAGAAGAGGGTGTGTCAGATATCCTAGAACTGGAATTATGGATGGTTGTTAGCCATGATGTGGGTGCTGGGACTCAAATCCACAAATCTTGTGGGTCCTCTGCAAGACCAGCCAGTACTCTTAACCACTGAGCCATCTCTCCAGTATTGAAATTGTCTATTTACTGATGACATTTTTTTGTACATTAAATACCATAAAGCACAAATCGAAGTTTGAAGCTAGGCACAGTGGTACACACCAGTGCTCCCAGTACTGGGCAGGCAGAGGTTGGGACAGTTAGGAGTTCAAGGCCATCCTCAGTTACATAGAGAGTTTGAGGCCAGCATGGGCTACATGACAGCAATAAACTTAAATGAATAATATTGTGGAATACAAGTGCACTGCACAATTATGTAATAGAAATGAACAGTTATAAAACAAACTCCCAAAACAACAAAAAAGAAATGAACAGTTACAATTTGAAAATACATTAGTACCCATTTACCCCCGCCTGCAGGGACCCTGTACAGGTAAAGCTCGAGGGGGACCACTCCCTGAAAAGAAAAACAGGCGAGAAAGAAGAGACGGAGCCCAAGCAAGTCCACTTGTCAAGGGCCACTTTATTGAACTGCACCATCTACTTCTTTCAAGATTCCATGGGACATCAAAATTAAGATCTACAATAAATATATTCAATATTCTAGATATTTGGTCCTCAAAATAAGTGTTTAATGCATAATATATTGCCAAACTAACAACAAAAGAGAAGCCAAACTTCAGGGAGACTTTTCAGTGACCATACTGACAAGGAAATCTGCTAAATCCTATTTCAGGAAATTACTGTGACAGCTCTTATGATTTGCTCAGCAAATGTTGGTTGAATACCTACTATGTGCTAAGCACAGGTCTAGGTGCTTGATTTTATTAGTAATGAAAAACAATAGAGAAAAATCTGCTCACACACACCTTACACCCTAAAAGAAGTGTAAGGATGGACAAGTAGATAGAGAAACAAGGAGGAAGAGGAGGCAGAGAACAAAGTGGCAATGTGCATATGAGGAGGCAAAGAGGGCATGAGGAAGGTGGGAGGGAGGGAGGAAGGGACGGAGGGAAGCCAGAAAAAGTGGAAGCATTCACACTGTGAGAAGATAACAAGTACTAAGAGAAAAAATAAACAGGGAGATGGATAGGAGTACTTCGGAGGGAGTAAATGTTAACAAGATAAGCACTGTCTGAGATTTAGTACTGGAAAAGAGAGTTTAGCCTGGAAAAGAGAGTTCTGTGACAGTAGTACCTTTGGTGCTAAAAGACAAGCCATATGTGATAAGGCAAAGAATATAAACTCCTGTGGGTCATAAGCCCCAGCCCTTTGCCATACACTCACTTCAGAAAGTTGTATTAAAAATGCAGAGATGGGGCAAGAGAGGTGGCTCAGTAGTTAAGAGCACATATTGCTCTTACAGAGGACCCAACTTTCGTTTCCAGCACCCACATTGGACAGTTCACAACCATTTGAAACTCCAGCTCCAGGGAATCTGATGCCCTCTTCTGACCTCCTCAGGTACCTGCACTCATGTGCACGTACCCTCCCCCCACAGATTTACACATGAATGAAAATAAATCTTTTTTTAAATTCAGAGACATAGAAAACTGTATTTAGAAATTTTTGATTTACCATCATTAGCTGGTTAACAGTACTAGTAGCTCTAGTCTTGTTTTCTTCCCACTCAGCCACCCACTTAGATTTCTCACACTTCTGACAATGCTTCCACATTACTCTTCCTTCAACTCTTCGCCTACCTGACCTGCTTTGGGTCAACTCCAGACAAAAGTGTTAGGATCTCAACTTGAATCAACTCCTTCTAGTTACAATTTAGAGATTTTCAGACAACACTTCTCACAGATGATCTATTCACTGGAAGTGCAGTTAGTTTTCAGATGTCCCTACTTAAACTACATGTAGTTCTACATACCTCCAAATGGTCTTCTTCTGATGTCACTTGAACTTGAATACCACACACTTCAACATTTTACTATACAGAGCAAAACCTCAGTGTTAAGAATGAGACAACTAAGTAAGCACAATGCACAGCTCTGAAAATGAAGCAACCAAGTAAATTACTACATGCAAGGATCAGTCCATGAACACCCTTCATCAGAAATCATTATACCAAAGTAACTGATTAATTCACATGCATCAAGTACTAGTTCTGTAAAAACAGTGTGCTAAAGGAATGAGAAGAAAACCAGAAAACATAAAACAAATCTCACTTAAGAAATAAATTTAATCTGCCTTTTACATAACAGCTAACCTGGGAAGCAAATAGTCTACCAAGAAATTGTGGTACCACTCTATTAATTACTTTTCTGTTACTGTGACAAAACACCATGACCAAGGCCACTTATAAAAAGAAGAGTTTGTTGAGCTATTGGGCTTATAGTTACAGAGAGATAAGAGTCTATCACAGTAGGGGAGGCATAGCCAGAGGCAGCCAGAGTAGAAAGATGACAGCTCACATCTGCACAGGAAGCAGAAGAGAGAAACTGGAAATGGGTAAGGCTGAAACCCACCAGCTGACATGCTTCCTCCAGCAAGGCCACCCCTCCCTACCAGCGCCACCAACTGGCAACACAACGTTCAAATACTTGGAGCCTATGGGGGACATTCTCAAACCACTACATTCTACTCCCTGGCTCCCATAGGCTCATGACCATACCATAATGGAAGATGTGTCTATTCCAAATTTAAAAGTCTGCATAGTTTTAAACAGTCTCAACACTCTTCAAAAGTCCAAAATCCAAAATCTTTTCTGAGACTAAAGGTACTCTCTTAATGGTAACCCTCTGCAAAATCAAAAGCAAATCACACATTTTCAATATACAGTGTCACAGAGTAAGCAGTCCCATTCCAAACGGCAGAGTTGTGGTAATAGTGAGGAAATATTGGATCAAAATAAGACTGAAGCCCAGCAGGGCAAACACCAAGTCCTGTAGCTCCACATCTGCTGTTAGGGACTTCAACTCCAAAGTACCACTCCCTGTATACAGCTCTCCTTGGCAAACGTCTCATGACTCCTACATCTTCAACATCTTGGGGTCTCCATTGTTAACCATGCTTCACCTTCACTGCCTCATACAATGGCCTCTTAGGGCCTTCTTTACACAGGGACAACCCTGCTACATGCTGCTTGGCCTCTTGGAGCTTTCTGAAATCTTGGAGGAAGAACTGATGATCTCCCTCACTCTTACGTCTTTCATGCCTCTAAAGCCAGCGCCACATGAGTGACATTGCCGAGTGTGGGTACTGGTTTGAGATGAACCTTGGCCCCTTCCATCCACATTATCAGCAGCTGTCTTTGAATGTTGTAGTTTTCTAAGAGCAGAAAACCAATTCAACATTAGGCTGTCTTGAAATTTCCTTGGCCAAAGAAATTAGTTCATTTTAATTTAGGTTCAGGTAAGTTCTTAGGCTATGAGCAGACAGGAGACAGATGCTTTGACAAAATATCCCGGTTGCTATTTCAGCCCCTGTGTCCCTCTTCCTCTGGAACGTTTGTGCTGGGCCTCTATTAAAAGGACCCATTAAGCTCTGCTTATAGCATTCTACTGCTTTTGTAGTCCAAACTTCTAAAGTCTTCCACATCCCTCCAAAAACCAACATGGTCATAGTCATCATAGCAACAGCCCACTCTCTGGTACCAATTTCTGTTCTGGTTTGGTTTCCACTGTTATGATTAAAAACAACAACAAAAACGAATCAAACAAACAAACAAAAAACTGACCCAAAGCCAACTTGGGGAGGAAAGGGCTTATGGTTCTCAGTCCATTATCAAGGAAAACTGAGCCACTAACCTGAAGACAAGAACGGAAGCAGAGCCCACAGAGGAATGCTGCTTACTGGTTTGCTCCTCCAGCCTGTGCTCAACCTGTCTAGGGGTGGTACCGCACAGAGAGGGCTGGGACCTTCCCACATCATTCACCAATCACGAAAATGCCTTAGAGACATGCCTACAGCCAATCTGATGGAGGAAATTCCTTGAGAGTCCCTCTTCCCAGGTGTGTCAAGTTGAAACAAAGTTAACTATGACACATTCCCATGTCTTATTAATGATCTGGATGTAATGTATAATGTCAGATTCTGAGGGTATCATGCAAGCCTGGGGGAATTTTTGAACAGTGCCATGGATATCTCATGCAAACACTGACATAATGACTGCCAGACATCACAGTGGTACACAGCCTCACCTCCTTGAATGCAGTCTGTAAATACGTCTTTTGCATGTGAGGAAGGGAAGAGTTGTTGTGAGGTCTTAATCATTGTTTATAAATTCACAAAGTTTTAGAAGAAAAATTATTTGGTTTTGATTTGGGCTTTTTGTTTTGTTTTTGAGACAGGGTCCTATGTAGCCCAAGCTGGCTTCAAACTTCCTGCTGTGTTGTCATGGATGATACTGAATTTCTGATCCTCCTGCCTCAACCTCCCAAGTGCTAGGGTTACAAATATGCATCACCAAGCCTGGTTTTATGCAGTGCTGGGGTTCAAACCTCAGGTATTATCTATGCCAAGCAAACATCCTACCACAGTCTTCTCCCAGAAATTATTGTTCAAAAAATAAGTCTTCAGTGACTACAATTATAGCTCATGTGGGCCCCTTGATGCCTCCAAATGTAGCGAGTTCTTTCTGACCAGGGTTCACTGTTATTTACAGCTTTTTTTCCTGCTCCCATCTTTGAAAACACTCCACGCCCACACTAAACAAAGTGTTTGTATAGTATGTCCTCAGAACTCTGTGTGCTTCATTTGAAGTACTCATTTAGTTAACAATTTGCAAAATTATGCATTACAAAATGCCTCCACTGTCAGATCAGATTACATACAGCAGACATGATAGTGTGACAGCACTCAGTATTAAGCCAATAGATTGTTGGCTCTTAAGAGATCTTTAAAATGCAGTACAACCAAACTTCTTCCCCCAAGTCGCCAGTGCACTAATGGCCAGTGCGTTCAGCTTTCACCCATCTTCCCTCTCTTCTAGAGAGCACCCACAAGCCAGATTTTGACAACTTGAGCTTCAAACAATACTTATATTGTAGATAACCGAATAAATTGAACATGTAAAATTCAAAGTGATACTGTAAAGAAAAATCACAGATTGCTGACAAAGGCAGCTGTAACTTGTAAAAAAGTAAGTAGAATACATGCCACATTTAAACACATAGAAGAGGGGCTGGTGAGATAGCTCAGTGGTTAAGAGCACTGACTGCTCTTACAGAGGACCCAGGTTTGAATCCCAGAACCCACATGGTGGCTAACAAACATCCATAACTCCAGTTCCAGGGGATCTGACACCCTCTTCTGACTTCTGCAGGCACTGCATGACACAGGCAGGCGATGCACTCGTACACATATCTAAAAGAATAAAATAAACAGAAGAGTATTAATACATATGGGCTTCTATTAATGAGAAACTATAAATTACAGACTTTTGTGTAGGCCCAATAAGTCTAAGGAAGAGAACAGTGAGTGAGCCGAGTGGTCCTGAAGAAAGCAGATACTCTACACAAACAGGAAGAACTGAGGATCTCAGTAGTCAAATGTAACTGGGAAGAACGGGAGCTCAGCTTTATCAACACCAGAGGCCACGCGTTTGAGTTACAACTACAGTGCTGTAATCTGTAGTGTGGCAGGCAGCACTGCAGTGACAGCTACACCGTATCTGTTCTCTGCTGCACCTGCTCAGGACTGGAAATGTAGTGATAAATCATCCACAGAAGTCACATATGAGCAACTGCGATTACAATAAAGCTTCGTTTATGGATATGAACATTTTAACTTCATACAATTTTGTCATTAAATGATTCTTTACATTTTTATTCAGTCAATTAAAAAGGATTCTTAGCTGTCAGTTTGTACAAAGCCCAACAACATGAATCTATAGTTTGCTCTGTCATGAATATAAAAATCTGACTTCTCCCCAGTCCCAGATTCAGGAGCTAGCATCATTTAGACAAATATGTACTATCAGCATTTATTTGCTTTTTCAACAAGATGGTTTCTACTTTATAAAATGGGGTTTATTTCCATTAGATTACTAATAACCTAGCTCCAAAGACTTTGGCTTTTCATTTTGTTTTTTGAGACAGGGCCTTCCTGTAGTCCCAGCTGGCCTAAAATTTACTATGTAGACCAGGCTGGCCTCACTCTCACAGAGATCCAGCTGCCTCTGCCTCCCAGGTGCTGGAATTAAAGCCATGTACTACCGTGCCTGGCTAAGCACTCTTAATTGTATCAGCAACTTTGGGAAAACCTTTTTGTGGTGTCGTCTTTACTTCAATTCTGCCAACATCAAAAGCATTCATACCTTGACATCTTTCTATTTAAGGTCAGAAGTGTGGTCCTCCAGCATGCCATACAACCCACATGCCAGACAAGACGTTCTCACTGGTGCAATTGTGACATGACTGTTTTGGGATTAACCAACCACTTTCTAATTGAATTTCAGGCCTGCTCCAAAGGAGGGAATTCATGTATGGTACTACAAACCTGATCAGAAGTCTATGGTTAGGGAGATCACAAACCCTAAGGTAGAAGCTACTATTTTTGTTTTGATAAAAGGACACACTGTGCCCATCAAGATGCCTTACAAATACTTATGTTTATGTCTATAGATTAGTGATAATCTCAGCCTTGTAGTGGATGGTAATGACTACAGACTGACAGCTAGCCAAAGTGCTGAGAATGACTGTTGAGTCCTCAGTCCTAAATGGAGCATCTATATCATCCCTTCCAAAGCTCAAATAACAAGGTGGAGGAGGGAGGGTAGAAAGAACGGAAGAGCTGGAGGAGAGCGATCTACCAGACATGCCATAGCAGTTGTCCTCCTGACCTCACAGCAGCTGTGTTCAAACTCTTCAACTGGATTCTCAGTTTTTTCTAGGCAATGGAGACCTATAGGATTTGCCTCACTCCTCAGAGAGGAAGTTGCTAGTACACAGTTAAAGCTAAGATACTGTAAGTTTGAAATTTTTGTTAGTAGAGAATGCTTCTTTCTAGAACCTAGAACTGGATCTTGGACTCCAGATCCCAGTTTTACAATTGAGAATCTATCTCTTCAAAATAGTGATATAGTTTTATTTCACTTTTTTTCTTCTCTAACCCTAACCCACATCTCTTTTTTTCCTTATCTTAAAAATAGGAGAGATGTTGGAATAGCAATGCCACTGGTCTACTCTTCTATCTAAACTTGCTCTAACCACATGAATGGAGAGGCCTCAAGGATGAGAAGGGTGCCTTCCTCAAATCTCTTTTTTCAACTTCATTAAGCCTGTCTCAATATTGAAAGCCAATGATTATATGTTCTATATTCCTAAGGGCCAGTTCTCTGGCAAAAGCACTAACGAGACTTACAGGTATAGGGAGGAAAACTAGGGAGAGACTGACCCAATAGAAGTTCATTTGTGGCCTAACAGGAATTCTGGGTCTGAATGAAGCATACTAGTGGGGAAGGATGAGAATCAGGGCCAGTCGTCTAGGTCTAAAGCATACATCTGGGTTACAGAATGAAAGGCGCTCTTCAATGAAAAAAGCTTAGCATGTCTAGCAACCAGTGTTTTGTTCCTACAAATATTAACACAGCAAGCTCAGCAGCAGTTAAGTAATCATAACCAGCTGGAATTCTGACACCACACATTGGCATCACTCTGCTTCCCAGTAATGGCAAGCATTTAATCACCTTGTTTAATCTTTACAACCATATGAGACAGGTACTGTCCCGGTTTGCTTTACTGTTGCTGTGATATTCTGACAAAGCACCTTGGGGAGGAAAAGATTTCTTTCAGCTTACTCCTCCAGACCACAGCCCATCATTTAGGGAAGTCAAGGTAGAAACTCAAGAAGGAACTGAAGCAGAAACCATGGCAGATGCTGCTCACTGGCTCACTTACTGGCTAATGCTCAGCCTGCTTTCATAGATAGCTCAGAACCATCTAACTGGGGTGGGAGTCACCCACAGTGGTCTGTGTTCTTCCACATCATCAATCAACACAGTCTCTCACAGGTCAATCTGATCTGGGAAATTCCTCAATTAAAGATCTCTCTTCCCAGGTGGCTCATGTTGTGCCGATAATGAAAACCAACCCGCACAGGTACCATTTTGGAAACTGCTGATGATGTGACCTCTGCTGAATGAAAAGGAATGGTGTACACAGAAAAGAACTAGGACCCGGGTTTAAACTCTGCTCTGTCCATCTGTCACTGTATCTTCATATCCAGAAAAAGTGACCCTGTTCTCTTTTGTTATGCATATTTTTTGCTTTGTTTTTTTGAGGCAAGGTCTCCCTCCCTGTAGCCCTAGCTAGCCTATGCAGACCAGATTGGCCTTGATCTCACAAAGATCTGCCTGTGTCTACCTCCCAAGCGCTAGGGTTAAAGGTGTGAGCTACACACCTGGCCTGGATATAGTGTTTAAATTTAAGCTGTTTTAAGACGTCCGAATCATTAAATTGTGCATGCATGCACACACACTTAAGCAAGCTACTGAAATCTGGAAAACATTTGTTATACTTGGCTCAGCTTTCTTCTTGGTTTGTAAAGCCACTCAGGGTCTGATTGAGAAATGATTACATAATTGATCTAGTAATCAATCAAAATCGAGAACCACCCAAACTATGTGTCTTAGCAACCAACTCCTTCCCATGAACCCCATAAAAAGCCCTGAGTATCTGCACTTATGCGGCCTGCTGTCAGTCTTAGCAGTGCATCCCTCTTTAATCTGCACTCACTTTGCTCCAAACAAAACTGTCATGCTTCTTTTGCAAATATGTGTGAGCCCTTAATTTTAATCCTTTGGATAAGAGCCCAAGAACCTGGAAACACCTGGCCCAGACCCTGACCACTAGAGTAAGACCTCCAGAATATTCACATTAGTTACAGATTTCCATTTCATGAATTACTTTCTTTTAGGAAGTTTTCAGATTCATTAGTGTTTAAAAACATTAACTCAAGCATTTTCATTGTTCTCAGTTTTGTAATTAACCTGACACATTTGTTACTGGCTATTCTTGGATAAGCTATATGCAGTATGTTCCAAAACAAGAGGGTGAAACACTTATCTTGTGATTCCTCTCGGCCAAACCTTCCTAGCGCCAGGTCAACTGCATTAGTTAACAATTTATAGGCCCTCAGTTCAAATTCTAAGGTCTTTCTTATTGCTTTCCGGCAACACACTATCAGTAAAGAAGTGACAATTAAGACATATGACAGCATTCTGCTCCATATTTTCCCCAAATATACTGTCCTTAATGGCTTTACACACTTGTGTTCATGCCTCCTGATCCTCTGGATGCCCACTGTGATGGCTAGTGTTAACAAGATCTAAAATCTGAGCCTCTGGGGATGCCTGTGGGAGATTTTGCATGCACTCATCACAGCTCTGCCTTGTGTGGACGTGATGAGACTAGCCACTTCAAGCTCCTACTGCTTTGTCTTTCCTGGCATGACGAAATGTTACCTTGAACTCCAGACTAAAATAGCCCTTCCTTCCTTGAGTTGCTTTTGTCTTTTATCGCAGTAAAAGGAAATGGAACTAAAACACTCATCACCAGCAACTTTTCTGCACCTTGGAACAGGGCCCTGTCTTCCTGTTTGCATAGTGACTAAAGACCAGTTTTAGTGTGGCCGAAACAATAACCTCCTTCTGCCATCTAGTGGACTTTGGGTACGTCTTCAGTAACATCTTAATTCCAACTTATCATCTTTGCAGCTTAAAATTATTTTTAAATATTTAAATTCATGGGGTTTTTTGTGCATTTCATACAGAACACCCCAATCTTATTCATCTTTATACCCGCATCCCAAATGGCCCCCTCCCACAGCCCCCCCCCACTGGAGCCCATATACTCTGTCATCCCTGTTACTGTCCACTGTCTTGTCAGTCCCCCAGTCATTATCCAGTGCTACTCCATCCACTGAATCCAGTCAACCTATCTAAAATTCCTTGTTATAGGAAGATCAGCTCTTCTCATCTAGCAGCAATCAGTTGCCAATATCCCTTTAGGTAAGATTGGGGTCTGCTGTTCATTTTCCTATTTCTATGCTGGTTACTGTCTGGGAGTCTCTTTGCCCACCCTGGCCAACAACTCAAAGGAAGGTATCTCGTTTGGCATTGTTTCTTATTATGTAGCCTTTAGCTATACACATGAACCCTTAAAAAGCTATATTGACCCATTTAATCATTGGTTATACTTTCCTTTTGGGTGTTTAAAACCATACAGTTGGCCTAAACAAACCAATTTATTTTTACTTTTAAGGCCATTTGAGGATCTGTTCCTCAGGAGTCAGATGGGCTTGGGAGAAGGCCCGGGCTCCTTTCTTTTACCAGCTCCATCTATGTGAAAATAAGTTATAGGTCCTGCTCAACCATGGTTGGCTTCACTTGGAAACATGGAAGAAATGCTTCCTGTGTTGACCCTCCTCTTTGTAGACTGAACACTGGTTCAGGGCCATCTGATGGAGTCTCCATGGCATCCCTAAACAAGAGGACACATGACTCACCACAGTTACAGAACATTTTGAGAGATGCTCTATAGTCCTCCTGGAACTTAGTTGACCTTGGGGGGCAAGGAGCAAAACTGTCCTTTAAGTCCCTCTGACCAGATTAAAAAGTATTCAAAGTATGGCTGTTAAACATCCAAGGTTAGTTCTACCAGTCTGGTACTTTTAATTACCATGTGCTATGTAGAGAAAGCTTGGGCAAAGACCAAATGTTCTCAGATAACCCTTGAGTAGACCTGTATTTTGTTCCTTGAACTAGTTGTATATAATGTCAGTAGGTTGTTGGACTAATATGGTTCCACCTGGTTTTTTTAAACTAGCTAGGCATTATTTATCTCTCTGTCTAATCTTTCCATCATGGTTCCCCATTTAAAGTGCCCCCATTTTCTCCATTTCTCCCTTAATAATACCCTTCTTCTATGGTCCCACCTTTCTTGAGCTCCTTCTTTCCCTTTATCCTCAAGTTTCCTTGCATAACCCTCTGTCTCCCCTCCCATTTAAATAACCCCATTTTTATCCAGATCTCCCTTAGTAACACCTGTTTCCCACTGTTCTATCTTGGGTTCTTTCTTTTCCATTACCTCCCTGATTTCATTATCCTGGTTCCTGTAGTTATTTCTGGATACATACTCATAAGGATTTGGTGCTAGGATCTACATATGAAGAAGAACATACGTCGTTTGTTTTTCTGAGTCTGTGTTACTTCACTTAGTATAACAGTTTCTAGTTCCATCTATTTACCTGCAATTTTCATGATTTAATCTTTCTTTACTGCTGAGCAGAACACCACCATAAAATGTACATTTTCATTATCCACTTGTCAGTTGAGGGACACATCTTACCCCAGTCAGACTGGCTAAGGTCAAGAGAACAAATGATACCAAATGTTGGAGAGGATGGAGGAAATG
>NW_008340640.1:1686612-1696783 GCF_000622305.1 Nannospalax galili
AGAACTCATCGTATTGCAGAGACACTTGTACATCCATGTTTGTTGCTGCTCTTTTCACAATAGCTGAGAGAAATTCATGTTTTTAATCAACGTATAATTGTTCTAGATTAGACAAACTGTTGCCATCAGGCTCAAAGTAATACAATGCAACACCATTGTTTTGTTCTGAATGTATTCCCCCCAAATTCATTTACTGAAACTTAACTCCCAACTCAAGAGTATCAGAAAATGGAGCTTTATGGAAGGTATTTAAGTCAGGAGGAATTGCCCTCACAAATAGATTAACATCCTTCCTTATAAAAGGATTTGACCTAGGCAATTTGGTCACTTCCATCTTCTGTCCTTTCTGCCACATGAAGACACAGCATTCTCCTTTGGCATATGAAAGACACCATTTGGACACATAGCAACCCTCAACAGCAAGCTAGTCAAAGATGCCAGCATCTTGACATGACCTCCCAGCCTCCAGAACTGAAACCTGACTTTATCCCTCCATGAATTACCCACTCTTGGGTATTTTATTGTAGCAGCTGAAGAAACTATGACAATCAGATACCGAAAGGGGTCCTTGATTTAGTCTCACATCTGTGGAACAGACTGTGTGTTTGATAAAATGGGAAACATTAAAAAAATTTTAAGTCTCCACTTTCTCAGTGTTCAAGTAATCATAAAGCTTATAGCAATGTCCACCCATAATAGTTACACAATTGCTGATCCTATTTTTTAAAAAGCAACAAAAACATCAAAAAAGAAATGTTCTAAAATACATGTAATTATGTCATTTTAAAGTTTTGTGTGGGATTGAGGTAGAGATGAATAAGAGAACAGAGGACATTAAAGGAACCACAACACTGTATGAGACTTCCCATAATGGTGGCTACATGTCTCCTGTACATTTGTCCAGATTCAGAACACACATCAAGAATAAACCCTGTGCCTGACAGTACTTCCACCAAAGAGGATTTTAAATATAGAGTGAAGGGTAAAACAGAAAAATTAAACAAAAATTCAAATCTAATACTATGAAGTCCATATATTTAAAACACAGGACAAATAATGAATCTTGTTATGGTTTTTCTTTGGGAAATTTTTTATAATTACATGTAATTTAAAACAAGATATTAGCCTAAACTACACAATACCAAGAAAAATCCAAGATTTAGAAATTTGGCAAGAAATAATCCAACTAGAAAGACCTACACCAAAACAACTTCAAAAAGACAGCTCATCAATTTGTTCAGAAATTTCTATGAAGCTGAATGATACATTGTCACAGGAAAAAGGGAGAATTAAAAAAAAAAAAAACATTTTCTGGTTTGAAGATCCAAGTAATGCTTTAGTATACATTATGGTGTTGTCCAGTTCACACTCTACTGTTGTGGCACAAAATCAGGCCTGTGGTTTAAAGGCCTGATAGTGAAGACAATACACTTTAGTCCTGACTCTGCATATTGATCAAATCTTTATCCCTTGTTCTAAAACATTCTGAAATCATTTGGTGTATTGTGTGCACACACACATTCATGTGGAAGCCAGGGGACAACTTTGGGTGTCACCGCTGAGCTCACTCGCTGGGTTAGGCTGGCGGGCAGGCAAGCTCCAGGGACCCTCCTGTCTCTGCCTCCCCAAGCTGGAATTACAAGAATGTTCCACCACATTTGGCTTTAAAACAAAACAAAACAACAACAACAAAAAAAAAATGGGTTCTAGGGATTGAACTCAGGTCCTCATGTTTGCAAGGCAAGCAGTTTAACAACAGAACCATCTCCACATACCCTTTAAATATATTACATTTTTATACTCACTTAAAAATTTGAAGCAACTTAATCTTTCCTATTTAACATTTTCTCAAAATACATAAAAAAGAGCAATGTCTATAAAATATTTTATATACATACACACACACACACATACACACACACAGTGTGTGAGTCTGGTAAGTGGCAAAAACAGAAAGCATCCATGTTTGAAATAAACATTTTCTGGTTTGAAGATCTAAGTAATGCTTTAGGATACATTATGGTGTTGTCCAGTTTACACTCTAGTATTGTGGCACAAAATCAGGCCTGTGGGCATTTGAAGTATAGACTTTTAGACGTATACTAGGTCCAGTCACAGAATAATGTATGCCTTAATATTTACTTTGCCAGTTTAAGTAATAGCAAAAAACTCCATAATTCATCATATGGTGACTATTTATTTGGCCAAGTTTTCTTTCCCTCTTCACATTTTCAGTGACTGCTTCCCATTGGTGTCATCAACCAGGTCTCTCAGGCAAGATAAATGCTGTAAAGCCCTTTATTAAAAGACATAAAACACATGATAAATCAATATTAAAGACTGAGTAGCCAATGCAGAAAGCAAGAAATAGTGACTACATTATTTATTACCTTCAAAACTACTGGAAGAAATGAACTTACAGAAAAATATAAAACTGAGAACTATTTCTTATAAAGCTTTGATAGCTGAACAAGTGAGAACTATAAGTTAATGTTCTATAAACATTTCTTTGAAATATATTTTTGATATTCAATTTTTCAAGTTAATTGGAAAATAGACTAGTTACAAAACAGTAGCATACTTAAAACTTTTTTTCCATGTAATTTTCACAACAGTTCTACAAAATTATGTATTTTTTTCTTTTTTGGCATTCTGTATATATCATCTAAGAAATAAGATATGTAACTCATTCATTTAATATTTACATTAAGACAGTTAAAATTTTTTGAATGACACTTAAGAATCCAATAATTCTGAGCAAAACTCATTTGTAATGAGGAGGAAAACCAGTAACTTCTCTAATAAGATTGAAGAAGTCTCTAATAAGGTTGAATAACATATAAATTAACAACCTAGATTTTTCTCTAAAATGCAGTCAAAATTCTGTCAGTTTTCAGTGGAAAAAACTGAGTCACTTCTCCGATATACCAAGGAGAAGAGAGGCCCTTAATTCTCAAAGCTTCTTTCAAAGAATTTAGAGGAAAAACCTAAAATAATTCTTCTACTTTTCCTTACTCCTGTAAATAAGCATTTCCTTTAATTTACTTTCAAATATTGTATTTATGCATTTATATGTATGTGTGTATGTCTGTGTGTGCATGCCACATGTGTACAGGTTCCCACAGAGCCAGAAGACAGTGTCAGGTCCCTTGGAGCTGGAATCACAGACAACTGTGAACCACCCAACATGGGTGCTACAAACCAAACTTTGGTTCTCTGAAAAAGCAGCAGTACATGCTCGGAAGTGCTGAGCTATGGGTCCAGCCCCCAAATTAGCATTTCTTTCCACTCAAAGGCAAACAAGCGACTGGAGAGAGGGCTCAGCAGTTAAGAGCACTGACTGCTCTTGCAAGTTCAATTCCCAGCATCCACATAGCAGCAGCTAACAACCATACATAACTCCAGTTCCAGGGGATCCCACACCCTCTTCTGACCTCTGTGGGCATTGCACAACATGAGTGCACTTACATACATGGAGGCAATACACTCATGCATATAAAATAAAAATAATAAATGGTTAAAAATTGTAAACAACAGGGCCAGGTGTGATGGCGCACACTTTTAATCCCAGCACCCGGGAGGCAGAGACAGGCAAATCTCTGTGAGTTCAAGGCCAGCCTGGTCTACATAGTGAGTTCCAGGACAGCTGGGGCTACAAGGAGACCCTGTCTCAAAAAGACCGAAATTTTACTTTTATTTTTTGAGATGGGGTCTCCCTGTAGCCCAGATGGCCTAGGATTTGTTATGTAGACCAGGCTGGCTTTGATCTCACAGAGATTCACCTGCCTCTGCCTCCCGAGTACTGGGATTAAAGGCATGTGCCACCACACCCAGCAACAGACTGTATTCTTAAATCTCATAATTCAGTTACTTTTCTATCATATTTTACTCACTGCAGGTATCTCAAAACATTTTATATTCATCACTATTTCAAAGTTACAATAGTTACTAACAATTACTATTTCATACGAGGTACTAAAGTATTCCCATATGTAGTCTGGAAGTCTATATAATACAACTGGCCAACTATTAGACAACTTTATGCTTAACTGCTCCAAGCAATGGTGACGGAGAGATAAATTCTTTTCAGGAATTCCTTTCTCTAAGCATTGAACACTTGTTCTTCCTAAACATAGAATTTTATATGTAAACAAAGCCCATTGTTTATGGCAAGAAAAATGTTACTACTACTACTAAAAAAAATTTTAACAAATAGTAAAATCAGTAGTTCTTATAGTGATTTATAACCAAGTGTTAATTTTCACTAAGGAGAGAGATCTTCTAAAGCAGGTACTTTATTTCAGAAAATACATCGGGCTTGCAACACAAGTCAGTATCGGTGCTTTTAAGAGCAACAGAAAGCTTCAAGTCATCCACTTAAAATATTTAAAAAAGGAATAGTATGTTTATCCTAGATGATTAATTAAGATCCTGTCCCTATTCACAATAAACAATTCACCATTATCATTAACACGGGTTAGAAAGAGGTTTCCAATTAGACCACAAGTTTCAGCCCCAGTACCACCTCTTCCTAGCTATATAATGTTGGACAAGTTCTACATTACGCCATGCCTATTCCCTGACCTGTATTATAAAAGTGATAACAGTACTTGCTTTGGAGGGTCACAGGATCACATGAATTTTGTTTTCAATAAATTATCACTATTCACTAAATTCTATTAGGTACAGACTATTATATCAGGTACTATGGAAAACTACAGAGAAAGAGATATCTTTATCAAGAAGATTTTAACTAAGAGAGAAAAGGATCATCATAAATTACACTTTTAACCATAAAGGTTATATATAGTATACACATATAGTTAGACTCATAACTACATTTAGTGAATATTCCTTTTTTATCATTTCCTTAGATGGGAGAAACATAAGCAAATTGTGAAAACACAAAAGAGAGAGGAACAGTTGATTACTCTCACTTATGATCTAGTAAAATGTTACTAACATAAAAATAGTTAATCTTAGTGCTTAATTTCAGTAATTGTATCTTCTGAAAACACTTCATATTCATATAACCAAAGCAAAAAGTAAAGGACCTCACCCTGACAACACTGAAGAACCGTGTTTATACGCATTACTTTTATTTAAGACAGTGAGTCTATGAAGATTAACTTTACATCAAGGATATTAATCTACTCAGATTTCTCTGGAGATGTGTTAAATATTCTTTTTTTAACGTGTGTGTGTGTGTGTGTGTGTGTGTGTGTGTGTGTGTGTGTGTGTACATATAGGTGCAGGACATGGCACTTGTGCAGAGGTCTGAAGACAACTCGTAGAAGTCAGTTCTCTCCTTCCACTCTGTGGGTTCCAGGGATTAAACTCAGGTGCCCATATCCACTGAGCTATCTGACTGGCTTGCGATGTGCTAAATAATGAAACACTGATGACTAGATGAACTAATTTCATAACACGTTACTGTTACAGGATATCCACATCAGTACTGAAAATTTCAAATTGCTGCTTTTACTCCAAATGAAAAATATGAGTCATTTCATATCCACTGTATTTTAAATGGCTAAAGATATCTCTTTAAGTCCTTAGAACAATTTAAATCAGAAACTGCACAGGTCTGAGAGAAAGTATTGTTCTTCTTAATGTACTCAGGGGATGGAGTGGTGGCTCGGCGGTTAAGAGCACTTGGCTGTTCTTCCCGAGGACCCAGGTTCAGTTCACAGCATCCACATGATGGCTAATAATCCTACATAACTCCAGTTCTGGGGTATCTGATGCCCTTTTCTGGCCTCCACATTCATTGCACAACATAAGTCACTTACACACATGTAGGCAAAACACTCATACATGTAAAATTTTTGATACTGCTCTCCATGATTAAGGAAAACTGTCAACCTCTGGCCTCCACATGCTCACACATATAAATGCACACACAAATTTTATTTTTGAGACAGTGTCGCCCTTTAGCAACTAGCTGGCCTGGAACTCAGTACGTAGAGCAGGCTAGCCTCCATCTCACAGATACCCACCTGCCTCTGCCTCCCAAGGGTTAGAATTAAAGGCATGTGCCACCCATGCCTGACTACACAAAAAATATTTAATTAAAAAAATTTTTTTAATGATGTGCTTAAAGGAGTTTTAATGTATCTACCATACATCTACTCTTGGAGCTACTACTCAATTCCACCCTGATTTCAGTTAAAGGATGATTAAAATGAATTTGTTTCCACATTAGTAGAGAATACTTACTTTTGAAGAGATGTAGTAATAGGAATCATATTTTCCTTCAATTGTAATTTAGAGAAATCATCTTCTAAAACCTATTATTAGAAACACACACAAAAAAACAAATATTAAAATACTGAATTGAATTGCAGCAAACTATTTTAGGAAAGCAATATTTTTATTTTCCCTTTATTATAAAATTACAAACCTTTCAATTCTCCTAAAATATGCTTCTAAACATATGCCCATTAAAGAATCACACCTTGGCTTGAAGTTCCATCTTCAAAGAAACAGTTTAAGTCTCAGTGATGTTTAATGAGTAAGGTGAAGAAGAAGAATTGCACTGTGTTAATGTTGTGATGAACAGAGTATCAGGAAAAAAATTCAAATATAATTAAATGAACAGGCTGTGACACTAAGAACTGGTCCACTCATTTGAAATGAAAACTGAATTTTAGAAATAAAATTCTACTGAATAACAAGAGAGCTGACAAAGAAAGTAAGCCAGGCACAGAAAAAACACCCACAGCATGGTCTGATGTATACATGATATCTAAAAGGTCCAACTCTCAAGAGCAGAGAGTAAAATGATAGTTATTAGAGGCTGGCTGAGTGGCAACAGATGGGGAAATATCGGTCAAAAACCAAACTTACTATCGGGAAGAATAAGTTCAAGGTGGCTACTGAATAACTAAGGGTGATCATAGTTAACCACAGTGTATTATTACAGACTTGGAAACTGCACAGTCACAAGATTAAATTTACTTTTCTGACACGCAAAGGCAGAGAAGTCTAATGTTGAAAACATTTTCGAGGCTTCTCCAAATATAACTGTAAGAAGGTGAACCAGACAGAGTCATTCTACAAGACATTAAAACAATATTAAGTGTGAGGAAGGTAATCTCCAAAACAACAGAATTACAGAATTCTACAACTTGTCTAAGTTTTCACGCTTTAGTTTTTATTTAAGTGTTTTACCTACATGTACGTAAGTGCACCCATGTGTGCGATGCCTGCAGAGGTCAGAAAAGGGCATCAGATTCCCTGGAACTGGAGCTATAGATGGTTGTTGACTGCTATGTGGTTGCCGGGAAACAAACCCAGGTCTCTGTGAGAGCAGCCAGTGTTCTCACAGCTGAGCCATCTCTGCAGCCCACTGTCATACTTATTAACACAGAACTAGAAGTAGGTCTGAAAAGATTCTGGAAGAAATCTGGTATGTTTCCCACAGGGTCGTGTACTGAATGCTTGACCCTCAGGTGGCAAAATTATTTGAGAAGTTGTGGACTTAACTGGAGTAAGTGGGTCACTGAGGCCTGCTCTGAAGGTTATGCTTGGTCCCCAGTCCCTTGTTCCCTCCTTTTTGATTCCTTCTCTGTCATGAGATGAACAGCCTCTGCCTACCTCTGGCCCACACTGCTCCTGCTACCATGACGTTGGGCCTCACCATGGGCCCAGAATCAGAGCAGCCAGGGACTACGGGCAAATGTCAGAAAGCATTAGTCAAAATAAATTTGTTTGTCATGTATCTTGTCACAGCAATGAAAAAATAAAATTTTAGGCAAATTTATAAATTTATCTCAATTCATAATTTTGTCCTTACTTGCTTAATCTCTTCTTTTGTTTCTGTAGTTTTATTCTGATTAAAACTTTCTTGTACTGCTTGAAGGTTAAATAACATTTGTTTCAAGGCTTCCACAGGACCATGATGTTTGCCTCCAGATAGGGTAGAGTTCTAAAGTTAAAACAGATACTAGTAACCATTCAAATTTGAAAAGAAAAAAGGTATTTTGTATTATGCCCCAACATAAAATTAATTCAAAAATCCAGATAACATATGAAAATAAAAAGTTTTCAAGAATTAAAACATTATATAATGGTTTTACCTAGGGCTCGACCCTGCACTTTACAATACTAACCTGAAAGGCTTGATGTGCCCACCGGTGTAACAATGACACAACTACTATGGGATAATTGCTTTCTGATTAAATTTGAGCCCTGATCCACAGGACAGAATTTCATGTCTAATATTGAAATCCTGATCAAAAGCCCATGGCTGGGAGGTCACAGTCTCTAGTGTAGGACCTGCCATCGTTACTTTGTTAAATGGTCACATTGTCAAACTGCCTTCTAAACATTTATTCTTACACTCATGGACCTCAGTTGCTCTCAACCTTGGTCAGAGATGCTTCTTTCTGCAGTGAACAGTAGTCAACTAAGAGATGCACAGCTGGTCAGAGTGCTGAGAACACAAATATGAGTGCTTAGCCCTAAATGAGACATCTCTATTAACCCCATCACCACCAAGGCTCAGGGAACACTGAGGAAGAGAAGCAGAAAGAATGTCAAGAGCCAGAGGATGGGGCAGAGTGCTACAGGACGTTGTCTTCTGGACATGATATGGCTACAATACTCATGGATTCATAGCAGCCATGGTTACCAGCACAAGACCAACAGACCAAGCCAAAAAGACCAAGCCAACCAAAATCCTAGAACAGAGGAGTAGATGATCTCCAGGCCTCACCCCTTAGTGAGAAGCTATTGGTAGGGGATAGTCACTGGGGAGGAAGAACCATTCTTTTTTGGAGAACGTGGGCATTAGAAGGTTTTCCATGTTCTAGTGGATGGCCCCACACCCACACATATATGAGCTGTATTAACTAGACTTAGTGTGCTATTAAAAAAGAAAGACAGGGGCATGAAGTTGAGAGATGAGGATGTTGAGGGAGAACTAGAGTGGGAAAATGACTTACTTCATTGTATACATGTAGGAAACCCACAAAAGTAAAGAAAAAATATTTTAAAAGCCAAAACTGTTAACTCTACCCCACCATACCCATTCTCCAGATGAAATTATTTAGAAACAATAATTCACATTTTAGCATATTCTTCCCAATCCTTGATCTTTAAAAATGAATATCTGGGGCTGGAGAGATGGCTCAGTGGTTAAGAACACTGACTGTTCTTGCAGAAGACCCAGGTTCGAATTCCAGCACCCACATGGGTTGTTAAACTGTCCGTAATTCCAGTTCCAGGGGATCTGACAGCCTCTTCTGTCTTCTGCGGGCATTGTACAACATGGGTGGACTCACCTACATGCAGGCAATACATGCATACACATAAAAAAATAAAATATAAAAAAATGAATATTACATATTCACATTTACACTTTCATTTAATATATAAAACCACAGCTTTATGACTAAAAAGTCTTAAGTGCAGGTAAACCAGCATGTTCTTTTCAATGTCTAAATAAAGCTAGTTATCATGAGTGAGGACTAAAATTTCAAATACATCATCCTCAGTACACATTTAAATGTGTTTCACTGTTAAGGATAAGAAAAAGAGAAACCTTCTTCACTGTTTGTAAATCTGGCAGTCCCTATGGAAATCAGCATGGGTATTCCTCAAGCACTGGAAATAGAACTACTATATAACCCAGCTGTAACTACTCCTGGCTATACACTCAGTGGATTCTAAGTCCACATACAAGAAATACTTGCACATCCATGTTTACTGCTGCACTACACAAGAGCCAGAAAGCAGAACCAGTCTAGAAGTCCCCAACAGACAAATGCATAAAGATAATGTGGAATATCTGGGGCTGGAGAGATGGCTCAGATGGCTGCTCTTGCAGAAGGCCTGCGTTTGGTTTCCATGCCCTTATAGCAGCTAACAACCACCTGTAACCAGGGGATTCAATGCCACCTTCTGGCCTCCGCAGGCAATGCATGATGGATGCACTTACATGCATGCAGGTAAAACACACACACATTTAAAAAAGGAAAAAAATATGTGGTATACATACACAACACAAGTTTATGCAGTCATAAAGAAAAACAGAAACATGAATTTTCAAAAAATGGAATTAGAAATCATGTTAAGCAAATAAGCCAAACTTAGAAATATTACCTTTTCTCTTTATGTAGACCCCAGATTTGAAAGTGTGTGTGTGTGTGTGTGTGTGTGTGTGTGT
>NW_008340640.1:1696947-1725040 GCF_000622305.1 Nannospalax galili
TGCTGTCTTTTCACCTCTTCAGAGCCTCACACCAAAATGTCAAACATTTTAATGACTAACTTTTC
Source organism: Nannospalax galili (assembly GCF_000622305.1). Classification (NCBI taxonomy): domain Eukaryota; kingdom Metazoa; phylum Chordata; class Mammalia; order Rodentia; family Spalacidae; genus Nannospalax; species Nannospalax galili. The sequence continues at coordinate 1,697,013 of NW_008340640.1, forward strand.
ATGTATCCAAAGACTTTGAAGATAATCTTAAAGGGACATATAATTTATTCATTTATTTTTAATTTTTTTTATTGACACAGGGTCTTGGTTTGTACCTTACACTGTCCTGGAGCTCACAATCCTACCTCTACCTTTTGACTGCTGAGATTACAGATATGTGCCACCATGCCTCAATCATGACACTTCTTGCATGGTTCCTAGAGTAGGAACTTCATAGTTGCAGAAAGGAGGATGTTCCTTTTCCCCTTTTACCAGGAGATGAAAGGAGAAGAAAGAGACGTTATCACTTAGCTGGTAAAGAGGTTTGATTTAGGAAGATGACAAAGTTCTGGACAGCTGGTGACAGATGTCATAATATGAAGTTACTAAAATGCCACCACCGATACACTTAAAATGATTAAAGATGCACATTTTATGTCATACGTGTTTTGCTTCACTTAAACACATGTGTCATTCAATTGCTCTGAGACTTGTCACTGAAATCTGATAGGGAATGTCTCTGGAGACATTTTGTTTCTCTGACAGTAACATTTCACAATTTCAAAAGCTATTTAGAAGGTTGGAGAGATGGCTCAGTGGTAAAGAGTACTTGTTGCTCTTAGAGGACCCAGGTTCAGTTCTTAGCACTCACGTAATAGGTCACAACCACCTGTAATTCCAGATCCAGAGGATCCGATGACCTCTTCTGGTCTCCTTGGGCACCAGGCATGTATGTGGTATACACACAAAATATTTAGACAAAACAGTCATACACATAAAATAAAAATTAACTTTAAAAATCTAGACCCCCAGGTAAGATAACAGACTAGAAGCCACCTCTATGTGATCTGGTGAGGAAGTGTCAGGATAAGACAGACAGACCCTATTCCAAAACAAGACAGGACAGCTGAAAAGCACAGAGAAACAGACTGCTGATTCAGTCAGAAAACGTACACCAAACCAGCACAGACCCAGCAGCACAGCTCCCTGGCAAAAGGCAAACGAGGCCATCTTGGCAGTTTAACCTACAGGACAAGCCCACGGCTCGGACAGGCCTCAAATCTGGGTGAAAGTTTTGCTGAGACAGTGACTTCTCTGGTAGGCTGGTCACCAGTGAACTCCCATCTTGACACGGATACCTATTGCCTATAATTAAAATATGCTGGGAGCCTGAGAACAAGAAACAATCACAAGTCAGGGAGCCTGAATTCATTCTGCTGTGAGACAGCAGCTGGAAGGATGTGTAGAGAACAAGAGAAAATCATGCCCACAAGCCAAAACATGCAGACATCCATCAGCTGGTTCAGCCCCAAAAGTGAGAGATACACAGGGAGAGATAGCCCCACCTTTGACAGCCTCATTAACTGAGAGTAACTCTGGACTTTGATAACCTGAGTCTGAGGTCAGAAGGTGGATGAACTTGGAGAGATAAGATTCAGGGCTGTAGAGTCCCAGAACTCTGAAGCTCCAGTAAACTTAATGCACAGTCACATATCTCCAGCAGGATTAATATTTACAAGCTTACAAAGCACTGAAGATAGGTCATCGGCCTATACAAACCTCACTGCTGTAGTCTCTTCCTCCCTCTACTTCGAGACAGCCCCCAGCTAGAATACTAGCCACTGTAAGGGATAAGAACAGGGGAGTACTGGAAAGGTGGGGAAATCTGCACAGCCACAGTCAGCAAAACTAAGAATGGGGAGAAGCGGCCCCTGGAACACAAAGGAGGGGAACTAATTAAGACAGCACTAGACAGCACAAGTAGACACCGGACCCTTGTCCGACCTTGTCCAACACAAACACAACACCAGCATAAACCATAAGACAGACAAGCGTTTCCAAGTCCAATCAACACTCCGTCCCCCATATGTAATTTATAGTCTCCAATTCTCAACAACCTAGAAAGCCAGTCCAAAGTTCCATCTCGTTTTTCCTTCCTTCCCTGCTCCGTCTTTCTTTCCTTCCCTTTCTTTCTTTCCTTCTTTTTCTTTCTTTCTTTCTTTCTTTCTTTCTTTCATCTTTCTTTCCTTCCCTTTCTTTCTTTCCTTCTTTCTTTCTTTCTTTCTTTCTTTCTACTATTCTTTAGCTATTTTATTTTACAGGATCTAAAAAATGTTTCCATCTTTTATTTTACTTAATATACTCATCTAATTTTTTTAAGTAGGGCAATCTTTTTATCTTTTTTTGCCCCATGTTTCTCCCTTTTTCTTTTTATTACACATTTAGTACTATTTTGACTTTATCTTATTGGTTACTTAAAATTTTTAAAGGTCTTTAATGTTTTCACTTTTTGTTCCTCTTCTTACATTTATCTAATTTTTGCAACAAAGCTTTTCATTATTAGGAAATCTTTTTTTCTGATTTTCTCTTCCATTTTATTATTTTTTTTCACATTTCTTCTCCACCTCTTACCTACTTTTCCTTTTTCAATCTGACTTTGCTTCTCCTTTTACCTCATCATTTACTATCTCCACACTTAGTCTAAATAATTTTTAACTCCATAGCCCACTACATAGTTTGCCAGTTTCTGTTTTATGGTCACCAATGATGTATTAGCAGCTTTAATCAACTTAAAGTTTATTTCTGTATCTTGTACAGCTTCATGTTGCTAATGTGACAACAGTTTTCTCTCTCCACTCTGTGTGGTACCGGAAACTAAGCCTTCAATAGCCAGCTGCTCAATAAGATCCATAAATACAGCTGGGAAGGATATATATCCAAATGAGCATTCGTGCAAACTGCAACACAGAAACACACAGAGAACAAAGAAAAAGAAAACCCATGAAAAAGCAAGGCCACGTGATTCTTTCAGAAAACCAGCTATTCAGCTACTGAAATCATATACACGCACCGGAATGGGTCAAAACCAGAAGATTTCAAAAGATGACTTATAAAAAAAATACCAGTGATCTCAAAGAAGTTATAAATAAACAGATAAAATTAAGTAAAGGAATCAATCCAGAACCTGGAGAAAAAGAAAGGAAGATAAAGAAAATCAGCAGTATGTATAAAAGTCAGAAACACAAGAGAAATTCAGCATAAAAACTGAAGAAAACAGAAATGTTGGAAATGAAAAGCTCAAAAAAACAAATAAAAATTTAATTAAAAAGCATCTCAATAGACCCAAACAAACAAAAGAGAAAGAAATAAGGCATAAGGTTCAGGAAACACTACATGTAAATATTGATAAGGAAAATTAATACATAAACAAGCACTACCATAAATTCCAGCAACCCTGGGAATATGATCAGGAGAAAAACCTAAGAATCACAGGATAAAAGGAAGGAGCTAAGAATAAAAACTGAAGCTGTAGAGAATCAATTCAGCGACACTATAATGGAAATTGTCCCAAACACAGAGGAAGAAATGAACATCAATAATTAAGACTCATTTAGAACCCCAATCAGACATGACCTCTCCATGACATATTTAGAATCAAGACATCAAAAATACAAAGAGTATTAAAACCTGTAAAGGGGGGGACTAATAGCTCACCTATAAAGGCAAACACATCAACCACCAGATCCCTTAGAGCAGCTCTAAAAGCCAAGCGTGGAATGATATATTTCAAGCCGCAAATAAAATAACTACAAACCAACTCCTATAACTAGCAAAGCTATCTTTTACAACTAATAGAGAAATAAAGGCCATTTCAGGACAAGAACACACTACAGAGAAAAGAAGAGAACCCTAATCACAAGAGCACAGGAAAGAATCAATCACATGAAAAGAATAGATCAACAAAGGAGAGCTAGGAAGGAATCTATCATGTTCAACACGGAAAACCAGAAGTGCTTAAGACTAACAGGATAAAAAGAAAAGAGCAAACAATCATCTATGCAACCAGATAAACCAAGAGAGCCAGAGGAGTGAGCAAATCTCCATAAATTCTCATTTTAAATATAAACAGCCTGGACTCACCAATACAAAGACATCCACAGTGAGTTTCACAGCTGCAGCAGTGCACGCTGCCCCCGGAGAGTGTAAGGATTCCATTTGCCCTATATGCTCACTAGCATTTGTTGCTTTTTGTTTTCTTGACAACAGGCATTATGACTGGTGTGCAGAATTCAACAGAGCAACTTCAGAACTCAAGCATGCATATATACTTGCCCTACATGCTCACTAGCATTTGTTGCTTTCTGTTTTCTTGACAACAGGCATTATGACTGGTGTGTAGAATTCAACAGAGCAACTTCAGAACTCAAGCATGCATATATATATATATCAAATGGACTTAACGTAATAGTTACACAGCACCCCCAACTAACAAACAGAGAACACATTCTCAGCAGCCCACAGACCCCTCTGTAAAACAGACCACATTCTAGATCACTGAACATGTCTCAATAAATACAAAATTATCTAAAAGAATTTCTTCTATCTCATTAAATCATAGTGGAATAAATCAAGAGAAACGCCAGTAGTAATTAGACAGTGAAAATTACACTCCTGAATGCCAGTTGCCAAGGAAGAAATGAGATAAGAGATTTAAAAATTCTTAACATCAAATTAAAATAAAAACACAACTAATTGGAACTTTTGAGAAAAGTTTGTAATTGTGAGTGCTCACATTAAAAAATTACAATGAACTTAAATAAGTAATTTAATGATAAACCTTAAGGACTTAGGAAAAGAACAAGCCAAACTCAAAAGCAGCAGACAACAGAAAATAATAAAGACAGGGACAGAAATTAATGAAATGAAAACTAAAATAACAAAACACAAAATCACTTAAACAAGACTGTAAACCCCTCGCTAAACCAACCAAGAGAGAACATTCAAATTAATAAAATTAGATAGAAAACAGAGAAGTTACATCACAGTTCTATAAAATCCAGAGAATGACTTAGGGAATACTTTGAAGGCACATCCAAAATTACTTGAAAAATCTACAGGAAATGGATAAATTCCTAGACACATATGATCCTCCAAAATTAAATCAATATGGGATAAACAATTTAAATAGATCCATAATAATCAAGACTGGAACAGTAATGAAAAGTCTACCAACAAGGAAAAGCCCAGGATCACATGGATTCATTGTAGAATTCTAACTTTCAAAGAATTAACACCATTACTCTTCAAGCTAGTCCATAAAATAAGGCAAGGGACACTACCAAATTCACTCTATGAAGCCAGAATTACCAGTCACATGAGAACACAAGAAAACTATACCAAGTTCCCTGATAAACACAGATGCAAAAGTTCTCAATAAAAACTTTTTAACCATATCCAAGAACACATTAAGAGTATAGTATGACCAAATTGGTTTCATTCAGGAATATAAAGTTGATTCAAAATATGCAAATAAAAATGTAATACAACATATAAATAGACTTGAAAGCAAAAATCAAGGGACTGGAGAGATGGCTTGGCGATCAGGAGCACATACTGTTCTTGCAGAGGACCCTTAGTATGGTTTTCAGCTTCCACGCTGGGTGATTGATTCATAACCACCTGTAACTCTAGTTCCAGGGAAACTGACTCTTCTGGCCTCTGGGGCACTCCACGCATAAGTTCATACTCATACACAGACACACACATATACATATAACCAAAAATAAAAACAAATCTTAGGGGGAAAAAAGTTAGGAATCTCTTGGTTATCTTACATAAGGAAAAGGCTTTTATTCTTCATGATAAAAATCCTGACAAAGCAAAAATAGAAGACACCCCAGCAAAATAAAGGCTTCATAGGACAAATCTAAGTGATAAGAATCTAAAAGCATTTCCTCTGAAATAAGGAAAAAAATAAGGGCCCTCACTCAATATAGTGCTTTCAGTGTGGGCTACAGCAGTAAGACAAGAGAAGGGATGCAAACAGGGAAAGGTGAAGACAAATTATCCCATTTACAGAGGATATTTAAAAGATTCCAAAGACATCAGGAAACTCTTAGACTGGATTGAAAACTAAGCAAAGTAGCAGCATCCAAATCAACACACACACACACACACACACACACACACACACACACACACACACCCCAAAAACACAAGAACACAAAAAAAAACATATCTTTTATATATAGAAAAAAAAAACACGCGATAACACTCACACATATAAAAACGTGTAGCAAGCAAGCAAAAAAACCTAGCTTTTCTATATAGTAATAAAGAACTTGCTAGGACGCTCATCCATGGAAAATTGCTTCAAAAAAATAAACTAGTAGGAATAAACCTAACGGAGGAGATGAAAGATCTCTACAAAGAAAATTTTAAGACACTGAAGATACTTGAAGACAGCAAAAGATGGAAAGATCTTTCATGTTTATAGATTATGAAAGTGACTGTATTACTGAATGCAATCTTCAGATTCAATACAATCTCCATCAAAATTCTAGAGACTTTCTTCATAGAACTAGAAAAAAATCCTAAAATTAATATGGAAGCAAGAGAAAAACAACCAAATGTCCAAAGCAACCTTAGGCATAAAGACCAGTGCGATCTAGCAGTATCACATACCTAATCTCAAATTACTCTACAAAGTCATAGTAACAAAAGCAGCAGAATGCTGGCCCAGAAGCAGGCAAGTCAAGTTGTGCAGTGGATTCTAACAGAGGACTCAAAGGTAAGCCCACACAGACACAGCTCCTTCATCTTTCACCAAGGTATCAAAAGCACAGATAGGAAAAAGGACAGTGTCTTCAACGAATGGTGGTACAAACACTGGACATCAACATGCAAAAAGAAACATTAGGTCCACATCTCTCACCATGCACACAATTCAATTCAAAGGCCTTAATGTATAACCGAAAGCTCGGAAGCTGCTACAGGAAAACGGGAATACTTCAAAACACAGGCATAGACAAGGACTTTCTGAAAGGACTCCAGTAACACTGAAAGGAAATCTAAGATAAATGAGATTGCATGAAGTTAAAAGACCTTCTCTACAGCAAAGGAAACAATTACCAAAGTGAGGAGAGAGTTTATGGATATGGGATTGATATCTAGGATCTCTCCCAAACTTTAAAAATTCTCCCCAAATTTGTTTCTCTACCAGTGCTCCTCCCCTAGGTAAACACTATCACCTCACTGCTGGGCTAAAAGATGTCGGATTCCTCTGCTAATACTCCAGTTGGGACTGTCATCAAAATATGTCCCAAGTCCAACAATTTCTGACCACCTCCAATGTGTGCACTCAACCCAAAGAACTACTCCATTCCTATTCCAAAAGACTGCAACAGCCACCCAACTAAGTTCTACTCCTCTTCTAGGGCCTCAAGATCCACCCCACAAACTGCCATTTTCTGCTATAGATATGAACATCTCATTTCTCCATGAAAACATTACAGTGATTTACCACAGTAAAATAAAAAATCTCCCATCCTAGCTTATGACATTCCACTTAGGGCTCCTGGCTATGTACCAACCCCCCACCACACCTGTCTGTGTACCAACCTCCCCACCACTCCTGTCTGTGTACCGACCTCCCCACAACTCCTGTCTGTACTGACCTCCCCACCACTCCTGGCTATGCACCCCCCTTCCTACCATTCTTTTGCTTGTTCATTCTAACTGGGCTGCACTGACTTCACTCAGACAATCTTTGAACATTACAGTCATGCTCCTATTTTTAACTCAAATCACACTGTTTTTTCTGATGTGCATATGTACATTTCCAGGGCACATATAAACTCATTTTGTAAACAGGATAATGATTTAAATTAGTGTAGCAATTATCAGTGTATTGGAGAAACAAAAGTGTTAATAATCAGCTGGCCTACAAGAAAAGATCATTTCCCCTTTGTTCTCGTTCCTTTTTTAGTTTTTCAAGGCCCTCTAGGACTTTTTCATGCCTTCTTTAACCTCTCCTGTTTTACTAACATAAAAACAGCATTCCTCCTTGAGGGCGGCACATAGCCCTCCTTGTTGTAGGAAAAATTAATCAAGTCCCCATCTATTTTGGAGGACTACTTCAGAGAGATAATCAAGGAAATTGCCTCTATTGGACTGGCCTGTGGCCATGTCTGAGGGGCATCTTCTTGATGAGTGATGTGGGAGGGCCCAGCCCACTGTGGGTGGTGCCACCCCTGGGCAGGTGGTCCTGTGTTGCATAAGAAAGCAGGCTGAGCAGGGGCCAAGAGAGCAAGCCTGTAAGCAGCGTTCCTCCATGGCCTGTGCTCTAGTTCCTGCCTCCAGGTTCCTGCCCTGAGTTCTTACCTTGGGCTCCCGGATAAACTGTGACCTGGGAGTTGTAAGCTGAATAAATCCTTTCCTCCCAAGTTGGTATTGGTCAGAGTGTTCTGTCACAGCAATGAAGAAACAAACTAGGACACCCTTCAATGGCCTCTTTTTATGTTTTCAGGAAAAACCACTATAATGACGATTCAGGCTATCTATAAAATTCAATTTCAGGTTCTTATAGTTTAAAATACTAAAATAAAATCAGCACTCATTCTGAAAGTAATGCTGGCTTTATGGATGCACTGGGGAAAAGAAGATCTGGGAGTTCTCTCAGTTGTTTTAAAATATCTAGCTAGATAACAGGTAACAGTATCTATACATTAACCATAATCTTTCTTTTAACAAAAAGACTTAACTTCACTCACCTGATTATCATTATTTAAACAATCTTCAAGAACCTCTTTAATGCACGTTTCCCTTGAACTCTGTTGAGGACTGTCATCAGCATTAACAGGGACAGGAGATTTGCTAAGCAGAATTTAAGGGATACAAACAGTAAATAAGTTTCTAAATTCAAAAAATATAGAGACTATATAATTTAAGAATTTTCATTTAAAAACAAGTAAGGCTGGAGAGACGGCTCAGGGGTAAGACTGTGTACTACCTTGCAGAGGACCCAAGTTAAATTCCCAGCATCCTCATCTACTGGCTCACAATCACCAGTAATTCCAGCTCCAGGGGAGGCAATGTGTGCACAAACCCACACATAAATACATAATTACAAATTAAAATAAAATCTTTTTTTAAGAGTTGTATCCAAAAAATAGCCATCATGGGTATGGCTTATGTTAAAGCTGTATAACCCCATTTTGTTCCTAAGTGGATATTGGAATTCAGACGCTCCATCCCTTTGCTTCTTCCTTCAAGCTTCAAAAAAAAATTATGTATATATAAAAATTATATACTACATATATAAATTATATATATATAGGCATTATTCCTCAACTATGGAACAGCTCCAAAGGTTCATTTGTTTGAAACTGTATTGTTCCAAGTACATACTGTGAGAGCTGGGAGCCCAAGACAGTGGTAGAGCCTATGCCTAACCACAGCACCATGAACACACACCAAAAAGTTACCTATCTAGTGATAATCGAAAATCCACTCACTTCTAGGAGATTTTACTTCACTGGCAGTTGTATGTTCCCCCACTTCAGGCATCAGTAAACACTCTACTCCAGAACTGGTTTTAACATTGAAGACAGCTTACACCAAGGAAAAGGTTAATTTTAAAATCAAATTTCTAACTGAAAATTCTAGTCCCAGTGCCACTACCATATGATCTTAGGTCATTTACTTGCCTAACCTTGATTATCTTCACTTGTTATCCCCTTATCTCACAGAAGTACTGCAAAAGTAACTAGTGCTTTATGTACGTGAAATAGATCACAGACACTGGACAGATATTCATTTATTTTCTGATGGAGTAGTAGAAAAGGGGTATTCCTGGTAAAAACAGCGGTCCGCAAATCAAATTCTATTCATCACAGAATTACATGAATTCACCCTATTTCTCTATATATCATTATAAGGTCTGTTTTTAACTTAAAAACACAATATCCAAGAATCTTTCTATATCATGTAAACATTACACACCAATAGTTTTCTTAGGAAGAAGCACTTCTTTGTTGACATAATTTGCTATAAGCTTTTTCTCAGTCTATGTAGTCTTTTTCCAATCTGCTTAACAGTTTTAAGTATCAACCAAAAATAGGTACAGAGTCACAAAGAGGTTTACTACATGTTTTTATTTTTATACTTTTTGGAATTTTCACAAAGTTTTAAATAATAGTTCATTTTAATTATGCTTATTTTAATTGCTTTTTCTTGATGTGTGTGTGTGTGTGTGTGTGTGTGTGTGTGTGTGTGTGTTCAGGGGCCTGTGGAAGCCAAAGTCAAGGTCAGATGTATTCCTCTATCATTCTCTACCTTAGTTTTTGAGGATCTCTTTCTGAACCCGAGCTCACCAATTCACCAATAAACTCCAGGGATCCTCTTCTTTCCACCTTCTAAAGCACTTGGGGTTACAGGCACACACCATGCCTAGCTTTTTTTTTTAATTTTTTTATGTGTATTTCATACAGAACATCCCTAACAATCTTATTCATCTTTATACTCCCATCCCAAATGGCACCCTCCATATCGCCCCCCACTGGAGCCCATATACTCTGTCATCCCTATTACTGTCCACTGTTGTCAATGTCCCCCAGCAGTTCCCCAGTTCCACTGAGTCTAGTCAGCCTATCTAGAGTCCCTGGTTTTAGGAAGATCAGCTCTTCCTTATCTAGTAGCAATCAGTTGCCAACATCCCTTTAGATAACATTGGGGTCTGCTGTTCAATTTCCCAGTTCTATGCTGAGTAACTGTCTGAGAGTCTCTTGGGCCACCCTGGCTAACAACTCAAAGGAAGTTATCTGTCTGGCATTGTTTCTTGTTATGTGGCCTTTAGCTATACACATGGACTCTTAAAGAAATACACTGATTACTTTCATCTTTGGTTATACTTTCCTTTGGGGTTTTTAAGATCATACAGTTGGCCCAGATTAACAAATTTATTTTTACTGTTAAGGTCGTTTGAGAATCTGTTCCTCGGGGGTCACATGGGCTTGGGAGGGGCCTCTGGTTCCTTTCTTTTAGCAGTTCCATCTATGTGAAGATAAGTCAAAGGTCCTGCTCAACTTTGCTTTTTATAAGGGTGCTACAGAGCCCACCTCAGGCCCTTTTGCTTGCACAGCAAACACTTCACCAATGGCGCCATCTCTCCAGGATTTGTGTTGTGTTTGAGAGTACTGCTTTACTGCTTTCTAGTCCACTATGCTTCATCCTGGAGTAATAACGTGTCAGTCTTACACTAAGATCTGTGTGCTCTTCTCAGCAACCTGTCTTTACTCTTGTCTACAGAGAATATGAGTCAGCTCTTCAAAAAGGAGATTTTGGGTGCAAGTTCTGAGTCAAATCACTGGTATTAATTATTCAAAGCACAAGTTTTATGACCTAACTGAAAACACATGCAGTAAATACATTCAAAAATTCTACTCTTAATCATCTCATTTTGCTACATTTACTAAAACAAAGACCAAATGATTAAGAAATAAGAAAGGTAAAAGAAGTTAAACATTAAACATTGAGTTAGTTATAAATTCTTTTTTAAAAGATTTTTTTGTTATTATTTTATGTGTATGTGTGTACTGCCTGCATGTATGAAAGTGCACCCATGTCATACAATGCCCACAGAGGTCAGAAGAGGCTATTGGATCCCCTGGGACTGGAGTTACGGACGGACAGTTGCTAGCTGCCATGTGGGTGCTAAGATTCGAACCTGGGTCTTCAGCAAGAACAACCAGTGTTCTTAACTGCTGAGCCATCTCTCCAGGCCCCATATACTCTTTTCTTTAAAAAAAGATGTTGAAATAACTTGAGAAAACTAAAAGAAAATTAAGTTTTATGAGCAATCATCACTACCCAATTTATGAGAGTTCATCCTTAGTCAGAACCTATTCTAATTGCTTTCATGTTCTAATAAATTGAATTCTCTAAACAACCCCCAAAATAACTATTATTTCACCATCTTTCAAATTTATAGAAGTAACTTGCACAGGTCTCAAAGCAAGAAGTAAGAGATGGGGGACAAACTTTAATGATGATCAGTGCTGGTGTTCATATTCAACTGAAAAATAACTGAGAAGGAGGATTGAGAGTTAAAGGCAAGCCTGAACTACAGGCATGACCATGTCTCAAAAAAAGAAAATCAATCCAAGAATTATGACTCTGTCAAAAGCAGAGTATTTTAGACAACAGAAGATAATAGATTATTAGAACCTAAGACATGAAATGGTCTTACCAAGACTGTACTATTACAAATGTAATAGCACTTAAAAAAAAAAAAAACTCCCTTAAATAAGCTCCAATTAACACCGTACTCATCATCTTGGGTATGCAAAACTATGTCAAAGAAAGGCTGAGCACACAAATTAGAAAAACCTCTGGAACTGTAATAGACTATATCTAAATAGGTAGTGTCAGGTTGGAGAGATGGCTCAGCAGTTAAGGGCACTGTCTATTCTTGTAGAGGACCTGGGTTCAATTCACAGTACTCACATGATGGCTAACAACCATCTATAACTCCACTTCCAGGAGACCAAACACCCTTTTCTGACGTCCCCAGGCATTGTACAACAAGAGTCTACCTACCTACATGCAAGAAATACACTCAAACACATAAAATAAAAATAATAAATATTTTAAAATGTACTGTCATCTAAGGAAAACAATAACTAAAAGCAAGTCAAAATGTAGATGACAAGAAATGAATAACATTAATTGGTAAGAGAGAATTAACATGTGAAAGTAGTAAGAATCAACTATGCTACTCTATTTGCACAATACTTTTTTTTGCTCCAATCCCTCATAGATATATCAATATTTAATAATAAAATGAAACAAGTAACAAAGAAGTTATGTATTACACTGAAGTATAAGAAACATCTTGTGGAAATAAATGAAAAATGCAACTTAAGCAATATGGAAAGCTATGATCTGCCAATTATTAAGTTGTATGGAAAATAATGCCGATGGTAAAAAAAAAATTTCATTTTGAACACTAACCACTGTCACTTACTTACAAAGTAACAGGAACATTTTCCCATGATCTTTCTGCTTCGAGTTTATCTAGTGAGCAAGGGCTGTCATCCTTGGTCATAGGCTTTGGTAAGTCTTCAGTACACTGCCTGAGATTTTTCTTGGCCTTCAGGATAAGCAACTCAATTTTGTCACCTAATTTTAAAAACAATAAAGAAAACAGAAAGCTCAAAACATTTCACAGTCAACAAGAACTAGTATAATTTGGAATGCACACTTCTACAACAGCAAATTAGGACAAAATGGACAATTTAAGCAAAGAACAAGGAGAAAAGGACTTCTATAGTTTTAAGATGCTATAAAAAGATCATATACATTCTTAAAAATGTGTAACATCAAAAACAAAACAAAATTTCTACATATCATATTAAATTTTAACTTTCTTGGGTTTGAAACACACACACACAAAAAAAAAAAAAAACACAAAAACTAAAAACAAAATATTACCACTGAATGGCTTTTGAGATTGTCCTGGGAGAAACGGATTCTCACACTGACATTGAGTGTGCTCAGTATCATATTTATATTCATTAACTAATTCTTTACCCTCTCTGAAAGAATCTGTAAAATTTGAAGGTTCAAAAGAATATTCGAAACAATCGACTTTATCTGTAAGCTGAGAAGTTCTTTGTGTCTGGTGACTAAGTATAGGGGAATATTCATCTTCTTTGAATAATTTATAAGCCCTTTGACTATCTGCATCAGGTAGCAAGTCTTTATTATGGAGCCAAATTGGATATTTAAAATCAGGTATACTGGTTACCCCTGAAACATTAAGATCAGATTTCTGGCTAGTGAGCCATCTTGGATAATTTTTTTCAGCACTGTGCTCTGAACTGTCCTTGAAAGATGATTCCTTGGGAAATGACAAAGATGATTCCAAAACACATTTACTATTTCTATTCATAAGCTTTGGAGTTCTGGGCCCACCACATTTCTTTCCATTTACATGTGTATATACATCAAAAGTGACTAAGTTATCTTTGCTCATGGGAGTAGAGGATACATGAAAATTCAGATTCTTTTTAATGTCCGATGAATCCAATCTTCCAAAGTATTTCTTGTTTTTCTTGCTTGGCCGATAACCAGATCTAACATGAGTGAAAGAAAAGGATCCATCTGCTGGCAGTCTTAACAAATCATCCGTTGTTAGGCTAATGGAGTCCATATCATTAATAATCTCTCTTCTATAGGACAAGGAGTGTGAGTGCTGTCTGTGATCAAGATTCTCAAAAGCTGAAAACAAAGCACAGTTCTGTTTATTTCCTTTAATGTATATAAATAGAACAGTCAACAGTTAAACAGAACTAAGAATTTAAGAATCTTTTTGGTACTTTCCTCTCATTACTAAAGTTTTGATTAGACATATTAAATGTATAGAGTACTAAAATAAAACTTGTTTTCTCCTACCTGTTGAATTTGTGTTCTCTAATTTACTGTTTCTTAATTTTCTCCATGCAGACAATCCTAATGTTAATACAATCACATTAATATTGGTCACCGAATATTGGCTATAGCAGAGGACAAAATATGCTATTAAACTAGGTGGAAAATAATTTCCTTTCTTGCCTAGTCAGCCTACAATGGCATGGTTACACACAGAGAACAGATGGTCTAATTCTCTTCTAGAATGTATCACCCATATCCTTCCAGGAGTTGAATACAATCTTTCCCCATTCTAGAAGAATTCCGTAAGTGTTCAGTAGGGTGGTTCAGATTATCAGCAACTGGTTTTTTTCCAGATTTGTCTTCATGACAGCTTTACCAAGGACAAACTCTTGGTATATTGTGATCATTCTTCCATAGAATTAATTCTGTAAGTGCTCAGTAGCATATTTAGGCATCAGCTTGTTTACAAATGCTAAGACCATAATATCAATGATCTTTCCATTATGCTACAGAAAAAAAAAATGTCTTAAGGGTTTAGGATCAGCCACCTGCTATTAATTACATTCACCGGTGTCCTCTCTGAGGTGAAAAGAAAGTCTTAGCTAAAATATCCTGGGAACCAGACAATACAGAGTTTTACAAAATACCAAGTTTTCAATATTGTACAAGTTATTTTTATTCCAAAATAACAAAAAGTCAAACTTTATGAGGCACATCTCTCAAATATCTTCAACCACTAGACATAAAAGAATGTAAGAAAGGATAAAAGGCCAAAGCATACCATTGCTTGGTTTGTGCTTATAGCTGGAAAATCGTGGCACGGTAACAGAACCTTTGCTGGTATCTATTTTGCCAGTGCTTGTGGCAGGATGTACTCTGCTTAGATCGAAATCATGAATGTAGGCCTGCAGAGCCTCAGAAGCAGAGCGGTAGAGCTTGCCCTTCAACCAAAAAGAGTCGTCAGAATTGGAGGAACCACCACCACTCAGGCTGCAGCTTGCCAGGAGAGAAGACACTGAAGAGGCCCGAGAACAAACTCTGTGCTTTGTGCTTGATTTTGCCATGGCTTTCTCAGAAAGAGTTACTCATTTCCATTAAAAACTAGAATCCAAAAACAAAAAGTGGCAGTGCCATGAACAATGACTATCTGCAATAAACTATCGAATATGTAAACATTTCTCATTGATAATTATCTACAGTAGATATTCCTATTTAAGCACTGAAATTTCCTATTATCTTTATTGTTAATCGCTTCGTTAATGACTTAGAAAATATTTCTTGAATACCTATTATGTGTCTGGAAATATGTATACAAAAAATTACCTGAGCATATACATGGGAAAACTAAGGGAAAAGGTGCTCACTTTGTTTAACATCTTAACAACTACTGATGGACGGTATTTTTATTATGGTGATATATTCTATGATATCACAAGACTTAACACTTTCCGGTATTTTGTAAGCCAACTGCCATGCCCAACAGATAGAAAGCAGTCAATAGATTCTTTTTTAAGCCCTCAACTAAGGTGAGAAGGAGGCAAGAAGGAACCGGGAAGAGCATCTCTTTCAATGCTCCGAGCACCAATACGAACTTTAGCAACTCCTTCCCCCAAATAACTGGAGAGAACAAACTATAAAATTTACCTATGAAGAAATAAACTAAAAATCTTATTTCAGAATGAGCTAACAATACCCCTTCTCCTAAACTAACGGTGTTAATAATCTCTTCCTGACCTTCACTTCTCACACCCTCAGTAGTTCCAATTCTTACACAGCTTCAGCTCAACTATATTTAGCAATAGCAAGGTCTATATTTAAAAACCAGAAATAACAGAATGGAAAGATGCTTTAATAACTCAGGACATGCTGTGACACTCACCAAGAAAGAGTTTTCTGTACTAAAAAGAGGATTAAGGCACAGAATATAACACATGCTACAATACTGCAAAGTCAGTATGTTTACTTTGGGGCTATAATTTTAGAAATATTTATGTTATCAACAACTCTCAATTCTGACTTTAAAATACAGCAAATTTTCTAATTAAAGACAGAGGAGCGCTGGAGAGATGGTTCAGTCAGAGGTTTAAGAGAACTGACTACTCTTGCAGATGACCTAAGTCAGTCCTCTTCTGGCTCTCTCCTGGTATCTGCTGACATTGCACACACGTAGTGTACTTACATGTATAAGCATGCAAAACACTTAAACACATAAAATAAAATAATTTTTAATTTGAAAAAACACGGGGATGTAGAGGCTCATGCCTGCAATCCTAGCACTCAGAGGCTAAAGCTGGAGGTCACAGCAAGAGGGGAATATAAGACAAGCCTCACCTGCATTCCTGAAAGGCTCAACATTGAGATGCTTGTAAACAACAGCTGGACAAAGTAGGCTTTACTTATGTTCCTTATCCTTCCTACTAAAATTTAAATTAACTCAAGGAAACCTATTTCTATAGTTTTGCTCGCTTATCAGAACACAAATTAGGGTGCCAAAAAATAAATACAAGGGGCTGGAGAGATGGCTTGGTGGTTAAGAGCACTGGATGCTCTTCCAGGTTCGGTTCCCAGCACTCGTTCTGGCCTCCTCTGCACTATAGGACATGCACTTAGGTACAGGCAGCAAAACACTCATACACATAAAATAATCAAAAAAGTTTTTTAAAGAATACAAAATCTCAACAAGGAAAGCTGTTGGATTTTAACTATCATGAGTAGCTGACACTTATCTCCATTTACCAGGGCCAAAAGAAGATCCATGATTTTTATGGAAAGTTTTCAAGTCTATGCAAAAGTGTAAGAACAGTTCAACATGGCCTGAAGAGATAGCTCAGCAGTTAAGAGCACACTGGCTGCTCTTGCAGACGACCTGGGTTGGTTCCCAGCACCTACGTGGTGGCTAATAATGAAAAGTTTATATCCCTATTTCATTCATCATCACACAATAAATTTGAGAAGCTCTACCTTGAAGAATTTAATGAGTATTATAAAAATCAATACGAACAAGGAAAAAGGAAGAATAGTTTAATAAACACCTATGCACCAATTATCCTTCTTCCAACATTTACTCATATACTTTAATGTTTTAGCCATATCCTCTCCCATTTCCGATTTTGGTCACACGACTACTTCCAATCTTATATAATTTAGGTAAATCTCATACATCTTACCATTCCCTTCGCAAACAATTCAGCTCCAATCTCCAAAATCAAATCCACCGTGCTGAATGATAAAATTAGGGTAAGACATTTCAACTATGTTGATTTCAAAACTGGCTATTCGGTGTCACTAGAGAACACACACGGGATCCGGAGGATAAAAGCACCGAAGTTTAAGAACCCGTGGGAACAGAGGCTGAGACTGCTAGGTGATGAAGCCCACGCTGGCTGCTTCTGCAAAGGGTCCAAGCTGGGCCTGGAGCGCGGCGACTTCCCAAGCCTAGCGCACTGGGTGCAGTGCTCGGACCCGCCTCCGTCCTCCCCGCTTCTCCGGGGTCCCGAGGCCCCTGGGAGCCACGGTCACCGACATGGACTTCGGTGAGCCGCTTCTTTCTACCCGCTGAAACCGCGGGGCCACTCCGTGACATCTCCCGAAAGCTCGGGCCCAGCCTGGCACCCCCGCCCTAGACGCGTCCGGGCCCCACGGCATGCGCAGGAGCGTCCCACGTCCCCACGGTCCCCTCCCGGGAGCGCCCTCCTCCGCCTCGCAGCCGGTCCTCCAGCATCTCCCGGAGCATCTCCCCAGCATCTCCCCGAGCATCTCCCCAGCATCTCCCCGAGCATCTCCCGGAGCATCTCCTGCGGGCCTAACTCACCAGCTGAATCTTCAAAGTGCACACTTGCAGACTGTCCGCCGAAAACTCAAGCCGGGACCCGGCGACATGACAGCCGGACACCGCCCCTTCATGGCCCGCAGGTTCCTGGGCCGTCACAGGCGGGGCGCGGCACCCGCGCAGCCTTTCAAACCGACCCAACATGGCGGCGGCCTACAGGCCGCATGCGCAGTGGCGGGGCGTGGGGGGCGTGAGGAGGAGGGAATTCCAGAGAACAGCTGGGAGTGCAGGGGTGAAAGGGCGCCGTCGCCGTCCCTCCCGGGCGGTTGGGTTTAACCCTCGCCTTCTCCCTGAGCTGGGAGAAGGGGGTTCTAGACTCCATCCACGTCCCACGCCTGTCTCATGTCTATCACTGCCCTGCTCGGCCACTGTGGGAGGGAACAGTGAGTTGGAGAGGCAGACAGTTGCAGTCCCCCTGAGAGCCAGCCACGTAGTTCGACCTTGTCCATCAAGGCATCCCCTCCAAAGACAGGTACCATTTCAGCCAGGAGCGCTCCTCGCACCACTTTCTCCCCTACTTTTTGGGAGGACCTCCAGCCTGCTCCCCATACACAAGGCAGATAACGGACTGGAGAAGGAAGTCAGACCCGCAATGGGATTTAACAAATTCCTTGGGGACCTTGATTCCCAGGGGAGAATGACAGTGACCCAACACGGATTAGGGACCTAGTCGGGCAGCCCAGAAAAAGGGACATTATACACACAGATATAAAGACCTATTAATAACATATGTGAATCTATCCACCAGGCTGGGACAGGATATGAGGTGTGAAGATCTCAGATGCAACCAAATGGTGTACCAAAAAACATGCTATCTCAGTATTGGTTTATGCTCGTGTGACACTGACCCCCATGGGTGATGATGTCCTTCATCTCCATCTGAGTATGTTCTAGTTTGTCCCATGTTTTAAACCATCAGGCAATACAACTACAAGCTTGTTGTCTCGTGTCCTTTCACCCTCTGTAGCCTGCTAAAACTTTACCTATTTCTCTTAGTAAATAAAAATGGCATATGCTATAAAATTTAGTCAATTAAACACACATTTATTGTATAAATGTGAAATGACTTAAAAACAATGACAGTACATGCAGAAAATTATGAGTGGTAAGTGCCAATAACTATGAAATTTAAAAAATTTATGTGTATTGCCTGCTTCTGTGTAAGTCCACCCATGCAGTGCCTACAGAGGTCATATTCTGAGTTAGATGTTTGGTAGCCACCATGTGGGTGATGGGAATTAAACCTGGGTCCTCTGCAAGAGCAGCCAGTGCTCTTAACTGCTGAGCCACTTCTCAAGCCGCATAATTATGAAATATTAGGTAGGCTGCTGATAGAAATAAAAACCTGTGTTTTATATGCTAGGACAAGCCTATGTCAGATCAGGCAAAGACTTAATGGCATGGCCTGAAAAAATTAGATTTTTTAAACTAAATTCCACTTAAATATCTTTTTAACCTACACTTCAAAATAATGCTTAAATATTCTTCATACACTGTATTTTTAAAATTTCTTAGCTTGGGAGTGTAGTTCACAGATAGAGTACTTGCTTAAGGTGGTAAATTCAATCCCCATACTGGAAAAAGTTTCTCAAAGTACCTTTTATTTCCATCTTGGGCATGTGTTTCCTAATCAAGATATAAAGTGTTAATGAAGGACATCATGGAGATGTAAAGGAACTTAACAAATATATTGACCTTAGTTGTGGATCAAAGTAATTTTACTTTCACTTTATTCCCTTACAGGTTGATGGAAATGAAGCACTCCGCCAGAATTTGGGGAAGAGTCTCGATGAGTACTAAAATTCTGAACTAGATTTGTTAGGAAAGGTAAAAAAAAAAACAGGACTCTTTTAGGAAACATGAGGTTAGAGTGTGTTGCACTAAATTTTCTTCCCTTGTCCCTTCTTGAGAGGCTCATATGCCCTCTGAGGCCTCAAGGCTCACAGACTAACATAAAACATTTCAGTTTGGGTTTTGTACCGTTTTATGACATTTGGCAGGGGTGACTTATATGAAATGGCTCTCTATAGCCTTTGTGCCATTCAAGCCTGTCCATAGTCTCCATCAGCTTTCGAGCACCCTGCCCACAGTCCTAAGTGTCCCATCGCGTGTCCTTATAGGATGCTGCAGTTCACCCCTAAGGCCCCATGCTCTCAATCTCACTGCTGTGCTAACTCTCCACAGCTTACTCTCTTCTCCTAGGCAGCTCCACCCCTCTTCCAAGGGTGCTCCTCATCTTGCCCCCAGGCTGGCTTACACTTTTCCAAGGAATAAGTAATTTTCAGGCTACAGTGTGGTATTCTTCTGTTTTTCTAATATAAAAGATAGCACCTAATTATTGTACATTCCTGGGAAACCAAACAAGAGAATATAAATTTATGATCTAACCTGAAGAGTTGTAGGTGAGAACTAAGGAAGTTCTGAATGGTTTGATAATTATGTGTTACGATTTATTAAGGTGCTTAAGGAGGCAATTTTGAAGAACTTTTTAGTGATGTTTTTAAGTGTGTTCATTATAAGAATCCAACCGTATGGATCACTTTGAAAAAAAAAAAAAAACCCTCACTGTTTCAAGCATTTTGCAGTTAACTTTGTGGACTCCATAAGTATTATCCCCTTCCTATAAATGTGAAAATTGATGTTCAAAGGCTAAGAGATTTACCAGCTGGTAGTGCCAAAGGCAGGATTTGATTCTAAATTGGTTTCTACATTCTTTATACTATACCTGCCAGCTCCCCCTAACTGAAAGCTGGTTGATGGACTGAGGAACAAATAAAACTACAGCACTCTGAATGAATTCACAGCACAGTATTTTAACTGCCTTTGCCATACCTACACTGTACTTAGTCCCTTGAGGGCGTTACTGTAAATTTTACCAAAGACTGGGTAGCTTAAATGCAGTAAAAGTTTATTTTCCACAGTTCTGGAGGCTCAAACTGTATGTCTGATCATAAGTATGATCAGAGTACCATCATGATTGGCTTCTTGTGAGGGATGTAGATTGTTACTTTCTAGGTGTGTCCTCACAGGGACAAAGGGGCAAATGAGCTCTCTGTAATCTCTTATAAAGACATTAATCTTGTCCATGAAGTCTCTGCCCTCATGATCTAATCACTTCCCACGACCCTTCCTCCTAAAGCTACCATATTTTAGAATTTCAAACAATTTGAAGGAACAAACCCAGTCTATTACAGTACCAAACTTCAACTATGAGTTTAGCAAATATCTTTAAACTGAATTGCTTTGAGTATGATCCTGTCTGAAGAGGTAACATGAAAGAAAAGATGCCAAAGGAGCAGAGATTTATGAACTTTCCAAGGAGAGAGAGGAATAAGAACAAAGACCATAACAGAGGAAGTTCCTTGGTTGTATTTGAGGAATAGTCAGGAGGCTACTGTGAGAGCTAAGTGGACAAGAAGACTACCAGTAGAAAGTATGTTGGAAGAGGAAGCCAAAGCTCAGATCATAAATGGCAACTGCCATTCATTGTAACAAGATTCATACCAAGAGCACATGATCAAAAAATGACGAGACAATGCCAAGGAACAGGAAGGACATGGGGCTAGAGAGATGGCTCAGTGGTTAAGAACATTGGCTGTTCTTGCAGAGAACCCGGGTTCAAATCCCAACACCCACATGGCAGCTAACAACTGTAACTCCAGTTCCAGGGGATCTGATGCCCTCTTCTGGCCTCCATGGGCATTGCACAACATGGGTGCACTTACATACATGCAGGCAATACAGGCATACACATAAAATAAAAATAAATAGTGCTAGGCATGGTAGTGCGTGCATTTATTTAAAAAGGTAAAAAGGAAACACTTGCCAGGCATGGTAGCACACGCCTTTAATCCCAGCACTCGGGAGGCAGAGGCAGGCAGATCTTTGTGAGTTCAAGGCCAGCCTGGTCTACATAGTAAGTTCCAGGACAGCTGGGGCTACAAGGAGGCCCTGTCTCAAAAATAAAGGAAACACGTTAGAAATAATGATTCAGTGAATGGCTATAGGTTCCAGGCCCTACAGTAGGACATTTAAGTGCTTTATTAAACACATTAATTCTACAGGATGCTAGATATTATCCCAATTTTATATAAGTAAGAAAATATAAATATTAAGTACTGTGCTTCACACAATAAGCAGGGCAGAAACAAGATTTGATCCAAGTCGCTGATTCCAAAATCTGACTTTTTAGACTATACCACATTTTCTCCTTAGAAGGACTATGAGTCAGAAAAGTATTTGTTCATGCACGTGATCAAGTCATTATCATTATTGTTATTTTCTGGGTGGTGGATATTGCAGAAATAGTGTTGGAATATAATAGAGCACAACCATAGTACCAGCTACTTGAGAGGCTGAGGCACAGGCTTGAGTCCAAAAGTTCAAGACCAAACTAGGCAACCTAGTAAGGCCCAATCGCAGCTTTTTCTGTTTACATGATTATATTTTACCAATCATTTGTTTTTAAATTTTTACAGGTAGATGGACTATAAGGCAATTGCTCAACAAACTGCCCAAGAAGTTTTCAGTTACTATCAAGATATATCTGGCTGGAAAGTGATTAAATCTTCAGTAAGAAAACAAATATTACAGAGGTTTTTTGTTCTGTTTTGTTTTTTTATTTCAATGAAAGTTAACTTTAAAGGCACTTTAAGATTTTATAAACAAAAATATAGTTTTATATTGTTACTTTTTGTTTTCATTTTTTCTGCATCTGACAGTTAATTTATTTCTGGATTTTATTCCCTTTGAGAAAAAGGTAACTGTTTCCAACAAGCCTTCTAAAGTATTTCCTGGAAATCTGTGAGTACAATTTTCTACTTACACTCATTGCTTTAAATTCAATGAAATTACCAAATCTAGACATCAATACCACTTCATAAATAGAACAAACTATTTGATAGTAATTAAGAAACAAAGTATGGAGTCATGAGATAGAAATAAAATAGAGTGATCACATACCATGCAACAGTTTCTAACATGAATAATATCACAAAGTCCTTCTAGCCTAGCGATGTCACTTAGTGGTGGTGTAACATGCACAAGGCCCTGAGATTCATCCCTAATACTATAAAGCCACATATACACACACATACATTCCTTCTAATTCCTTAGGGTAGAATATTCATGTAAAATTACATTGGTCTTTATTATTTATATGTGTTATGAGTATATTGCCTGCATGTATGTACGTGCACCCATGTCATGCAATGCCCAAAGAGGTCAGAAGAGGATGTCAGATCCCCTGGAACTAACGTATTGGATGGTTGTTAACTGCCTTGTGGGCACTGGGAACCAAACCCGGATCGTCTGTGAGAACAGCCAGTTCTCTTAACCACTGAGCCAGCTCTCCATCCCCAACATTGCTCTTTTCTTGTTAACAATAGTGTTCTATGGTCTTTAGAACCCTTCCCTCAAATAAACACTAAAATTTATTTTTTCTCCTCAATTTTTTCTTACTCATGAGTACAGGTTTTTTTCTGTAAATTGCTTTTAAGGATATTATTGAGGATCTTGTTTCAAATATAAGCACACTAAGGGTAATTGTGCCAACATATTTTAACCTTATTTTTAGATTTGTTCATTTATTGCTACTGATATCTGATATCACATATGTTCCCTTAGATCGTCCTGCTATTGAGAGAACCAAAACCAATTCTTATTAGTTCTTTTCTTTTAGAAACTAATTGTTTAAAATACTTCACATTGTACATCATTTTTTCCCATCTAGCTGCAATCTATCCATGTTTGTACCCTGTTTCTCTTGGGTATTTGGTTGTTTGAGCTAGGTCTCACGAATGCTGGCTCTTCCTGCTTTAGCCTTTTCCATACCGATTTTTTTTAAAATTAATGGACAAGGTTGGCATGATTTCTCCTATTCATTTCAGTAAGTACCAAGAAAATAATTCCTTCTTTTGTTATCTAAGCAACTGAAGACTCAAATAGTGGTACTTTCAAAACTAAGCTGAGGGACAACAGGTACACTCAAGCTGAAGAATACTAAGGGGAAAAAATTTAGATAGTCTGATGTTGAGTTTAAATTGTGAACTTGACACAGTCTAGAAGCACCTAGGAAGAGAGGCTCAGTGACGTGTTGTCTAGATCAGACTGGCCTGTGGGCATATCCATGTTTGTTTCATAATGTCTTGATTACATTCACTGATAGTATGGGTAGAATCATTCCCTGGGTTTAGATCCTGGACTATATATATGTTGATGGGGGCGGGGGAGGCAGTGTTAGCAAACTTGCATGAATTTATTTCTGTCTACTCCTGACTGGATATGAAGTGGCTAACTATATTCAGTTCCTACTGCCTTGACTTTCCTATGGTAATGGCCTAAAACCTGAAATTTTGAACTAAAATAAACTTTCTCCCCTAAGTTACTTTTTGGCAGGGTCGTTTATCACAGCAACAGAACTGAAACTAGGAAAGATGTTGGCTTCTTGGTACTTTACATATAAAACTAATGCAGACTGTAACCTATGTATCACAGAAAACTTAGAAATCCTTCATTCTATAAACACTTCTTATTTGTATGTAAACAGCACATAGAGTTAAACATCATCCTTCAGGCTGTTTTAAAGGCTTTATGAATCATCTTATCAGGAATATTTTATTATGATCTTACATGAATAACTAGACCATCAGTGGTGGTGCATGCCTTAAATCCCAGCACTCAGGGAGGCAGGGACAAATGGATCTCTGTGAATTTGAGGCCAGCCTGGTCTACTGAGCAAATTCCAGGCCCTCTGGGAATATAGGGAGACCCTGTCCCCCAAAATAAAGCAAACAGTACAACAAAAAGAAATAAATCATTAGACCCACCTATTCAAAAGGGAGGCTGTTAAAAGGATGCCAGTGCGAGGGGTGCAGCTTGCCGAGGGACATTTTAAATTCTACGTCCTGAACACTGGTTGGGAAAATGCTTTCTTAAATTCTGTTTCAAAATTAAGATTAATTAAAAAGTACATGAAATTCAATTTTGCATTCATATTTTCTCAAGCATATTTTCTCACTGATTCTAAATTTTCTGTGCTTATGTGCATAAAGAGATTGACTCCGCTTATATTTGTCTCTGTGTGGATTATTTTAGATCAGTTATGGCAGGTATTTAGGTTTTAAAAAGAAAATCAAGCTGACCATGTTGGGCAGGTTGCTTCATTTGACCGTCTGTTTTCCCCAGCCTGGAGTAGAAGGAAGTGAAATAAATTGCCATCAAGTCAGGAGAAACCTGGACCATAAATTTCTCCAGTACTTCAAAGCATCACAGTTTTAAACAATGGTGAATAATTAAATCAGGAAGCTTTCATATGGATTTAGAATGGAAAACTGTGGAGACCTACACTTACGGAATATATTACATGGTCCAGTATCATCTGCCAAACTAGAGTTTGGGAAAATGATACCCTATTATTGGTTTGTTTGTTATTTTTAATTTTTAATTTTTTAGTTTTGTGTATGTGTGTCTGTGTGTACATGGGTGCCTGTGTGCGAGTGCTGACTGAGGCCAGAAGAGAGCATCAGATAGATCACTGAAGCTAGAGTTACAGGCAGTTGTGAACCATCCAACATGAGTGTTGGAATTGAACTCTAGTCCTCAGTAAGAACTCTTAACTGCTGAGCCATCCCTCAGGCCCTGTTATTACTGAGAAAGGTGCACATCTTGTCATGTGTGGAGGGCAGAGTGTATTGAGTGTATTGCCTCAAAGTAAGTAGGTGCACCCATGTCATGCAGACAAGAAGAAATAACAAAAATCAGGGCAGAAATTAATAAAATCAAAACTAAGGAAACAATAATAAGAATCAATGAATCCAAGAGCTGGTTCTTTGAAAAGATAAACAAGATTGACAGACCGCTGGCCCAGTTAACCAAAAGAAAGAAAGAGCACCTAAAATCAACAAAATCAGAGATGAAAGTGGAAATATCACAACAGACACCAGAAAGATGCAGAACATTATAAGGGAATACTTTAAAAACCTATATGCTACTAAATTTGAAAACATAAAAGAAATGGATATCTAAAGGCATGGGAACCACCAAAACTAAACCAAGAAGAGATTAACAGCTTGAACAGACCCATAAAACATAAGGAAATTGAAAGAGTAATACAAAACCTCCTGACTAAAAAAGCCCATGACCAGATGGATTCACAGAAGAATTCTATCAGACATTTAAAGAAGATCTACATCCAATACTACTTAATTTATTCAAAAAGACAGAAATGGAGGGAGAACTTCCAAATTCCTTCTTGAAGCCAGCATCACTCTTAATACCCAAACCAGGTAAAGACACAACCAAAAAAGAAAACTGTACACCCATAACCTTAATGAACATAGTTGCCAAAATTCTCAACAGAATACTTGCAAACCACATACAGACACACATCAAAAAGGTCATTCAGCATAATCAAGTAGGCTTTATCCCAGAGATGCAGGGATGGTTCAATATACGCAAGTCAATAAATGTCATAAATCATATAAATTTAGGGCTCAAAGACAAGAACCACATGATCAACTCAATAGATGCACAGAAGGCCTTTGACAAAATTCAACACGCATTTATGTTCAAAGTCCTAGAGGAAATTGGACTGGAGGGAACATACCTCAACATAATTAAAGCCATACATAACAAACACACAGGCAACATCATTCTAAATGGAGAAAAACTGGAAGCATTCCCATTGAAATCAGGAACCAGGCAAGGCTGTCCACTATCTCCACTTCTCTTTAACATAGTGCTTGAAACTCTTGCAAGAGCAATCAGACAAGAGCAGGAAATTAAAGCAGTAATAATTGGAAAAGAAGAGATCAAATTATCCCATTTTGCAGATGATATGCTATTATATGTAAGAGACAACAAAAATTCCACCAGAAAACTCCTAGAAATTAACACGTTCAGTAAAGTGGAAGGTTACAAAATTAACCTACAAAAGTCTATAGCCTTTCTATATACCAATAACAAGCAATTGGAGAAAGAATACACATTCACAATTGCTGCAAAAAAATATCTTGGAATAAATCTGATGAAAGACACCAAAGATCCCTACAATGAAAATTTTAAACCGTTAAAGAAATTGAGGAAGACATCAGAAGATGGAAGGACCTCCCGTGCTCATGGACTGGAAGAATTAATATGACCATCCTACCAAAAGCCATTTATAAAGTCAATGCAATGCCAATCAAAATCCCTATGACATTTTTCACAGAATTGGAAAAAAAAATCCTAAGATTCATATGGAAGCAAAAAAGACCTTGCATAGGCAATTACAGAGCTATAGTCATAAAAACAACATGGTACTGGCACAAAAATAGACCTGTACCTCAATGGAAAAAAATTGAAGACCCAAATATGAGTAAATGCAATTTCAGCCACCTGCTATTTGACAAAGGGGCCAAGAATATTCACTGGAGGAAAGAGCATATTCAGCAAATGGTGCCGGCAAAACTGGATCTCCACCTGTAGAAGAATTAAACTAAACCACTATCTTTCACCTTTCACAAAAGTCAATTCCAAATGGATCAAAGACCTCAATGTAAAAACTCTGAAACTGTTATAAGAAAACATCAGGAAAAACCTCCAATATACAGGGGTAGGAATGGATTTTCTAAATCGGACATCAATTGCTCAGGAAACAAGGTCAAGCATTAACAAATGGGACCTCATTAAACTAAAAAGCCTCTGTACATCAAAGGAGGCAACCAGGGAAGTGAAGAGAAAACCCACAGAATGGGAGAAAATCTTCACCAGCGACACGTCTGACAGAGGTTTAATATCCAGAATATATAACGAATTCAAAAAACAAAGCATCAAGAAAGGAAGTAACCCAATTAAAAGTTGGGCTAAGGAGCTGAACAGAGAGTTCCCAAAAGAAGAAATAAAGATGGCTAAGAAGCATCTTACATTATTAGTAGTTAGGGAAATGCAAATTAAAACCACCCTAAGGTATCACCTTACCTCAATCAGACTGGCTAGGATCAAGAGAACAAATGATACCAAATGTTGG
>NW_008340640.1:1725356-1726991 GCF_000622305.1 Nannospalax galili
AAAATGGAAAGGAACCAGGGAGGTAAAGGAAAAGAAAGAATATGAAAGAGAAGAACAGTAGGAAACAGGCATTAATAAGGGAGATATGCATAAAAATTGGGTTAGTTTAAGGGAGAGGGGTTGGAAGGATATACAGGGAACCTAGGGGATAAGGGGAAAGAAGGAGCTCAAGAGAGGTAGGACCATAGGAGAAGGGTATTATTAAGGGAGAAAGGGGGAAAACAGAGGTACCTTAATTGGGGAAACCATGATGGAGGGGTGAGACAATGTGAGAGAGAAATAATGCCTAGCTAGTTTTAAAAACCAAAGGGACCATATTACTCCAACAACCTACTGACAAATTATACATAGCAGATCAAGAAATATATGCCTAGGTAAAGTTTATCTGAGAACAATTCATCTTTGCCCAAGATTTATCTACATGACACACAGTAATTAAAAGTACCAGACTGGTGGAACTAACCTTCTTGGATGTCTGACAGACTTACTTTGAGGCCTATAATAATTTGGTCAGAGGGACATAAAGGACACTTTTTGCTCCTTGCCCTCCTAGGTCGACTAGTTCCAGGGGACTATGAGCATCTCTCAGAATGTCCTGTAATTGCGGTGGGTCACCTGTCCTCTTGATCAAGGCTGAGGAGACCCCATGAGGTGGACTTGAACGAGTTGTCCAGTCTACAAAGAGGAGGGTCAACACAGAGAAAACATTTCCTCCATGCTTCCAAGCAAAGCCAGCCATGGTCGAGCAGGACATTTGACTTACCTTCACATAGGCAGAACTGGTAAAAGAAAAGAGCCAGGGGCTCCTCCCAAGCCCATGTGACCCCTGAGGAACAGATCCTCAAACAACCTTAAGAGTAAAAATAAATTGGTTTATCCGGGCCAACTGTATGGCTTTAAACATCCAAAAGGAAAGTATAACCAAAGATTAAAGGGGCCAATGTGATTTTTAAGAGTCCATATGCATAGGTAAAGGCTACATAACAAGCAACAATGCCAGATAAGAGATACCTTCTTTTGAGTTGTTGGCCAGGGTGGCCCAAGAGACTCCCAGATAGTAACCCAGCATAGAGCTGGGAAAACGAATAGCAGACCCCAATCTTATCTAAAGGAATATTAACAACTGATTGCTGCTAGATGAGGAACAGGTGACCTTCCTAAAACAAAGACCTCTAGATAGGCTGACTAGATTCACCAGATGGACGAGTAGTAGGGACTGGCTGGGGGTGACGACATCACAGTGGACAGTAGCAGGGATAACAGAGCATAAGGGCTCTAGTGGGGAGAGGGAAGCTATGGGAGGGTGCCATCTGGGAAGTGGGTGTATAGTTGAATAAGATGGTTTCGGATGTTCTGTGTGATATACACAAAAAAAATTAACAAATTTTTAAAAATGTATTATATTAAAGAAGGAAGCATGGAAATTTATGTCATGTTAATTAGTAGAGGTGATAAACATTGCCATTGAAATCTACCCATTGACTTTATAGACATACACAGGCACCAAGGATCCAAGTGCAACTGATTACGACTAAGAATAATCAGATAGATACAGATTAGAGATGCACGCACTAACATCTTAGTGTTATTAGCAAAAACAATAAGTCTTTCTGCAAAGAACAATATAGTCTAAAA
>NW_008340640.1:1727092-1742498 GCF_000622305.1 Nannospalax galili
CTTACAGCCACTTGTGAAAGAGATGTACTCTTGCTCTGGTATGTGTTACTGAGTATGTTAAAGCTGTAATGAAATGCTTCTAATCATGCAGTTATTAAAAGTTGTTTTTTAAAAAATGAACAAGATATGTATGTAAATAAATATAGAAAATAAAAACTAAAGATTAAATGAGCAATAGACTAAAGTAAGTATTATGTTTAATAAACTGAAATAGAGGTTAGGTCCAGGTTGGGGAAAGCCTGACTCCTGTGTTTACCTTAGATCTGTCCTACAGGACAGTGCACCAAGTTCCATCACAAGCTTCCCAGGCCCTGCGTAGGTCCTTCTTCTATGACCAGGGTGCTAAGTGCTAAGGATCTTTCAGCTAAGACTTCCTTACCACACTTCTGCCATCTCCACAGGTCTGTGTGTCTTGGTGTCTGTTCCTCCAGTACAGAATCAGCAAGAGGTTTCTTATTCTGCTCCTGTACCTTTGTGGTTTTGAAGGGTCTCTTTCTCCACCAAACACTAGCAGAGGCAGGAAAATATGTTACCCTGGGTCATTGAGCCATTCTCCTTTGCTGGTGAACTTTTATAGGCTGATGTCAACTCCTGCTGAAATCTGATCTCTTCCTATAGTTGGGTCTGTGCCCTTGGTACTTGGGTCAGATCACTTTCACTTCCAGACTATGGCAGGAGAGAAGGATTGTGGACGTTGGTAATCTCTCAATTTCAAATTCCCATTCCCTTCATCCAGCACTTGCCTGAGCTCCACTGGAGGCAATTCTTCCTCAGATTCAGTTTTCCCACAAGGCCTACCACTGCACAATGCAGGAGTCCTTCCCTGTAGCACCTTCATCTGTGGCCAAGAGCACAGCGTTAGATCTCTAAATTTTTCTTGAATAAGACTGTGCTTGTAGCCAGGCATGGTGGTGCATGTTTTTAATCCTAGCACTCGGAAGACAGAGACAGGCAAATGTCTGTAAATTTGAGGTCAGACTGATCTACATAGTGAGTTCCAAGAAAAAAAAAGAAAGGAAAAAGAAAAGGATAATGTACTTATAAAGCATGATAGAGAAGGGTCGCTGACCCAAGGTTTGGATCTTGATAGAAATCCTTTTGACCAAACATAGAGACAGAAGTAGTAGGCTTTTATTAGCTTCATTCTGCTACCCTACTACAACCATCTCTCACTGGTTTATCTGAGTAACTCCTTGCATCTATTTTTGTTCAACTACATCCCATTCTTCACCAAGTAGCCAAAGTCGATTCTTAAAATGTAATTCAAATTGTCACTCCCTGCTTCAAATCTTTTAAAGGATTTCGTTCACATCTAAAATAAAATCCAAACATTTCATCATGACCTGCAAGTCACTGTCTGGTCCCTGCATTACGCTCAACCTCGTTTCCTATCAGTCCGTCATCTCTCACCCTGTGATGAGCCACAGAGTTCTGTTGCTTGAATTCCCTGCACAGGAGGTCACAGAGTCTTCATAATTGTTCTTTTGTTTGGCATGCTTTTCTTCCACTTCTAAAACTAATGTCACTTTTGATTGTCAAGTTCTCAGTCTCACTCCCTCCTCAGAGTGGCCTTGCTGGCTACTAGGCCAAATTCCCTACATGTCCATAATCAGCCCCTGTTTACCACACTATTCTGTTTTTATCTCCTTCCCAGCATTTAAAACGATATGGAACCTATTTGTTTTTTTCAACTCATTATGTATGCCTTATTAGAATATAAAATGATGTGAACAGGAACTTGAATAGAAACTAACCTAGAAATTAGTCACCCTTATTTATTCTGGTTATCCTACCAGCAGAAGACTGCCTGTCACATAGACAAATAGTAGATATTTATTGAATGCATTTATGGACTTCAGTTTTGTTGACTACCAAATGAAAAGTTGATATAACTGATATGCAAAAAGTAAGCTGCTTGTTAATAATCTGCCACCCAGAAAGGACTTTTTATGGTTAGCTTTCAGCCCTTGGTTTTATGCATGAGAATTCTTTGATTGGAACAGAAATGAAATAAAGTTCAGTTACACATTCCTGTAAATGTTAGAAGCAATTCATGTGTATGAACATCTTATTTTATATAAGACATTATACTAAGTAACTTTCCTGTATTTTTTAATTTACTCTTCATGTATCTCACAATGTAAATATTATCCCCATTTTAATAGTGAATAAAGTCCTACCTAACTGACCACTCCAAGATAGCTATCTTGTTAGTGAGATGAAAACTTTTAGAAGCCAGCACTTTACTTCAGAGGCTAGCTGCATTTTCTTAATCATTGATTTCCTTGACCACCCCCAAAACTATCCCATGTATTGGGAGCTATTAGTGTAAGCACAGCTATTTTGTACATTGAGCCATGGCAGGCTTGCTTGTTTCACCTTGACTCAAGAGTTTGTGTGTTTTGCACACCAGCACCTAATTATTCTGCCAAGTCAGGAGGAATGTGTTGATAATTTAGGGAAGATGGTTAAATGGTGGAATTCACGACAAGTATTTGACTGTTCCTTGACCCTCAGATACAGGTGGGAAAAAACAGCTGTTGAAGCTCATTGAGCTGAGCAAACGGTGGCTATCTCTGATGTTCTACTGTATAAAAAGGCGGAGCTGAAATAAACCGGGGCTGCAGTCTCTACTGACAGTCCTCCCAAGTATCTTTTCTCTGTCTCTTGTTTTTTCTTTCAATCCTCACACCCCCTTTCAGGTGCTGTTCATCTCGGCCGGCTAGCACCGGCACCCATGTATCTGTGGAATAATTGAGGCAAATAATCCAGAGAACTGTTCTACCAGAGGGAGCCTTCTCTGCTTTAACAGTTCATGTTTATTTAACTCATTGTTTTCTTTTCCTAACAGTTATTTCCATGTTGCTTATTATGATGATTACTATCAAAGATTACTCTCTTTGAACCTCTGATGTAGACATATGGGATAGTTACAAACTTTTTTTAACTTAAAGCATTCAGATTTAAATGGACTTAACATTTTTATAGCAACCAAAGTACTGGATGAAGTTCCTATGACCAAAATGAGGATCCTTAACTTACATAGTGCTCATCCAGGTTGACTAAGTTCCTAAACTTTGAGTCCTAAAGTCCTTCCTATCAAAATAATTCATATATTGTTAATAAGGTAATTTGAAAAGTATTTCAACTCTGCTGCCCTCTCACTTTATGAATAACTTGTGGAATAAAAGTTAGCTTATTCATTGATGAGTTGTATGGCATTCTTTCAAAACTAGAATTTTGAGTTTAGATTAGGTCATTTTACACACTTCCTATTTCACACACTGAGGAATCAGTATCATCAGCAGCACTTTTCAATATTGTCTGTCTATAATATTTTCAAAACTGTAAAAGGGACTTTGGAATCTTCCAAAACACGCTTCAAAACAGCGTTCCCCTTCTTAGCCTTTGAATTCTGTGCATTCTAGCTCTTCCACATTCCTCTCCAGTGAGTGCTTGGAGTACCAGGCTGAAGTATATAAGGGTAAAAACCCCACATCCTTAAAAGTACTCTTAAATAGATGGTTTATGTTGGTGTCCCTCAGTGAAAGACTAAAAAGACTAAGTGCAGTCATCATCAGTAAGTACATTTAAGGAATAACTGCTTCATGAAACACACCTAATTAGGTATTAGTTAGAAACACAAAAAGGGTAAATAACTCTTTATCCTCAAAATTTACAAACTTTGGAGAGAGGGAGATGGACAGAGAGGTTAGATAAAAGACAATCTTGAACCGTGTGTGCAAACTACTGAACAAAAGTGTTGCACTTAAATTTTAACTGTTTCCTGTCTGATTTCCTTTCTGCATTACCTGGTGATTATTCAAGTTCATTTCTCACTGAGCTTAATAGTGAACTCCTTTATTTCTAAAATAGTAAACTCTTAAAAATTTGGTTGACATAGGGCCTGGAGAGATGGCTCAGAGGTTAAGAACACTGACTGTTCTTGCAGAAGACAAGGGTTCAAATCCCAGCACCCACATGGCAGCTAACAACTGGCTGTAACTCTAATTCTATGGGATTCAATAGCTTCTTCTGTCCTCTGTGGGCATTGTACAACACAGGTGTACTTACCTACAAGCCAGCAATACATGCATACACATAAAATAAAAATAATAAATAGCTTTTGAAAAAAATGGCTGACATAAAGAAAACCTTTGGTTCTTATCTCACTTTCTGAAAAAAATTTAATTTCTGGAGGCTTAAAAGTTTTTCTTATGTGTGGGGTATGGTGGTATATGCCTTTAATCCTAGCACTTGGAAGGCAGAGGCAGGCAGATCTCTGTGAGATTGAAGCCAGCTTGATCTACGTAATGAGTTCCAGGAGACCTGGGGCTACAGGGAGACTTCACTTCAAAAAAAAAAAAAGCTTTGCTTTACATACACCTATCCTCTTATTTTGAAAACAGTGTTGCCAGTACTGTTGTGACTTCACTTTCAACTAACAACCTTCTGCCAAGAGTCAGTTTGAATCCAGTTTTCTCCCACTGTCTTAATTTCTTGATGGATAACTAAATCACAAGAATTTAAAAGTCAGTGTCTGCTGGGCATGGAGGTGTGGTGACACATGCATTTAGTCCCAGCACTGGGGAGGCAGAAGCAGGTAGATCTTTCTGAGTTCCAGGCCAGCCTGGTCTACATAGCAAGTTCCAGACGAGCTAGGGCTACAGGGAGACCCTGTCTCAAAAAAAAAAAAAAAAAAAAACTAAAATGTGCTGGGAAAGTTCTCTACCATTAAGCCATATCACCAAACTGTCTTTTTACTTATTGAAACAAGGTTTCACTAAGTTGCCCAATATGGACTTGAAGTCACTCTTTGCAAAGCCTAGGCAAGAATTGAATATAATGATCCTCCTGCCTATTCAACCTCCAAAGTAGCTGGGATTTCAGGCCTGTGCCACCAGGCCTGGCTAGAAAAATGAATTTTGAAGTAATTGTTGCAATGTATATTTAAATAAGCTTTACTACTTCCCATTCAATATTAGTGTCATGAATAAAATTATTTTAAACTGTATAAAACTCCTTCGGACTATGTGTGTAAGAAATGTGAACTACAAATGAATTTTGTTCTTAGACTTGGTTCTTATACCCAGTATATCTCATTATGTACATGTAAATACTCCAAAATTTTAAAACATCCAAAATAAAAAGCATTTCTGATCCCAAGCACTTCAGATAAAGGATTCTCAATTTCACATTTTCTTCACTATTATTTGCTATCTAATTTTTTTTCTTGATTTCGTTTTATTTTCATGCTATCTCCAATTTTGACAGCAGGATATTTTTAGCATAAACTAAAATTCTGAATTTTCTTCATTTTGCTAACTATAGATATCGCATTGAAGGGATAATTCCAGAATCAACAGCTAAGCTATCTGATTTCCTCTACCAACCTGAAAACAGAGTTACATGGGATAAGTCATTAAAAGGGTACAATGTGCTACACAAGATTGATTCGGTAATTTGCTGCTTAATAGTAAATACTTGCTTTACTGTATTACTATTATCTCTGTTTTTTATGTCTTAAGTTTATTGAAACTGTACCATTATATCTTATAGATTCATAATCAGCCAATTTTTTTTCATTTCAGGGCTAGGGATTGAACCATGGGTGATTTGCATGCTAGGCAAAAACTCTTATCACTGAGCTCACTCCCCCTCCCCCCATAGCATGTTTATCAAATTTTATTTTGAGACCAGCTATTACTAAGGTGCCCAGGCTCTCCTCAACCTTGTGATTCTCTTGCCTCTGCCTTCGGAGTAAAAGGATTATAAGCATGGATCATTATACCTAGTTGAAATGTTTATCTAAAAGCTTAAACCATCCCTTTTTATTAAAGATTATAATTCCAATTAGCTTTATTCTGGTATAAATACTTCTCACATTCCTACTCTGGCAAAGTCTCTTGCTGCTATGTCCTTTAGTTATGAGGGAAATAAACTCAGGCATTTATCTCTATTACAAGGAAAATAAATTTAAGCATGCCTTATTGATGGGAAATCAAAGATATTTCGGGTTTTTAAGATTTATTTTTATAAATTTAAGCATTTTATCATTTTTAAATTTTGGGTGTCTGGGGAGGAGAGAGAGGAGAGAGAGAGAGAGAGAGAGAGAGAGAGAGAGAGAGAACATGTGGGTATGTGTCTACAGAGGCAAGAGGTTTGAATCATTTTGGAGCTCAGTTTTAAGTAGTTGTAAGCCATCCAAGATGGAATCTGGGCATCAAACTCCAATCCTCTGCAAGAGCAATATGTGTTCATAACCACTGAGTCATTTCTCCAGCACTGAGTTTGGGGGTTGTTGCTGTTTTTATTGTTGTTGCTGTTTTGTTTTTTGAGACAGAGTCTCTATGAAGCCCAAGCTGTCCCATAACTCATTGTGCAGCCCATACTGCCCTAGAGCTGAAGCTCTTCCTGCCTCCCTGCTACTGTGTTTACAAGTGTGTCCTGGCAGAGTTTAGTTTACTCTATTACATTAGGAAACAGGAACAGTGTGTATACACATCATAAGGACTTAAGAATGAATAGCAGATAGTATTGAAGAGTATAGATGGGACTGGTGAGATAGCCTAATGGGCCAAGTGGTTGCCGTGCCGTTCAAATCCTAAAATCCTGTGTAAGAAAGCCAGTCAACGTAGCATGCATCTGTAATCCCAGCGCTCCCGTGGGGTAGTTAGAAAGTGGTGACAGGAGAATTCCCAGAAGCCCATGGGCCAGCTTCCCTGATATATGAAGCAATAAACAACAGAGACCTCCCTCAAAAATGGAAGGCAAGGACCAAGAGTCGAAGTGCCCTCTGTTCTCCACACATGCACTGTTGCACACACACACACATACACACACACACACACACACACACACACACACACACACTGCTAGGGGAGAAAAAGTTTAAAGGAGGATGAGGGTAGGTGAGAGTAGGGACAAGGTCGACCAAAAATCAGATGTAGAGAAAAAGTGATATAAAAAATTACTTTATAAGCTAAGTAAAATTTATGATTAAAAAGCAAAAACAAGGAGCTGAACAAGAACTACTCTGCTTAGATTAATACTGCCCCAGAAGTCAGGTTTCCAAACACAATTCAGTGTGAGTTCTGGGATACCTCTTTATGAGTTATTGTCCAGGTAGCTCCCAGAAGCGTCTGAAACAATCCAGGCAACTGCCTTCCAGGAGTAGCCAGTAAAGACCCTGTTGCTAAAGACACACACACACACACACACACACACACACACACACACACTGGATACAGGATAAAGAAAAAAAGCTGGAAGTGAGCCAGAAGATTCCTCCCTGCTGGCTAGTATTCATAGTGCCAGAGGGTGCCACGCAGGCTGTTAAGGGAGAGAATTCAACAGTCACTTCCAGCTATAGACCCTACCTGCTATAATACCAACATACCCAGCAAGATATGAGTACTGGTACAGCAGTGGCATGAATGTTCTGGGGGCAAACAACTGCTTCCTAATTGGATTTGAGACCCACTCCATGGGAGGAACTATATGCCTGGCACTATAATAAACCTGTCCAAATCCTATGCCTAGGGAAGTCACAGGCCCTATGGGTGCATTTACTACTAATGTTTTGTCAAATGGACGTGTAGGTAAACGGCCTTCTAAATATATGTTTTTACCCATGAACTAGTTCAGTTCTCAGACTTGGTCAGAGAAGCCTCTTTCAGCAATGGCTGACAGTCAAAAAAGGACTCATAACTGGTCAGAGTGCTGGGACTAAATGACTGCTGAGTGTTTGACTCCAAATGGGACACCAACATCACCTCCTCTGAGGCCCAGGAACCACAGCAGAAGAGGGGCTGGAGAGGCACTCTCTTCCGTATATAACATGGCCATTGCAGTCCTGAGCACATAGCAGCTATGAATGAGGCCATGGGTCTGAAAAACAGAACAAAAGGAAGAAAAGAAGGAATGGAAAAAGGGAAGAAGGGAGGGAGGGAAGAAGGCACATGCGAGTAGGAGGTTAAGTAGTCAGAATGGAAAGTTGAAGGCAGATGAAGTGTGAGAGGGAGATGGGCTTCAGAGACAGAAGGAAAGATTAGTAGGACGTAGGAAGAGGAAGAAAAAGCTCAGGAAGAAGAAAATTAGTAACATAAGGGAAAGGATGATTTGTGACAAAGATTAAAGCAAGTAAAAAGATGTTAAAAGAAACTATAAGGTTTTATATGTCATTAATACTGCCATAAATATAAGTTCCAGGAAAGGTGGCTGTAATATAATCTTCTCCACTTGTTACTATTTGTGGGTTTTTCTCTTATGAATTTGTTTTGTGAAGGAAACCTAACTTTACTCCAACACCTCTCCAGAAATATTTGTATTCTTTTGAAAATTCATTCTACAAATACATTTTGGTAACCTATTATAAACTACATAGGTGTTAAGCACAAGGATAGAAGACAGAAAATATCCCTGTGACCACAGAGGCCATGTTATAGTCAGAAGAGACATATTAAGTAAAGAATTTAAAAAATAATACCAAATAATATGTATTATGAAGGACAGGATCGATAAATCTAAATCCTATGAAGGCTAATGACCAGAAGAAGCCAATTTATATCTAGTTAATTGGGATACGCCTGAGTGAGAGACATGTGGGTAAGAAACCTAAATAATGAAATGGAGGTGTGGTGGAGAAACTGCAAAGATCTGGGGAGCAACAGAGAGAAAGCAGGTGCAGAGGGCTTGAAGCTGGAGCTTGGCGGTGTGTAATGCAGAAAAACCAAGATCTGTGATTTGAATATAATGAACAAGGAGCAGATGGCTTAATAAAGTCGGTCTGGGACATGATTCTGTAAGCAGCTCATAGGTCAGGGACATCAGATTCTGCTGCAGGGGAAAACCAAGACTTTCAAGCAGGGAGCATTACTGATTGGATTTAGACTTTTAGAAGACAACTGTTAAACGGAGAATGGTTTATGAGGAGCTAGGTTGAAATTGGTGGGAACAGTTAGGACACTGTCAGAGAACACTGAACAGGATGTTACGGTGATTTCTTCTAGGGTTGGGGCAGTGTGAAACAAGAGAAGTCAGAGGATCCAAGACACAATGTGGAGATAGACTCAATAGCAGGGGAAGAAGAACCAAAACTGAGTTCTAAAATGGGATTTTGGTAAAGATTAGACAGTGAAAGTTATTTTAGAAAACTTTGAAATGGGGCTAGGGAGATCGTTCAGTGGTTAAGATCACTGACTGCTCTTGCAGAGGACCTGGTTCAGTTCCCAGCATCCACATGGTAGCTAATAACCATCTGCAACTCCAGTTCTAGGAGATCTGACACCTTCTTCTAGCTTTCATGGACACTGGTGCACTTACAAAGACGAAGCATTTCATACACATAAGAAAATAATAAATCAAAAGATATTTCAAATTTAGAAGCGGATTGAGATTATGTGATTTGCCCCAGGTTCCTATAGCCAATATGTGGTGGACCTCGGATTTGTACCCGGTCTCCTGATTCCCAGTCCCATGCTCCTTCCAGTCAGTTCTCCAGTTTCTCTAGATAGCATTACACTAAAAGAAAGATCATTTTACCTTCCTATTAATATTTATAGTATCTGCTTCATCTCCAAAAGTATGTTTAACTGCCTCCTGTTCAACCAGGGATGAAGAGAAATTTCCACTCTTGGGGAAAAACATACAATACCTGGCACTGGGCAACTGAGCTAAACAGCGGTTCATTAGTCATGGACTAGGAGAAGAGGACATAGTGCCACACGGGCAACATGAGAATAGATTAAATAACCAGAAGCCATGCAAGGCAGGCTGGTAGTACCAAGTGCACAAAGCTTCTTTTCTCCATCTAAATATCGGAAAAATTAATGATCTTAGGATGTTCCTTTAACACTGAAAAT
The DNA here is from genome assembly GCF_000622305.1 of Nannospalax galili. Lineage (NCBI taxonomy): Eukaryota > Metazoa > Chordata > Mammalia > Rodentia > Spalacidae > Nannospalax > Nannospalax galili. The sequence goes on from NW_008340640.1 coordinate 1,736,956, forward strand.
GCAAACTGATTTGGTGAGACAGTCATAAAACTTTAAGTTGTGGTTTTTTTCTAAAGATAGACCAAACATATACAATGAAACTCTTTTGGAAATAATACATGATTGATATTAAATAATTTTTGCAATTTTATGATTTGATTTGTTGCAGGACACATTTATTTGCCGTATCATTACACAAAGTTTTGCCATGGGGTCAATTTCCTCCAGAGACTTTATCGACTTAGTATACATGAAGCACTATGAAGGGAATGTGGATATTATCAGTAGTAAGTTGAAGCATTTTGCCCATGTTTTGGAATTACTGTGTGTCATTAAAGTTTTTTGCCTTTAATAGAATTAACAGTTTAGAAGAAACTATATTATTGTTATTTCTTTTTGTACTTAGTGCAACCAACAATCCTTGTCATGCAGATAGGCCAGATGTTTTACTTAACACAGGAGGTGTTGTTTATATATTAATAATTATGTCATCTCCTTCACTTTTGTAATATAAACTCTGGACTCAATATGGATGCCTGTAGGCTACAATTTCATTGTATCCCTTTTAAAAATCCTATGAAACAAAATTAGCTTATATGCAATGGGTAAAACTGTTGATTATTTATGTTACATGAGTCTTAAGTGTGCTTGTATTTCTTTTAGAAATTGGAAGTTTTGATATAAACTTAGCACCTGCTCTGTAATCATGCAACTCTGTAAAATGAAAATTTGCTAACCTGTATTACTGACTCAGACCATTTCATACCATGAGGATTAGACTTGTTAGCCCACTGACTTGTGTCTTGCACGAAACAACTAAGACTGATGTTCTCAATGTACAAACATGTTTAATTGTTGCTTTCAAAGTTACAACACATAAAATGTTTTCACTGCCCACTTTACAAATTACCGGCATGTCCAAAACATAGACCTGTTACTTTCCACATTTGGGAAGCAAGCCACTTCTAGCCTCTGTTAGAAGTCAGAGGGAAAGTGAAATTGGAGCACAGAGCACAGGGCAGTAGCTGTAGCTCAGTGGTGATGTACATAGCACACAGGAGACCTAGGTTCAATCCCCAGCATGGAAAATAAATATAAATAAATAAACAAATAAATGAATAAATAAGCAGCATATGGGCTAAAACCAACAACCAGAGGGAAGCACTCATTTATTGCAAGAACAAAACTAAATTTTCTGTAAGAAACTTCCACTGAATAAATTTTCAATGAATATTCCATTTTTTCTGTTTTTAAAGCTTACTCTGTACCTTGCTTTGAGCTAAATATTTCTGCATATATAATCTCACTAAAGATGAAACTAAAATTTTCAGAAATTAAGCAGTGAAAATATTGAATTACATAGCTAATAAACTATTGAATTTAAAACTCCAGTCTTTCTGATTTTCAAAACAGATGCTAACCTAACAGTATTTACCTCCATTTTCAATGGAGAAAATGTTTAATATCACGTCTGGCAATATCATCATGCCACTGTAATAAGCTCTGTGAAGATAATGATCCAAAAACGGAAAATTCATTCCACCACATTAATCTCCTGAGCTAGCACTTCACATTGTATTTTACATAGACCTGATTACCCATGTTAAACTCATATAGGAAAATCCATTTTCTTGTTTTAACAAGGCATATATCTTTAAACTACTTTCAGAAAGAACATATAATTACAAATTGAATCATAATCCCTTCCCTGTGTATTCACTGCAGTATACATGTTATGCCACGTAATTACTAAGACAAATTCTAGAGAGCTTTGATTACACTTTGACATCAGTACATGGCATTAACAGAAGAGGGCATTTTAAAGTATCTAAACACTTCAGATATTCTATGTAAAAGAAAAGATTAGCAACAACAAAAGTTGAGACCCCGACCCTAATAAATAATCTCATGATGCCTTCTTTTGATTCAGGCCTCAAAAAGTAATTAAGTGATACCTTTAAAGAGTCTTTCTTGTATAAAAAGGTAAAAGCGTTGTTAGAAATATTAATGCAATTATACATGCATGTGTAAAACTAATGTTACCACTAGCAACAAAGTTAAATGCTATGTCATAAGCTTTTTAAAAATTATTCTAGAAGTAGACATTTTTACATTTGTGATTGGGTTTCATCTGAACTTTTTTTAATCACTTCAGGTAACAGTGTGGACTTCCCAGGATATTCTCCAACTTCAAATTATATCCGTGGTTACAATCACTCTTGTGGCTATGTATGTACACCTCTGAAAGAGTGAGTGTTCTCTGTACTTATTTCAGCTCAACTTCAGGATTCTTAGCTCAACAACAGAAGTGCGAACAAGCATATGTTGTTGGAAGGGAAAACTTGCCCCTCTATGCAATTTTTAAAATATTTTTTATATTTGTCTCCATCTTAAATATAAGAATGGATAATTCCCTACAAATATATACAGATTCTTGGGCATAATGAAACACATGAATATTTCCCCACAGTTAAACATTTCATGATTTTCTATTTCTCCACTGGCTACTTCTAAAAGTTAAGGAATTTTTGAGGGTGCTACCTGGGAAGTGGGTGTATTAAAAAAATTTCTTCAAAGCATAAAAATTTGCTCCTTAATAATTAGTAGATGTGAAAAACATTACCACTGAAATCTACCTGATGACTTTATATCCATGCTCAGATGCCAAGGAATCTGTATATGACTTAATGTCAATTGCATTAAAAATGAAGTTTTCTGCATGAAACTCTGTATTTTAATAATTAAATGGAGATCTTTTTTAAAAGTTAAAACCTCATTTAATTTTATGTTATAGGGTTTATACTGAGTACAATATTGTATAACTGTATTAATTCAACTGTAAACCTAAAAATTCACAGCCAATTTTGAAAGAGATGCATCTTATCTCTGGAAATTGTTATTGAATATGTCAATGCTGTTGTGATGAAATGCCTCTTCTATGTCAATGCTGTTGTAATGAAATGCCTCTTCTAATCATATGGTTATGAAATAAATAATTAAAATAAACTTCTGGGGCTGGAGAGATGGCTCAGTGGTTAAGAACACTGACTGTTCTTGCAGAAGACACAGGTTCAAATCCCAGAACCCACATGGTAGCTAACCACTGTCTGTAGCTCCAGATCCAGGGGATCTGACAGTCTCTTCTGTCCTCTGCAGACATTGCATGACATGGGTGCACTTACCTACATGCAGGTAATGCATGCATACACATAAAATAAAAATAATAAAATATTTAAAAATAAATTTCCCTGAAATTACAATACACTTAACATATATCAGCTAACATTTATCAGCTTTACCATGAATGAAGTTTTCCATGGATTCACCTGTTTAAAGAAGATACCTGCAGAATGAGATATTCAATAGGAACATTCAGATAAAAACTGAGGAAATTAGAGATAGTTGCTGGCAACAGATGATCAACATAAAATGGTAATTGAAAATAGATTTGGTAAAAACATACATTGAATTGGCACATATGTATACATATATATGACCTAGGAAATTCCTTAAGTTTTCATTTATGTTAAATTATTCCTACTAAATAAAAATATTGACATGAGTCTAAAATTTTGTGATGGTAAGATATAAACTATTAATAGAGGTAAATGTATTTGTAGTTTTAGACCTGTATTCCTTAATGGTTTTGCTTCTAAATTGAAGAATTAAGACCCTTTTAAAACGTTAATGGACAGTCATCGCTGTACATTCTAATAATAGTAGTAATAATGTGTGGTCTTTCCACTAATTGGTAACTTTGGACCTGTGGCTGAGTTTATGCTTCCTAGCAGAAAAATAAAACAAGTGAAAATTAATGCCTCAAATCTATGAGGAGAATCAACTCTTGTCAACACCACTAGTTGAGAAATTATTCTACTATATACTTGTAAACTTTTCCTTTCCATTGCAAACAAAGACACAAAAACAAAACAAACAAATGAAAAAAGAAATCATAGGTCAAAAGCTCTGGCACTGACAGCCTGTTTAGGGTCAAAACTCGGCCTCATACTCTCCTAGGATAAAGTTATAATTTCATTGTTCACAGATAGGAAAAAATACTGACACACCCCCAAATACTGTTTCTTAACCTTCTCTTTCCATGTTCCCCAACATTTTAGACAGCTAATGTATTATAAAACACTTATAAAACATATTATCCATTCTAAATTACTCTCCAGTAAACATCAAAAAATGCTGTCTTATGTATGTAAGTCTATAGAAAAACTCAAATAGAGCTTTAGGACCTATAAAAAACAGTCTGAACTCTGCCCAGAGCACAGCATAAGTGCTGACACTCCCATAACTGGTGATTGAAATTTTAAAAGAATTTTGTAAAATTATATTCCCTCTTACATGTTTTTAAGTTGACATAGAGTTTTATATAAGTAAAAGGTATAATTTCTAGTACAGAGATAATATTGGTATTTTAAAGATGGATATGTTGTCATATAGGTGTATTAAATGGAATCTACATACCATAACATCTTGAATCTACCATTACACTGCTCATTTCAAAATACATAAAACTTTACCAGTGAGCACACTTACAAAATTTCTTTCCTCCTTGAATTTGTGTTTAGATTTTTTCTCTCATATAATAGTTTTCTAATGGAATAGATTTTTGCCTTTAAACTTTTTAATCACCTTATAAGGTTCTGTAAAAAATAATATGAATTGAAGTTTCCAATTCTTTCTGCCAGCATAGTATCCAAGTATTAAACTACACATATCTAGCAGGGTGTGGTAGTACAACCTAAGAATTTGGGAAGTGGGAACAGAAGGATTGCTATGAGCTTGAGATCAGAGTTTTGTTATGTGTCCTATCTAGGCTAGCTTTAAACTGACTATGCAACCCAGGCTGGCAGGATAATAAAACTAGTTATAGCAATATAAGCATATTTCATTTTTGAAAACTATAAGTGTATATATGAAGAGACATATGTACATTTTTTTCAGTTTATTATTTTATTTAATAACCACATACTTAGAAGAAGCATTTCATTACAACAGCATTGACATATTCAATAACAATTTTCTGAGCTAAGATGCATCTTTTTCAAAATTGGCTGTAAATTTTTAGGTTTACAATTGAATTATTACAGTTATACAATATTTTACTCAGTATAAACCCTATAAGACATAAAATTAAATGAGGTTTTAACCTTTAAAAAAGATCTCCATTTCATTATTAAAATACACAGTTTCATACAGAAAAATTCATTTTCAATGTAATTGACATTAAGATGTTTACACGTGTTTCTAGTCTCTATATATCTGATTATTACTAGTGACAGTCAGTTAATTTCTGAGCTCCTTGGCATCTGAGCATGGCTATAAATTCATCAGGTAGATTTCAATGGTAATGTTTTTCACATCTACTAATTATTATTTTTTTAATTATTTATTTCATAACTAAATGATTAGAAGAAGCATTTCATTACAACAGCACTGACATATTCAATTACAATTTTCAGAGCTAAGATGCTTCTTTTTCAAAATTGGCTGTAAATTATTAGGTTTACAGGTGAATTAATACAGTTATACAATATTGTACTCCATATAGA
>NW_008340640.1:1742718-1743072 GCF_000622305.1 Nannospalax galili
GTGAGTGTAAATTTTTAGCTTCACAGTTGAATTAATACAGTTCTACATTTTTGAACTCAATATAAACACTGTAACACATAAAATTGAATGAGTTTTTACCTTTTAAAGAAGATCTCCGTTTCATTTTAAAATATGCTTTTTTAACATTTTTTTTTAAAAATTGGCTGTACATTTCTAGGTTTACAGATGAATTATTACGCTTAAACAGTCTTTTACTCAGTATAAACTCTATAAGACATAAAATTAAGTGAAGTTTTAACATTTAAAAAAGATCTCCAGTTCGTTGTTAAAATACACAGTTTCATACAGAAAAATTCATTTTAAGGCAATTGACAGTGCGACGTTTTCACATGC
>NW_008340640.1:1743980-1744589 GCF_000622305.1 Nannospalax galili
TCCTTTGTGTCCCTCTGACCCAATTAGTATAGATCTCAAGGTATGTCTGTTAAACATCCAAGAAGGTTAGTTCCACCATTCTGGCATTTTTAATTACTGTGTGTCATGCAGATAAGTCTTGGGTAGTGACCAGTTGGTCTCGAATAAACCATATCTAGAGATATTTTTCTTGGTCTGTTATGTATAATTAGTCCGTAGATTGTAGGAATAATATGGTTCCCTCTGGTTTTCGTGACTAGCTAGGCATTGTTTCTCTCTTGTATCGTCTCACCCCTCTATCATGGTTTTCCCACTTAAGGTGCCCCCACTTCCCCCCCTTTCTTCCCTACTGATACCCTTGCTCCTATGATCACCTCTGTTGAGCTTCTTCTTTCTCCTTATCCCCTAGGTTCCTCATATACCCTTCCCTCCCCCCTCCCTTAGACTAACCCAATTTTTATCCATATCTCCCTTATTAAGGCCTGTCACCTACTATTCTCCTTCAGGTTATTTCTTTTCCTTTACCTCACTGTTTCCTTACCCTTGTCCTGGTTCCTGCAGTTATGTCTGTTTGCATACTTATTTATCAGAGTCTGATCCTAGGATCCACATATGAGGGAGAACATATGT
>NW_008340640.1:1747759-1788631 GCF_000622305.1 Nannospalax galili
GATTTTGTCTTCAGGAGTTCCGCGGTGGCCCAATTCCAATGTGGGTCAGAAGTTTTCAGACTTTCTTTTTAGATCTGATATCTTGTAAGAATGATTTTGGCCTCAGGAACTTGGGTGTTGGACTGACCTGAGAATCTGGCCATGGCCGTGCCACAGCAGAGATGCAAAGGCAGATGGGGTGGGAATAAGCCCCAAGATTTCCCAGGGAGTGGGTTGAGTAGCTGGGTTGTACTGGATGCAAAGGATCAGGGAGAGGCAAGGTAAGCCTCGGAGCCCCAGAAAGAGGCTGTCAGCCCCAGAAAGAGGCTGGCCCTGGTGTTGCAGGACCAGGGAAGCAGAGAGAGGTGAGGGCACGGCCGGGTTCAGAGGCAGTGCTCCTGGGGCCCAAGGAAGGCACCAAGCCGGTCCCGGTGAAAAGGGTCAGGAAGCAGCACTGGCTCCCCAGGTGTCTGGGGCCCCAAGACTAGGAATGGCACAGGGCCCAAGCTAGGAGTAGGGAACAGCAGGAGAGATGGAAGGGTGAACTCGGCTGGGGGAGTCAAGGCATGGAGGGCTGCGCGATAGACTTACCCCAAGAGAGGCCTGAGGGCAGGAGAGCGGGCCAGGAGAATTAGCCGGTGGTGCAGGTCAGGGGAAGCAGGGAGAGGTGAGGGCGGGGCCAGGTCCCGCGGAAGCAGTGCTCCTGGAGCCCAAGGAAGGCATCAAGCTGGCCTGGGCGAAAAGGATCAGGAAGCAGCACCAGTTCCCCAGGTGTCTGGGGAACCAAGACCAGGAATGGCGCAGGGCCCAAACCAGGAGCAGAGAACAGTGGGGGAGATGGAAGGGAGAATGAGGCTGGGAGAGTCAAGGCACAGGGGGCTCTGCGATGGACCCACCCTGGGAGGCCTGAGGATAGTGGAGCAGGCCAGGAGAGTTAGCCCTGTACATAATTTTTTAAAATCAATAAAATGACAAACAAAAAAGGTACCTAAAACTAAAGATTCTAATAAATATACTAGCACTGAATATTTTATGTAGAAATTGTATTTATAAGAATGTGACCACAAGTCACTCTACCTTTCCCCCTTTCTTTGTTAATGATCTTTTGTCACATTCACTATAGACAGAATCAAAGGGAATATAAAAATTCTGCTATCCCTAAACTGGTCATTTTATTAGGCCAAGTAAAGAATTCTTTATCTTCTCTAACTCTTCTTTTGCTTACAGAAACCCAGCGCATTCCAAGCTAGTGATGTTTGTCCAGACAGAAATGAAAGGAAAACTGCCCTCATCAATAGTTGAAAAGTCTATGCCTTCCAACTTAGTGAGCTTCTTCCTCAATGCAAAAGATGGAGTAATGGCACACAAAATTACATCGATATGTGGACGTCATAATGGTCATTCATCACGACAAAAGAAATAAAGCTGTTCTGCCATTATCATACAGATGTTTGACCACACAGGCTGCTAGTAAGTGTAGTGCAGCTATTACTGCAGCCTACTTCTCAGTGAGTATACATAAATACTGTTCAACTGCTCTAGATGGTAGTCTTATATAAATTATCCAAATAAGAGCTCCATTGTGTCGGGACTCAGGTTTGCTTTGCTTAGTGGAGGACCTACTGGCTTTGGGGCAGAGGGTCTGATTGGCGACAGAGTCATAAACTCTGGGACCTGTGTCTTCCCAACAGGACAATTTATTTTAAAATTCAGATGGTTTTTATACATCCCAAGGAACTAGCAGTCACATGGGATATGGCAGTCACATACAAAGATTTAGGACACAAAGAAACAGGACATTTAGTCTGCTAGTTGGCGCCAGGAGGATTCTTAAACTTTTACTCAAGGTTATCAATGCCCATCCAGTAATTTATTGGCCACAATGTTTTCTTTCTTAAAGCTAAAAGATGGTGAACTTTCAGCTTTTAGCTCAGGAGTAAACCTTTAACCTGGCTTAATCTCTTAGCCAAGGATAGCTGAGTTATTTGTTCAGGACAAGGAGGTGAGCGAAGGATTGTTGACCAAGACGCCTTCCCACAGAGCAGGGAGCCTGCACTTACGACCAGGCTGCTTCCTCCTGCCAGTGTGGGAGTGTTCTGCAGGCCCAAGACAGGGATTATCAGAGCCACTGTTTTCAGTGCCCCTCCCTTTATCAGAGAATGCAGCCTGGACCTATAAGTTTTAGGCTCACCTCACCCTAGGGCCTGGCATCCTGGTTTCCTACACATTGTACAAGAAAACAGCATTAAATATAGTTTTTAATCTCACATAATGATACCAAATAATGTGTTATTAATATACTTTTATTTTTTGTTTCTTTCCCTGGAAAATACTCTGCATTCAAATCATAAGCAAGCAGATACAGTCAGAGATCAGCATTAATTAGAGATTAAAATACGCAGCTGGGCATGATGGCAAACTCTGTAATCCCTGAACCGAAAAGGCTGAAGTAGGACTGTCATGATGAGACAAGCCTGAGCTACCAAGCAAGACCTTGACTCAAAAAAAAAAATTAAAGTACATTTTAAATTATTTTTCCTTCATTTACTGCTTAAATTGACAATTGTGGGAAACTCGAACTTGAAAATTGAAAGAAATTCTACTAGGGAATTCAGGATACAGTTTAGTGGTACAGCAGTTGCCTAGCATTACAAGGGCCATAGAGTCCATCCATAACACAGAAAACAATTCCACTACAGTACATACAATACAAACAGAACAAGGATGTTAACAGAGCCTCCATTCCCACCTCTGTGTCAGCGAGGTAGAACCAAGGAGTGGGACCCAGGCCTAGTCAGCATTCCATTTGTTTGCTTCTTCCAATGATGTCATTAGGGACAATGGGGGAGTGGTGCTTCTTTAAGCTCCCACTGGAAGGTAACATGCATATGTGTATCAATGCCCACTTTCACCAGGAAGGTATCAGCAAGGCCAGAAAGGGAGCCAAACTGACACATACATCTGCAGTGAGGATCAGTCAGTGCTACCTTCTCCAGGGTAGAGATAAACACCACCCAGTTCTTAAATTACAGCTAACAGTGATGCTGCCTGTTTAAAAGAACTATTATAGGATCCAGAGTCCCTCAGAAAGGGAAAAAAGATATCTGTATGGGTAAAAATATACCTATAAGTATATGAAACCATATTTATGTTGACAAAGGATCAAAGACAATTCAGTGGAGCATGGACACCTTTCCAGCAAATGATTTTAGAATACCTGCATATCTCCAGGCCTTGGGCTAGTTCTGTCCCATCCATTATTATGAATTCATAATGGAATTTGAACATAAAAGCAAAACAAAACATTATAGAATACATCATAACCTACAGTTAGGCAGGTTCTTAAACATGACACCACCAGCAGGATTCCTGAAAGGGAAAAGTGATTATCAAAATTAAGTATGCATGCTATGTGGAAGTTCTTGTGAGGAAGATGAAAAGACAAGTCATAAACTGGGATAAAATACTTGTAAAATATTTCTTAAAATGGACTTTTATCTAAAATATGCTAAGAGTCTTCAAAGCCAATAGTATAAAAGCAATCCATTAGAAACTGGCCAACCCTGACAATCTGTGCCCACCAGTGCAATAGTGGCACAAATATTACGGGAGTAGCCAACTACTCTCTAATTGGATTTAAGATCTGCTTCATAGGCTGGAGTTCACACCTGACATTGATATCATGCTTAGGAACCTGAGACTAGACAGGTCACAAGACATAGGGGAGAGTCTAATACTAGTTTTCTACTAAATAGTTATACTAAACTGAATCCTAAGGACTTGATGTTATTCCCATAGATTAATGCATCTCTCAACTCTCACCAGAGTTTTCTTACTCAGCATATGATGATTAACATAGAAACCCACAACTGGCCAATGTGCAGAAAACAAGAGACGGGAGAGTATTTACCCCTGAATAGACACCTATGTCAAACTTCTGCCTCCTAAGGCTCAGGGATCATTGTGGAATATAGGGCAGAAAGATTGTAAGATCCAGAGGAGGCAGAAGACCACAAGGAGACAGAGTTTTCCAAATAGCTGGACAGTTAGCTGGCAGTGTTATGAACTAACAGCAATGGTGGTGGCATGCACAAGTCCCATGCAATCTCAAACCCGAAAAAATTACAGCATAGATATGGGGAAGTGGGTAAGAAACCCCAACCCAACCTAAGGGAATGTTGGTAACCAATGGCTGCTGGGAAGGGGAGAGACAGTTTCTTTCAAGGACGGGACTCTTGGTAAGTTAACCAGATTCTATTGAATGGACCCACAGTGAAGGACATGTGGGAGCACAAATTGCTCTATAGGCCTTATTCTATATATAACAGAGTACATTAAATTGGTCAGGAGGCAATAGGGGAAGGGTGGGTAGGGAACAGGAGCTAAATACCATCAAATTATATAAAAATCACACAAATTCAGTTGAAAAATATTTTTTTAAATAAATGTAGAAAGTAGCCAAAGACAAGGGCATTTGAAAGGATATATAGATAGAAGAACAGCTCATGAAATGTTCACCATTAGTTACATAAATCCAAAAAACATTCAAATTAAGATGTCAATACACTTATCAGAATGACAAAACCTTCCAAAAAAGTGATAGCATCAAGTTTGCCAAGCACATAGAGAAACTGGATCACTCCTACATTGCGAGTAGGAGGGAAATGAAACTGCCACTCTGGAAGGGTGTAGCACTATTTTAACTAAACGTGCTGACTGTTCTCCAGAAATTATACCCATTATCCCATAGACTAGAAAATCCTTTAGCAAGTAAATTAATTGTGGTAATCAGACACATGGAAGAGTGCTAAGCAAAAATAACAAAGTGTTCTTTCTCTTCAATACAAAGAATTCCTTTAAGTATCTTCTGTAGAGCTTGCTTAATGGTCATGAATTCCTTAAACCTATTTTTAATCATGGTAAGTTTTACTTTCTTCAATTATGACTGATAGCTTTGCTGGGTACACTAATCTGGGTTGGCAACTATTGTCTTTCAAAACTTGAAAAACATTATCCCATCCCTTCCTGGTTTCACCACATACATCAAATAAATGGCCTCAAACACAGAGATTAGCTGGTCATGTAGATAGATGCATAAAAGACTTTTGAGAGAAGCCAACATCCCTTCATGATCAACGTTCTGGAGAAATTTGGAACAGATGAAATGTAACTCAACATAATAAAAACTATATATGGCAAACTTACAACCAGAATTTTATTAAATAGGGGGGCATTCAAAGCATTTGCACTAAAATCAAGCACAGAGCAAAATGTCCACTTTTTCCACTCTTATCCAACATTGTGCTATTGTGCTGAATAAGAAATCAAGGAGGGTCTGGGGAGATGGCTCAGCAGTTAAAAGCACTGACTGCTCTTGCAGAAGGGAAAAAACAAAACAAAACAAAACAAAAACACCTTAGAGAAAAACTTTAAAAAAACTCAGAAAAGGAGAAATTGAAGAATGCGTTAGATGGAATGGCCTCTCATGCTCACGGACTGGAAGAATCAATATTGTCAAAATGCTAACTCAACAAAAGCAATCTACAGACTTAATCCAATCTGCATGAAAATGCCAACACCATTCTTCATGACAACATGGAAAAAACATAATTCATTTGGAAGCACAAAAGACCCTAAAAAAAAAAACAAAAAAAAAAACAAAATGAGTAATGCTGGCAGTATCACCATACCTGGTTTCAAATTTTACTACAGAGCCACAAGCAATAAAAATGACACTATATTAGCACAAAAGGACATGTAGGTAAATGGAACAGACTGAAAGACCTAGATTTAAACCATGAAGCTATAGCCGCCTGATTTTTGACAAAAATGCCAAAAATAAAAATTGGGAGAAAGGACAGCCTTTTCAACAAATAGTGCTGGGAAAACTAAATCTTTGTGTAGAAAAATAAAATTAGAACTTTATTGTTCACCTTGCACAAAAATCAAAGATCTCAGTACCTGAGATTCATAAACTGCTGGGATAAAAAGTAGGGAATACATTAAAAGATATAGGCACAGGCAAGAGCTTTCTAATAGGATTCCAGTCACTCAGGAAATAAGGCCAATTACCAACAAGTGGGACTTCGTGAAACTAAAAATCTGTACTAGCAAAAGAAACAGTTAACTGAGTAGAGACAACCTACAGAATGAAGAAAAAGATTTGCCAAGCTATACATCTAACAAGATTAATATCTACAATATACAAAGAACTCAAGAGAGTAACAGCTAGAAAACAAACACAATAAGAATATGGGCTAAAGAGCTGAACAGAGAGCATTCAAAATAAAAAATATAAATATCCAATAAGTATTAAAGTGTTCGAGATCCATAGCCATCAAGGAGGTGTAAATTAAAACTACTTTGAGACTCATTCCATCTCACTCCTGTCAGAATGGGCTAGCCTCAATAAAATAAATATTGGTGAGCATATGGTGAAAGGGGAACCATTATTCACTGTTGATGGGAGTATAAACCAGTGCACCTGTTACAGAAACCAGTGTGGAGGCTCTTCAAAAGTAGAGTGTCCATATGACCCAGCTATACCACTCCTGGGAAATATGCACAAAGGATTCCGTATCCTTCCTCAGAGAGACGGACTCATCCTTGTGTATTGCTCCTCTCCACAACAGCAAGGAAATGGAATCAGCCCAGATGTCCAGCTAAAGATGGATAATAAAAATGTGGTACTTACACAAAATTTTATGCCGCCATAAAGAAAAATGAAATTTTCAGAAAAATGGATGGCACTTGAAAATATATTGTCACCCAAACTCAGAAAGACAAACACCATTATTCTCTCCCACATGCATATCTTAGTTTCTACTTTTCCTATGTGCACATCGGTGTGAGATAAAGGAGTGTAGAGGCCAGAAAACTCGAAAGGGGCCCAATTTACCAGAGACAAAATAAATTTACATACCGAAGAGATGAGTGTTCTTGTTTACTTTTACACAAAAAACCAAATCTTCACTAAATCACTGGCGCCACAGGATGCAGAGCATCTTCAGCTTCTTCAGAGTTGATATTTTGATTTTATAATTGTCAGTCATGAGAACACCTCTTTACATAAACATATAGTACAAAACAACAGAAGTTGTTGGAAATTGGGCCGTAATCTCAAGCCAAAAGTCATTTAACTTCGTATAGAACTCAAGTTAGCAATTCATCAGCAATTTTTAAAAAAATACTTTATTATTTTTATTTTATGTGTATGAGTGTTATGTCTGCACATAAGTGCACCCATGTCGGGCAATGCCCACGGAGGTCAGAAGAGGCTATCGGATCCCCTGGAACTGGAGTTACGGAGAGTTGTTAGCGCCATGTGGGTGCTGGGATTCAAACCCAGGTCTTCTGCAAGAACAGTCAGTGTTCTTAACCACTGAGCCATCTCTCCAGCCCTCATCAGCAAATTTTAATTAAACATGCTAACACAATTTTTAAAAGTTTTATTTTACGAGTATGAGTGTTATGCTTGCATGTACATAAGTGCACCCATGTCATGCAGTGCCCATGGAGGGCAGAAGAGGACGTCTGATCCCCTGGGACTGAAGTTATGGGTGGCTTTTAGCTGCCATGTGGGTGCTGGGATTCAAACCTGGGTCTTCTGCAAGAGCAGCCAAGTGCTCTTAACCCCTAGGCCATCTTTCCACAATGCCCCCACAATACATTTTTTTAAAGTTAGGAAATGTGTCTTTGTTTTCCATAATTAAACCATTGTGTTTCTATAAGAACACAAAACTCTGTATATAGTAAAAACACTGTAGTTTATTACATACATCGTCTTGAATCTGAGCTCAAGTGATTCAGGTGGCATTCAGTGAGAGGCATGGCATAATGGGACATGCAGTGCAGAGTGTGTTGTGTGTTCAGAACTAAGGCTTCGGTGAAGTCCTGCATGCAACACAGGCTATCGCTGTGACAAACATCTAGAATTCCTTATATGTTTGTATTAATTTTTGATCACTGCACATTCGGAAAACTTAAACTGTTGCCAAATTTTTGTAGCCTCTCCCCAAGTCAGTCATGTGAGCCCATGTGGAGTCACAACCCACAGTTTAAGCTGTGCTCTACATCATTTTTAACTTCTGCTGGAAGTTTGTTTTCAAGCTTCTGGTACTTTAATCTTATGCAGTTAAATGCCACTAGGAGGCGCTCTCTACATTTTGCCTGGAGCTTGCTTAGGTCGAAACCAAACATTAATTAGGTGTATTTTTGTTTGTTTGTTTGTTTTTCAAGGAACCACATAGTGGCTAAAAACTATCTGTATTCTGACCTCTGTGGACATTGCCTGCACAAGTGCACTTTTATACATACAGACAAAACACTCATGCTCCTGAAGAGAGAACAGGAAGACAGAACTGATGAAATCACCCAAAAGGCAGAAAAGAGACAAAAGGATGAAAAATATAAGACAAAGTCAGACTGGGGAAGCCCATAATTTGTGATCAAATTCTTAGTGGGGGTATCCAACATTTTGACATTGCAATATGACGCTGTCATTTACAAATGTGCTGGGCCTCATTTATAGCTCTCCTGGGATGTGTTTGAAGAAATAATGGCAAGACTCTACAGAACCTGAAAGACATTGGAAAGCCATCAAATACCAGTAAGAAAAATAAAAACACAGTTCCAAACGTTATTGTAAATCTGGAGAACAACAAAGAGGGGGGTTCTTAAAAGCAGAGAAAAAAGGCAATCTAAAAGATGGCTAACATCAACCCCAAATGCTGAGAGCCAAAATTATCTTTGTCTTGGGCCTCTAATTGCCAATTGCATTAACTTTTATACCTCACATTCTCATGACTGATGATTTCTCCTGATATATTCCTAACTTTAGCAGACCTCTAGCCTATGTCAAACCAAGGCTAAGAATGTTGTGGTATCTGAAACCTGCAGATGCTCCAGGTTTTGCTGCTGACCAAGTAATTAGTAAATACACTGATTTCTGATTGTTTTGCTCTTGGACTATGAAAGTTCTTATAGCCTCTTCCGCTGTGGGACATGTCATTAAAGGTGACTTGAATCTCTGTTCCTGGGCCATGGCTACTCATCCTTAACTCATGATAAATGTTTAAAATTTGTGTGTATGTCTGAGTACATGTGCATGTGTGTGTATTCAAGGTTCAAGCACTTGTGCAAGGTCTCTGCCTATTCCTTTGAGGCAGGGTCTCCCCTTGAACTCAAAGCTCGTATTTTCTTAGTTGGGCTGGAAGCCAGCAAGCCCCAGTGATACTCCTGTCTACCCACTTTAGAGCTGGAGTTACTTACATGTGTTCGCAGGGATGCTGGTGTTGTAACATGAGTACTAGGATCCAAACTTTAGTCATCAATATTGTGGAGTAAGAATTCTTAACTGCTGAGCCATCTCTATAGTCCCTCAACAAACTTTTTTAAAAGTTTCATTAAAGTGAAGTCATTATTTGATATTGACAGTTCTGAAACCCAAAGATTGCATTTGTACTGTAGAAACTAACTATAATTACTGTTTTCTCATTTCAAAGTGGCCAAACCATTTGCTTCCTAAAGGTTGTCAGTGGTGGTGGTGGTTTTGTTTTTCTAATTCTGTATATCACAACACCAAGATTTTGCTGCTTAGGATGTCTCTATAGAGGCTATAGAGAATGCAGAGGCCACAGTGCTCACCCCTTTTACTATGTCTCTATGTGTAAGTGTAATACACATCAGTATATATTGATACATCAATATATCACACTGATTTTTTTAAAAATTGCATCATTCACAACTTAGAGTAAAAATAAAATTTGCAAAAGGAGCTGCATACCCCAGATAAATCATGTAAAACAACAAGCATATTCAAAATATATAAATTTCTATCCATTTCCTCTGGTCTTCTCGTATATATTAGGCCCATTTACAATGGCAAAACCCTAAGGTACTGCTGGGATGAGAGAGTGTTTGCCTGCCCATAGGTGTTCTGCAAACTAACAGAAGAGCCCAAAGCAAAAGTCTGTTGTGAAGCTTCATGTTGGTGAACACCAAAGAACTGACTCTTCTCACTGGGGGTCGAGACATCAGCTTACATGCCAGTCATTTGGACCTCAGTCCAGTGTGAGAACCAGAAGCTCTGCATTCAAGATGTCGTCCCTTCATTCACGTTAATCAGTATTAATGGAATGACGGGCAGGTCTGTAACCTGGAAACAAGGAGCTGGTTCAGACCAATAAAGCTACAAAGGACTGAGTCAAGTCAGTGATGGACAGCAGCCAGACACTGAGGTGTTAAAAGTTCCCAGTTTGAAAACCTCACTACTCTGGCGAATGTGGAGGTGATAGCAGTGCTTCCGTCCCTCAACGTCCATTTGATAAACTTTTCTTTCATTGCTACCACTCTGCACATCCTTTCTTTGTTCACTGTCACTACTTTAAGCACACTTATATACCCCTTGCACTTAACTGGGTTCCAAGTCCAACTTTCAGCCCAGCTGTACAACATAAGCTTTAGTTTTTCAGGCCAACTTTTGGATCCAACATGGTTTATTCCATAGTGCCAGAAACTGTGACCCATCCCTTCCCACCCTACCCTTTCCACCCTCCTCTCATCATTTTAGATTTGAGAAGCAGATGCAAGCCCACCAAGGGTTTATAACAATATACATGGTCATACATGTCTGTCATTCCTGTGAAACGTCTCAGTTCATTTTTAAAAATCAAAACATTCACATAATCTCATGCCATCCAATACAAGGAAACACAACCACATCCCTTTACCAAGAATAGATCCAAGCAAAATGATTTTTAACTTTTTTCTCTACTTAAGCTGCATGTTTTATTTCCCACAATCCCAGTAATAGCATAGAAGCCCCATCATATCCATCCCAAATTGGTTTCCAGTAGGCTGAGGTTACAGGGAGCCTTCACAATGCTAGTGATACAAAGGATTCCAAAATACTGGGCATGAATGTGTCTCCAAATAGATGGAAGTCAGCCATGCACTGGCCCAGAGGCTGCAGCAGTTAGTCTGACTTCGCAACACATCCAGCGTCTTTGAAACTGACAATCTGATGGGGAGAGTATGAAAGTGAAGCTGAAATTGATTCCTATTAGATCAGCCTTTCAACATAAAGAGAGAAGGGAGAAATGAGTCTCACAATTACTGTGTATTTCATATGGGATCCAAGCTGAGAATGCCATGTAAATGGAATACTGTGAAATAGAGCAATTTAACTATTCTCCAATCAAAATAAGAAACAAATCAGAATGATTTTCACTTCTATTTATCTTTGAAGGCTTACAGCAGTTAAAGTATTTTTGCTTTTATATATGAAGGTTGAAAAATGTTTTTTCATAAAATACAAGAGTAACCAATTTTACCATCAAGTAAAAAAATGTGATTCTTTTAAAAAATCATTCCAAAAGGGCATTTAGGAACTTAACAGCTACTGTGCTAACACCATGACAAACCAAAGTATACGGTAATTATCCAGCACTCATGTATTAAATTCTGGAAAACATCCTGTTTGTAAGGCAGGGATCTGTTGGGCTTTCCACCATGCATACTCCTTGGGTTGGTTGTTGGGATGTGAGGCACATTTTGCCAGATCCAAATCAACTACCTAGTACTCATCAGATCAAAAAATTCATTGTCTCGGGGCTGAAGAGATGACTCAGAGGTTAAGAGCACCTGGCTGCATTTGCTGAGGATCCAGGTTGGATTCCGAGCACCCATGTGGCAGTTAACAATGATCTGTAACTCCAGTCCAGATTTAACGCCCTCTTCTGGCCTCTGCAGGTGATATACACATAGTGCACTTACATGCAGGGAAAACACTCATACACACAGAACTTTTAAAAACTTCACTACCTCCTCGAGTCTGTTTCCTAGAAAGCTCAGTACTGCATGATACCTACAGTTCCACCAAATCCTTTCACAAATTGGAATCCTTATCTATGACAATTTCCAGGGTAGTTCTAAATTTCTTTGTATTACTAGTCAACCATTCCAAGAGAGACATACTCTCAGGTCATGCTCCTGTCCAGTCTCTTTATCTGTAAAACGGATTTATTCTTCTCATGTTCTGCAGTTAAGAGAATTTCTCCTCTCCTGTGCCTTGGCAATGAGAAACATATCTCATTATATCCAGATTTTCATAAACTATTACAGCCTCCACAGCTCTCATTTTCAAACCGTTTGGTGTGGTGTATTTCCAAAACAGTCCCTGCCTGTGTCCTGGCTAATTTTATCAAAATATGGCCTTATTTCTTCTCTTGAATGAATTTCACGTTGGAGAGAACTTCAGTATGTAATTCAAAAGCTTGGTTGAATCCATTTTGTAGGATATTTCAACTAATTTAAAACTTTTGATTGCGATCTCTAATCAAGTCTATCAGATTGACTGAGTTCTGTTTTAAAGTCAGAGATCAGCCACATCCATTTTGTTCTCAGCAATAAACAGCTGCACAGCAACCTCTGCTACTTTCTGAACAAAGTTATGCGGCTTTTCCATTCTTAAAAGTGCAAAACGCTGTGCTAGGCATGGTGGTGCATGTCTTTAATCCCAGCACTATGGAGGCAGAGACAGGCGGATCTCTGTGAGTTCAAGGCCAGCCTGGTCTACATAGTGAGTTCCAGGACAGCTGGGGCCACAGGGAGACCCTGTCTCAAAAAGACCAAAAAAAAGTGCAAAACGCAAGGCTGATGGACCTCCTCTACCATCTTTCTTTGGCCACTACATGGTAACTTGCAGGAATTCTCTAGTTTCCTTGGAATGTGAAGCACTGCCATCTATCACCATGAAGTGTCACACTTGCTGTCCTCTGCAAGTGATGGTATAAGAGGCTCTGTGGGAAGTCTGCCACAAATGCAATCATCTATTAATTGGTTTGAAAGGTTCAAAGTCAATACTTTCTTTCCCTTTCCTTCTTCTGTTGCAATTGCTCCACAATAAACAATCGGGCCATTTGGAGGCACTGTGTTACAAAGTTTGAGACTATCATACTGGAAGGTGGTTTTCTGGTGACTTAATAATAGATGCAGTTCCATCCAGTCTCCTCTGCTGTCACTCCTGAAATCTGGTCTTTGGGCACTATGATCAATGATACCATGCTCATACCATTGACCCAAAACAGGGAAGGGCCTCTCCTGCCAGCCACTCCCAATCTCACCCTCTACTGGGAAGCTCCTACCCAGAAGGCAGGAGTTGGTTAGTGCCTTGTTCTAATCCTGCGGTCATGCAGTATGGGGTTGGCCATCCTAAGGGGTCTGGGATCCAAGAGGGATGCAGCTATCACCCGGGGGCCACCTCCAAACTCTTAACAAGCTTCTTGATCTTTGTGCTCCTTTGGGATCATCTGCCATCTTGTCACTTCCACCTCCGAGGGCCCAGTCCTAGGCAGTTGCAGCTGCTCCTCCCTGGCTGTCTCCACTGTGACCTCTGCCATAGGACAGTAGTACTCTCTCTCCAGGCAGTGGTAGGCACTGTAATCTGACCACATGGGGCCTCTGACTTCCTTTTTTGACATTTTCTTTTCTTAAAGCCTAATCAAGTAAGTTTCTGAAAGCATTACAAGGATTATTGCTATCGTCGTTGATAGTGTAGTTAGCGAGACATTAGCAGTAGAACAAGAGGGCAGAACTCGGGACTAAGGGAATGTTACATCCCCCTGGGGGTACTGGGACCCTATGACTTTTACTCAAGCTGTTTGCTGATGATTAAAACAAGAACAGAAGAAGGCAGTTATAAAAATCTACTGTGGACCTGGGGATGTAGCTCAGCTGGTAGGGTGCTTGCCTAACCCATGAAGCCCTGGGTTCTATCCCAAGCACAATATAAACTGGGGGTAGTGGTGCACATCTTTAACCCCAGCACTTGAGAGGTAGAGGATAAAGAACAGAAGTTCAGTCATCCTTGGCTATACTGAGTCTGAAGCAAGCCTGAGCTGTCTGAAATGTTGTCTCAAAACAAAAACAGAACAATTAGTATGGGCACATAAGCAAAAACTGGATTGAGCCTGCAGTGCCTTAGTGGCTAATATGCTATGTTTACCTTATCATTTACAATACCCCTGTGGGTTTTTCAAGTACAATCTGGGGTTCTGGGTAACAGTCGATCATGCAGTGAGTCAAAGGTCATATAGCTCTCTGAGTTGTCAAACTTCCTTGCCTCTACCCAATGGTGGAAGGACTTAATGAAGGAATCCCTACACCCAGACTAGAGTGGCCACACTCTCACTGAGAGTGCACTGTCCTTCTGTCATAAACTTTCATTTCCACTACTGTTGGAGTGTCCTACGTTAACACAGGAACTGAGGACCCCAATTTCACCATAACAAATGGTTATTATATACTACCTAGGGATTGTTTTGAACTGGCAGGGCACTGCACATCAGGCAAGTACTTCACCTCTAAGGCATATCCACAGCATAGGAAATTTAAAATAAATTTTCAAAAAGTGAAATACTCCTTTTATGAGTTTTACGACACTGGTCCTAAATAGTTGCTTAATGCACAGCATCCTAATTAGTTGCTTTTCTATTGCTGTGACAAAACATTATGACCAAACCAACTTATTTGGCTTATGGTTCCAAAGGGATAAGAGCCCATCATGGTGAGGAGGCATGGCAGGAGGCAGTGGGCAACAGAAAGCTGAGGGCTCACATCTTCAGGGACACAGGAAGCAGAGAGAGCAAGACTGGAACTGGGACGAGGCTATAAACTCAAAGCCCACCCCAGGGATCTGCTTCCTTTAGCAAGGCCATACCTCCTAAACCTCCATCCATTGGGGTCAAGTATTCAAATGCTTGGAGCCTATGGGGGATAATTTTCACTCAAATCACGACATACTCCTTTTATGAGTTTTACTACATAGTTGTAGGAACTACTACAAATAAACAACTTTGGATGTCTTGGGTACAGATTGTTTTAGCTAATCTCAAACTACTTGGGTGAAGTGATGCATGTCTGTAAACCCAGTACTTAGGAGGTGAAGGCAGGTCAAGGTAATCTTTACTACAATACTGAATTCTAGGCTAACCTGGACCTCATGAGACACTGACTCAAAGAAACACACAAATGCTGGGTGCACACGCCTTTAACACGAGCACTCAGGAGGCATAAGCAGGCAGTCTCTGTGATAGAGGCCAGCCTGGTCTACGTATTGAGTTCCAAGCCAGCTGGGGCAACGGGGCGGGGGGGGGCACAGAGACCCTGTCCCAAGAAACCAAAACCCAAACCAAATCCTCAAGTTTTAGTGGTTCAGAGATTCTCAAATTATAAGAAATCTAAAACCTAGTTAAAATCTCTGGCCTACAAGAAAGGATTTTAAGCTACTTTTATTCACATATGTGTACTTTAAGTCTTTAGAGACTGTATCTGTAAAAATTGCAGCCATGAAAAGATTTCTCTAATTCAGTGCTTTGGTATTCTAGAAACATCCTTATAAATTCTGAGGTATGCTCAATCAAAAATTAGTATTTAATTTGGCAGGAAAGGAGAAAAGCTTCGAGGCCCATCCCCTTGCATTCCAGATGCCCATCTTTGCCTTAATAGATTCTAATAATGCATCTTTCCATCTTTGCTTTAATAATTCTAATAAAGCTAATAATTTAACAATAATGCTTTTTTTTCTCACTAGCCTCTGTAACACACCAACCTCTCTTACCCACATCTCCACCTTGACCAGCCACACCATTCATTCATTCATTCAAATTTTACACAAGTCTCTGTATGATGGGTATTGTGGTAGGTTCTGAGTGAAAAACCACTAATTGCATTATATATTGCCTTACTACTTTAAAAGCCAGTTATGGGACTGAAGAGGTGGCTCAGCTGTTAGGAGCATGTATTGCTCTGTCAGAGGACCAGAGTTTGCATCCCAGCACCCATACAGGGTGGTTCACAATTGCCTGTAACTCTAGCTAGGAAGGAATTGGACACCCTCTTCTGGCTTTCACAAACCTGTACACACACACACACACACACACACACACACACACACACGTGTGATCATATACATAAATAAAATAAATAAAATCTTTAATAGCCGATTATTATCTGGGCATACTGAAGCATGCCTATAGTTACAGCTATCAGGAGGCTGAGGCAGGAAGATGACAAGACTGAGATCAGTCTGGGCTACACAGTAGGGCACTAATATACAAACAGAAAAGCAAAACAAAAATTCAAGTCAATTTATTAAATTGTATGCAGTACTTTGGCCAAAGACATACACATTTTAAAAGCTGGCAACAGGCTTTCCTGTTTAGTGTTACAGACTAAATATTTTTTAATTGGTTGTTCTGAGACAGAGTCTCCCTGTAGCTCCAGCTGGAATGGCACTCACTATGAAGACCAGGCTGGCCTCAATACCACAGAGATTCGCCTGCCTCTGCCTCCCAAGTGCTGGGATTAAAGGTGTGCACCACCACACCTGGCTTAGACTGAAATGCTTGGGACGTTGCAAATTTTACAGAAAACTCCTGCTCTTTACCACAGCATTGCTATGCTGTGATGAACCTGTATTTTGCACACTGGCACATAACATCTTACCCTAAACTATACTAAATGCATTACTGTTGACCATGATATTCCTTTTATTGGAAAGTAATATAAAACAGATGCAGAAATAGGAGGAGGGTATTTTTACATTATTGCTTGTTATATTTTTCCTTTGTCCTGGCATTTACTTCTTGCACTCATCCTTGCTTTTTCTCGAACACTTCACACTGCATTTCTGTCACTGAGTATCAGTGTTTAATTACAGAGAACTCAGGAGATGCTCACCTGAGGACACTGATTATCCCCTTGCTCTCTGGAAGCCTTTCTGAACATGCTTTATTCATGGACAGTGTGGAAGTCTGACCCCGTTCTCCTCCACTCATATATCAGTTCTTTTTGGACCTCTTCTGGTAGTTCATAGAAAACCTGAAGGTCAATGTCAGATGGAAAAGCAGTTTTCTCATCAGTGGAGTCTTGTTCTCTAGTTTCGACAATTCCCTGATGAGAGGTTGTAGCTGCTGTTTGTTTATGGCTATCTGCATTGCAGTCTTTGGAGAAAAGCTGCTCACTCTGCAAATTTGGAAATGAATGGAAAACAGAAACTGCAGGATTTGTGTTCGAAAAGTGGAATCCTGGTGATTCTTTAGGTCCTTGACTCATTCGCTCATCTTTTAACTGATTATCTATATAATACGAACAATCCTTTCTGCAAGATGGATAAGAGGAACTACTGGTACTTAAACCTGACGTTCCTGGCTCACAAGGAGACACAGCCAATACCTGCTTGCTATTGGACATACTATCTCTGGGGCTTAGGGGACTGGCTTGCATTTGCTTTGTAGAAAAGAATGACAAAACTCCTCTGGAGGCATGTAATGGACAATTTAAACTGTCTTTCCCTTGAAATTTTTCTGTAGATTTTCCAGAAAGGATTTCTTCTTGAATGTCTGCAGGAAGCTGCTTAAAGACTTCTTGGTCAACACCGTCAGGAAGTGAGTGGAGTGGGAATTCACTCATGTCTTTTTCTTTAGAAAAACAGGTGGTATCCAGTGGAGATTCCCCAGTTCTTGTACTTTCAATTCTTCTACTTGGTAGACAGTCACAATTTGCTTCTTTCTCTTTGTAAAAATCTTCCATATGAGTGTCTTTCACTTTCTGGAACACAAGGACAACAGCATCATTTAGCTATATCTGGTATGCTGTAGAGATTGCTGCTGCTCAAGGACTCCTCCAGCTGTATTTCATTCAACTTTTCAAACCTACTTAACACCTTCCCTCTTCTGTGGCCAGTTCCAAATGGCGACAGATGATTACTCTATCGCGGTTAGTCACACTACTGTGTAGCTCATCACGTAAAATAATCCAGAAAGACTTTCCCTCCTACCTAGCACTGAGCAGTGGACAAAATATGAATAATGATTTTAATAGGACCTCAACAATCACATATTTAAACATCCAATTCTATAAATTAAAGTGACTTAATCAAAGTACACAATTCACCTAAAGGTACTTTTTTAAAACAATATTCATTCATTTACAAAAAATTCATTCATTCACAAAAATTCATTCATTCATTTTACAAAAATTACTGGTTTAAACAGTTAACATTTAACAGAAAGAAAAAAGTTCATGGTAAAAATATATTGTATTTAAAGATATAACAGCACTTTACATTTACATAAAACTTAAAAATATTCTCAACTCAAATTTGCATAATTTTTCTATAAAGCTTTTCACTTGAATTTCCCTCTACCATAAAATGTAAGCACAGTCAACTATGGCTCAACAATTATTATAATACTATTGTGCCATTAATACAATAGTAACTATTTCTAGATATTTTTATATTCATGAGCCAATTGATCACACTCCTGTATACCACTAGAAAGTGTGTTAACACTTCCAGAACACAAGCTCCATGCTGGTTCTTGCATTTCTCCAGTGACGTTTACATTTTCCATGTACATCACAATCTAAGAAGGCCAGCAACCATACTGTGACATGCACTAGAAATAAGTAAATCATCCACACAATAACACCTGGAGAATCTCTAAATAGCATTAAACACAAACCTAGATTTGTCTTTGTTTTGTTTTCTGAGACAGAATCTTCCTGTAGCACCAGCTGGCCCGGATCTCCCTATGTAGACCAGACTAGTCTTGATTTAGATCCAGATTTGTCTTTTAACCACATAAATGCAATAAGAGTAGACTTATAAAACCTAACAGAAGGGGCTAGAGAGATGGCTCAGCAGTTAAAAACACTAGCTGTTCTTGCAGAAGATCTGGGTTCAAATCACAATACCACATGGCAGCTAACAACTGTCTGTAACTCCAGTTCCAGGGTATCCAGTGGCTTCTTCTATCCTCCACAGGCATTGCACGACACAAGTGCACTTACGCACATCAGGCAATACATGCATAGATGTAAAATAAAAATAACAATAAAATATTTTTTAAAAACTGGACAGAAAACAAGAGTATACTTACAAAGCTGCGCTTGCCAGAGTGTGACGTTGTTGACAAGGACGGTGTTAAATAATAATCCATAGGTCCTTTCTTAGCAGTATTCAGTGCTTTCAGGTTGCAGAAGCACACACTGAGAAGAGTAAGGTGAAATGGCATCTTCACATTCACCATATTTCGAAAAAGTTTCATAAGTATATCAACCAGGGGGGTCATCACATCAAAATTTCCTAAATCAAATATTTAAGGATATAAAAAATATATAGCACATTAATATTTTAAAAGAATATTACTTGTATTGGTTAAGAAATTAAAATCCAGACTGGAGAGATGGTTCAGTGGTTAAGAGCACTAGCAGCTCTTGCAGAGGACCCGGGTTGAGTTCCCAGCACCCACATAGTGGATTACAACTGTCTATAGCTCTAGTTCCAGGGGCCCCAACACCTTCTTCTGACCTCTGTGGGCATTACACGACATGAGTGCACTTACATACATGAAGGCAATACACTCATACATATAAAATAAAAATAATAAATGAAATATTAAGAAAAACTAAAATCCTAAATTGGGATCATTGATCATTTTGACCTTACTACTAAAATTACACTATATAATTATCATAATTTTGATCACTTTGAAGTTGGGAAACATTCTTAACTGGGTATCTTATTATCTAAAAAATGTTTTCCTAATGACATACCTGATGGAATGAAAACATCTAATTGTTTTCTAACTCCACTGAACTCCAGGAAAAGATTCTCTTTTAATGGAACATATTTCTAATTCAAAATTTGCTTTTCGAAGAGCTCAAACTTCCAATTAAATTCTTAGAAAACTAGTCCATACCTTTCCCTAATTTCTGAATTACATGGGATGGAATAGAGCACTGACGACTCTCACGACCACAGTGCTTCTCAGAATATCGACGGATGACTAATCTTATTGTATGGGGCTTCCTTCCATCATGACATACTCTAAAAATAAATGGAAAATGGACATACAGAATTAGAAAATGTATTTACCTTTTTAAAATGATAGAAGGCCTCATTTATTGAAAATAGATTAGGCAACTATAGTAACTACATATGCAATAGAAAATGAAATAGTAAGCAATAAGATTACTCAAATAAATATCTCAACGTCTACACAGTAAAGCTCTGACATTTCAAATGTGAAGACTCACAGGCCTCACTCAGAAATAAATGCTATCAAGTAGAACAATCTGTTTTATAATCTAAAACAAAACTAAAAATGACATATTAAACCCAGCAAGAATGTTTGCCAGTTATACATCCAACAGAAGATTAACATATAAAAAAACTAAAAAAAGCATCAAGAAAGCAATCAAATTAAAAAACAGGCTTAGATTTGAACAAGGGTTCACAAAAGAAATAAAAAGGGCTAAGAAATACCTTCAAAAGTGTTCAACATCCTTAGGAATCAGGGAAAGGCAAATTAAAACTACTTTGTGATTTCATGTCACCCCAGTCAGAATGGCTAAGAGTTAAAAACAAGCGATAACAAATGCTGTCAAGAATGTGGGAAAAGGGGACTCTATTCACTGCTGGTGGGAGTGCAAACTGGCACAGCCACTGTGAAAATCACTATGGCGCATCCTCAAAAAGCTAAATATGTAACTACTATATGACCCAGCTAGATCACTCCTGGGCAAATACCCAAAGGATTTGATATTCTACTTCAGATTCTTGCCTATCCATGTTCACTGCTGCTCTATTCACAAAATCTAGGAAATGGTAACAGCTCAGGTGTCCCTCAGTTGATGAATGGATAATGAAAATGCAGTAAATACACAATGGAATTTTATACAGCTGTAAAGAAAAATGGAATGACATTTGCAAGTAAATGGACGGAACTAGAATATATTACATTGAGTGATGTAGCTCAAACCCGGAAAGACAAATATTCTCTCTTATATATGGATCCTTGCTTTGAGTCTGAGTCTGAGTCTGAGTGTATAATTTGGAGTAGCAGTAGAATCCAGGAAAGTAGAAAGGAACTGTAGGGGAAGCTCTACAGAAAGGGATAGCAGAACACAGGAGCTACAAAGGAGGAAAGAGGAAAAATGGGGAGGGGCAGACAAGTAAGGAGAGCAATGGGAGTTAAAGTAGAGTTCAGAGAAAGGGGAAAAGTAAGTAACACAAAATAAGGCCACTGGGAATCCCACTATTTTATAATCGTGTGTGTGTGTGTATATATATATATATATATATATTCCTCCTCAGAAGCTACAATCAAAAAGCCCAGCGCGGTAGGTACACCTGTTTCTTGGCTGGTCCCAGGCTCATCCTGTGCCTTCCTTAAAAAAAAAAATAAAAAAAATAAAAAAAGCCCAGTGCCAGGCAGAGGACCTCCCTTTGAGTTATTGGTTAATGGGATCCAAGAGACCCCCCCAAAACAATACGGGCTATTGTCATTACTCTTGGTTGCCTGCCACAACTTGAATCTAAAATCCTACTGCTGAAGAAATCACATACTTTAGTCACAAGATTTGGAGAAATCAAGCTGGAAGTGCCCTGGAAGCCTCCTCCCTGATGGCTAGTTTTCAGAATGTCAGAATATGCTCTGCAAGCTGCCAAGGAAGAAAAGTAATCAACAGTCTCACCCAACTGTAAAGCCTATGAACTACAATAATGACTGGCCTGGCAAGATATGCCCAATTGTGCATCAGTGGCATTACTATCTTGGGAGAAACCAACAGCCCTCTGACTGAATTTAAGGTCTCTTCAACAGAAGGGAACTAACACCTAGTACTATATATCCAGCCAAGAATCCACGGCTGGAGAAATCATAGACCCTAGAAATGAACCTACTACTGCTCCAGTGGATGGACTCACACTGAAGGGCATTTGGAGACATGTTTGGCCTTAATATTTATTTTACATATAAAGAGAGAGTATTTGAAATTGGGTGGGGACTGATAAGAGAAGTAGGGATGGGGGAGGGGACCTAAATTTGATCAAAATATATTGCAAGAAATTTGAAAAAGTTCAATAATAAAAAATATTTTAAAATTTCATGATTTAAAGAAAGTTCACTTAAAAGTAGAAAATATTACTGTAAAAATAAATGTTCTTTTTTAACTTACAGTGCTCAAACAATAAGATATTTTAAACATATTCAAAATGATGATTCCAAAATGTGTTTTATAGCAAGTGCATCTTTGACTGTCTCTTACTGCTTTATCACAAAAGTAGATGGCTGCCCAACTAAGATAATAAAATACCTCAAGTGGTCACTATAAACATGTTATTAGTTTTAATATCTTCTAGCTAAACATGTTCTTTTAAACAATTACAAATTTTAAAGAGGGCTGGAGAGATAGCTCAGCAGTTAAGAGCGCTGACTGCTCTTACAGAAGACCGAGATTCGAATCCCAGCATGCGCATGGCAGCTAGCAACCATCCATAACTCCAGGTCCAGGGGATCTGACACCCTCTTCTGTTCTCCACGGGCACTGCATGACATGGGTGCACTTACACAAATGCAGGCAATACACTCAAACACGTAAAAACAAGAATCAAAAAATAAAAAAATAAAATTTAAACAAAATGATGTGTCAGTTAAAACATTGAGAAAAGGCAGAAGCAATTTTAAACTAGTGTCTAGAGAATGGATTTTTTTTAAAATATATGGTTTTACCCTTCTTTCATACTTGTAGAAATTAATCATTAGATACTTTAGAAGAAAAATGCTATTTCACACACACAGACACACAGATCCATGGATTTATTTTGATATCAGTTACTTAGATTCTATATATCTCAGTCACCAAAATAAGGTGCTGTGGGAACTGGCAAGCAGAGATATGAATAGATACTAAATCCCGGGTATCTCTGAAGTTTAGAGCACCTGTTCTCACTTCTGGATTGATTCTTCAAGTAAGAGAACTATATAATGTACACTTCCTGTGGTTTCTCTATGCGTAGGACCGTTTCTCACAGCCACGCATTTCAGGGTACTCATAACTAGCTGAGGACTGAGCTGATGACCCAGTTTCACTAGCACACCCCCCAACACAGTCTGAGCCATATCACTGGAGCTGAGTCATAAACAGCCTCAGCGTATCAGCCAAAAATGCACTGCATGGCTCTGGTCCAGACATGAGGCAAACTGCATGTGACAGCAAAACTGGAAGCAACTTCAGTCCATCCATCCTTTTCTGAGACTTACAATCAGCCCCATGCTGTTTTCTCCATATATAGTTAGCTCTCCTGGGATCATTACAGAAGCACACATACTTGAAACCATTTTGAGACATTTCTAAAACAAGATGAAGTAATGAAGGAAAGGATACCACTGCTCTTTTATGAAGTAATAAGAAACCCATGTAGGACAGACACTAGGGATCATCAGAAAACCAAATTTTCTGTTCAGTTTATATTACACTCCACGTATTTGCATCCCGATTGACACTTCAAGTTAACTCTGAGGTCAGAGTCCCTGAACACAGATACATTCACTCACACAGACCCCTATTAGTCATTTCTTCCTTCGACTCCATTTTCTTTTAGACAGTCTGAGACAAAGGGGATGGAACACTTCTCCTGTTTTCTCTACCACTGCTGTGTTAATAACTTCCTATTCTGAACCCCCCAAAATTTGCAAACCTGTTTCTAAATAGTTTCAGACTCTTGACAGAATTACTCTTCTCTGCATTTTTTTACCCTTTAACAGAAAAGCAAGTAATTATTACATTAGGAGCAAAGATTTTCCAAAATCTACTGGGAAAGTTTTAAACCTCCTTCTCACTTAAGAATTATAAAACATCTAGGAATATCAGAAATGCCTATGAAGTCCCTTCAGATCTACTATATAACCTCCATGTTACTTGAATGAAAACTAATGGAAGTAATTTTATTTACAGCACATATTACTGTCTTTGCAATAGTTTATAATGCAGATAAATCTAATGACAGATGATTTATCTTGGCTCACACTGTTTACTCTCGATCTGTAAGACCCAGGAGAGAACTTGTGGCAGTCTCTTCCATGTACTGCATACAAGATGAATATAAAGGATGATTTTTCAAAATGATTTGAAAATCACCTGTTCAAAAGGCTAGCAAGTAGTTCTTCAATCTTTTTTTTAGCTTCAACTTCTGATGAACATTTTTTAAATGAATCTTCTTCACTAAAGGACTACCAAAGAGATATAAACAAAAATTAATATAAACTTACATACAGCGTCCATGTCAAGTAAATACTCAACATATTCTTTACAAAGTTACCACATATGCTTAATTTGAACATTTGGTTCATTTTCACACTCACTCTTTGTAGGTGCACTTACATACTGCATTAGAAAGTACACTGCAAGTCACAAAAATTACATTGTACAAAGAACCAACTCAAGCCTTTTCTGTGTGATTACAATAAGGCTCTTAATCCCTAGAACTTAACCTGCCTTTATACTTGGATCCAAGTTCTTCAACCTTTTCAAAGTACAGTACCATCATCTTAAAACAAGAGGCAAAAAGGACGGAGGGCAGGAGAGAAGAAGAAGGGATGAATAAACAGTACTCCCTAGCTCAAAGGCTTACTGTGAAAATCCACGGACCGAAGTGCTTGTCACATAAGAAAAAAATCCATGTTCCCAGTGATACCTTCTCCCACTCATTATCTCAAAATAAGGTTTTTAAAAGTTTAAAATATTTTGCTTTATAAACAGTTAACCAAAATGACTAACAAGATTTAAAACTATTAAACTGAAAAGGAAATAAGAATAGTGAGAACATGATACTAAAACTAAACATCTTTATCTTAATTAAATAATATAATAACCAGTACGTAATTAAAATACCATGTTCATGTACCTGAGGTGGTCCTGAGGGTGTGACAGGAGAGTTGTCCTCTCCAAAACTGAGCTTCTGGATACGCTGAGCAACTGAAACTCCTAATTCCTTTTCTAATGTTTTGGTTGAAAAGGTTTGGAGATCTCGCACACTATTTATTCCCAGTACTTCAAGACGTTTGGCAGTTTTATAGCCAATACCTAAATAAAAAGAAATGTGCACAGTGTTGCAAAAGCTCTGCTTCTTAAAATAAAGCTACTTTGCTGAGTGTGGTGGCATACACTTTTAATCCCAGCAATTGGGAGGCAGAGGCAGGCAGATCTCTGTGAGTTCAAGGCCAGCCTGGTCTGCATAGTGAGTTCCAGGCCAGCTGGGGCTACAGAGAGACCCTGTCACAAAAAGACCAATAAATAAATTAATAAATAAATAAAGCTACTTTAAATATTTTAGGAAGATTAGCTCTTCTTCCTCTAGCAGCAATCAGTTGCCAACATTCTTTCAGATAAGACTGAGGTCTGTTGTTCATTTTCCCAGTTAAAATGGCCAGGTGTGGTGGCACAGGACTTTAATCTTAGCACTCAAGAGGCAAAGGCAGTTGGATCTCTGTGAGATCTATGACCTGTCTCAAAAAGCAAAACAATAACAACTAGAAAAATTCAAAACGTATTTAATTTCCTCAATATCTTGCTAAGATCAAACTCCACTGTATATTAGGCTGTTTTCTTCCACTTATGGTCCCTGAGTTACACAAACTCCTTTGAATCCTTCCTAACACACAATATGATCTAAGAGATAGCTAATACATTCTGTCTTGATAAAATAAACTTTATAATAACCTGTGCTACAAAATACTGTGAAAGAGCTCAGAAATCAGTTATAATTCATGTAAGCAGAAAAGACTGTAACTACAGCAATTAAAACTGCTAATCTAATTTGTAAACACCATACTATACATTCATCCTTACTCATATCTAGTAATATTTACCATCCAGAATATAACTGTGAGAAAAGTTATATTCCACCCACAAAGTTCTTACACTACAACTAGTTATATTTTATTCACGGGAGAAATAAGCTATTTAATGTCTCTTGGTTAATTTCATTTAAAAATAGTAATTCTATGCAGTTATCTGGTTTCCTTACGCAGTAAAAGCAGTAAATCAAAGGAGACAGGTATGTAGGGAAATTACTAAAGTGGAGTGACAGATTCTTTTACAGTGGAATTAAAGGAAGACTGACAATTGGCCATAAAAGAAAAGGTAAAAGCCTTTAAAAATACAGGTGCGGGCTGGCCATGACAGCACAGCTGGCAGAATGCTTGGCTGGTAAACCCTACACTTGAGACAGCACTGCTTAAAACTGGCATAGTGGTGCATGACTGTAAACTCAGAATTCAGAAGGAAGAGGGAGAAGGATCAGGAATTCAAGGTTAACCTTAGGTACAGTGCAAGTTCCAAGCTACCATGAGACTCTAAGGCTACATGAGACCCTGTCTCAAAACAACAGGGTGTAGTAACTCGAAAAATAAATCCAAGTGTTTTACATAAGAGGCCTTAGTACATTACAATTTAATATTGTTCATTAGGCTCAAAACTTCCAATTATATACTATACTGAGGAAAGTAAGCTGGGCTATAATATAAACTAAATCACACGGACATTGATTAAAAAGGGGAAGTTACAACATCCCTAATAGGGTTAAGTTTTTGTTGTTTCATAAATTTACTTCCACATCTTATGCCCAGGCATTACTATAGAAGTGAACTCTGAGATACCATTAATATTAGATGGCCTATAAAAACACAGATTATTTGGTCTTCAAAGAAATAAACTTGTCCATAACCTACTAAATAGGCCAGTGAACTCCTTAAAGAACTCCATTCAGTTGCCTTTTAAAATGAGGAACTTGAGGGATGACGAGGTTGCTCAGTTGGTAAAGAGCTTACAAAGCATGTACTAGGACCTGAGTTCAGATCCCCAGCACCCACATAAAAAGCTGGGGGCAGCATAATACCTCTGTAATTCCAGCAGTGGGCAGGAGGTAACAGGAGGCTCCCTCAGGCTTGTTGGCCAGCCAGTCTAGCCAATCCACAAGCTCAGGTCCAATGAGAGACCCTGTCTCAAAACTTGGGAGACATTGAGGAAGACTTCAAAAAGTCGACCTCTAGCTCTGTGTGAAGGCTAACGGTCGACTTTGAGTCATATATGCATACCCACAGACATATATACATACATACACACAGATACTCATTTTTTTCTTTAATCAGGAACTTGACCTAGAAGCTTTGGAAGGTTCATTTTAGCACTCATATTTTATATACGATCCACAAGAGAGAGTAAAATATGAACTCACCTCACTCGGTTCAATGTACAGATAGTGAGGCTGGAAGTAAAGGACTGTATGTCTCCAGGTTGTGGCTCTTAGAATCGTATGTGGAAATGGACTTTCAGATATTTCCTCGTGCAGTTTTGTTCATTTCATGTTTTTTTTTTTTAACTTTCTTTCCCCAAGAGCCAAGAACATGCCTCTAGGAATTAACTGTACTATATTTATAAATTTTAGGATTAAAGAAATACAGCAAAGCCAACATGCACTCTTCAAATATATCTCTCTTACCAGGGATTTCTTTTATGTGGTTCAAACTATGAATGAGATCTTGACAACTTTCCGGTAGTAAGACTGTTTGTTGATTTGGTTTAAAAACACCAGAAACTAACTTTGCCAATAGTTTATTAGGAGCCACTCCAGCGCAGCCAGTGAGCCCCAACTGATTATACATGGCTTCTCGCATCTCCGCTGCAATCTGAGATCCAACCAGAAGTCTCATGTGTGTGATGTCATGCAGATTTACAGCTACAAAGACAATGTTAAGACAATAAGAAACATTATTTTTTTTCCCAAATGGTTTTTAAAAGGCACAGGGTTTTTCTTATAGCCAATCCCTCATACCATCAGTACCACAACCCTTCCCACTTGACTTATTTCTTTAGTTCTTCATAGGTTACTGGAAAGTAAACAAGTACACCACAAGTGAATTACAAGGGCCTGTGATAAAAAATGTATCGTGGGAGTACTTAATCATTAACAGATTATAAAAATGTATGTCATAAGAAGTTCCTACTGACATACAACTATTTTTCACATTTACCAATAAATAAGTACATAAGTATTATGTAGTAAGCAAACTAACATCATATTGTCAAAGACTTAAATCTAATCTTCACACACTAGCTGTACGTGCTGCTGCAATTTCTGACCTACTCACAGGTTAGGAGAGCTTATGAAACTTAGAGGGAAATTATATAGAAATGAACTTTCTTTGGTGTGAAATGATATTAGAGTTATATGGTACCATCCTTATCCTCAGCACTCATGCTGGAAAGATTTAGAGATGAAATGTTGCAGTGTCTGCAACCTACTGGAGATCAAGCCAACAGTCCACAGAGAAGAAGATAAAAATGTGGAAAAATGATAATTGGTTTATCTGTAATAGACAACAGTGTTCACTTTAGTATTCTACCAATATAATCTATTGGTTTGAAAGAAAAACATTTAAAACTCTATATGGAAGAGGAAAACCAATACATAATTAGGCATTTTTCATTTGTAATATAAAATCTAATTATCTGTACAAGAATATATTACAGGAGCTGGAGAGATGGCTCAGTGGTTAGGAACACTGGCTACTCTTGCTGAAGACTCAGGTTTGAATCCCAGCACCCACATGGTGGCTAACAACCATCTGTAACTCCAGCTCTGGGGCATCTGAGACCCTCTTCTGTCCTCTTCAGGGATTGCATGGCATGGGTGCACGCAGACACATGCAGACATAACACTCATAAGTATAAAATAAAAATAATAAGATATTTCTTAAAAAAGAATATAGCCAATAAAGTCTAATTTTGCTTTAAAAAAATATACAAAACTCTATTTGGAATCTTACTGCTTTTAGCCCTAGCATGCTTGAGTAGTTGGGTCAATGTGACATAAACTAAAGACACGAGGGATGCGGGAACTTCAACTGAGGAATTTCCTTCACCGGGTTTGCCATGTCTGTGACACATTTTCTCAATTGCTAGTGGATGTAGGAGGGCCCAGCCCACTGTGGGCAGTGCCATCCATAGGCAGGTGGGCCTGGGCTGTGCAAGAAAGGTAACTGAGCAAATCAGGGAAGAAGTCATTAAGCAGTATTCATCTGTGGTCTCTGCTTCAGTTCCTACCTCCAGGTTCCCGCTTCGAATTGCAGGGATAGACTGTAAGCTGCAAGATGAAATAAACCCTTTCCTCCAAGTAACTTTTGGTCATGACATTTATCACAGAAACAGAAAACCAAACCAGAACACCTGGGAAATGGCAAAAGAGCACAGAAAAGCACACAAAAGATACATGAAAAGCTTCATGTATCCTAGAAATGGTGGTTCTACCACCTTTTCTTCTATGGAGACTACACTGCAGACTCAAAACAGGGGCATAAAAGGAAGTACATGCTAAGACATAGGATCCAATAGGTCAGGCAGTTCTTACACAAAGAGTTTCTTCTACATGGTATGTGCGATTCACTAGCAGCCACAAGATGTCTAAAAACCTAATTAGATATTCACTGGTGGTTAGTGTGACTTATTTCCAGATACAAATACCCCTAGAAACACCATCAGTCCTTCACACCTTAATATGTGAAAGTGCCATGCTGCTTTCTTCTTAACTGTTGTTAATGATCATTTGAACTGATTAAGCAGGAACCTGGAGACGAAACCAGCTCAACAGACAGGCCTGTGACAGATAGGTCTGGACAACATTCATGGGTGGTATGCTGGAAAGCTAGGGACCAACAGGAGGCTCTCAGTGCCTCAGAGGAACAGAAAGGATCAATGAAAACATACATTAACAGTATATTTTACCTACCACAAAATTCTGCTTAGAGGCAGAAGAATTAAAAGTCAGTCCAAAAAAAAACCCCAAAAAACCAAAACATAGTAACAAGTCAATTTCTATAATTTAAGGATGACCTAAAGAGGTATGGTTCTTAAAAATATGAAGGGTAGGCTGAAGAGATGGCTCGGTGGTTAAGAACACTGTTCTTGCAGAAGACCCAGGTTCGAATCCCAGCACCCACACAGCAGCTAACAACTGCCCATAACTCCAGTTCCAGGGTATCCAACAGCCTCTTCTGTCTTCCGCGGGCATTGCACGACACAGGTGCACTGACCTACATGCAGGTATAACACTCATACACATAAAATAATAAAATTTTTTTTTAAATAGGAAGGGTAAATTAATGGGAAGGGATATACTATGTGAGAGAGATGAAAACTGCACATCATTAAACTTCTGTGAATACATAATATGGACTAGCAATACCTCATTCAGGCCATCTCAGATTACTTAATAAACATGACTATAACTCAAAAAAAGTCACAAATCTATCAGTGAACTCACTGAATATCACATATGTGCACAGAGAGTCACCAAAGGAAACGAATAAGAGTGTACTCACACTGATTATTGTAAACATGGCCCAACACAGTCACCAAAGGAAGTTCATCACTCTGAAGCTGTTCGAGTCTCTTCTCAACCATTTCTGTTAGATCCACAAAATTTTCATCAAATCCAAGTCTCTCAACAACAGGACTAAATTCTTCCAATAACTCTAAATTGAAATAGTATTGGAGCACAGATAAAATTAAGTTAAAATTAGGAGAGATTTAACTGTTTAGAGATTAAAATATATCAAATATATCATGAAAAAAATTTATGTTTATGTACATACAAAATATGTGTATGTCGTATGGATGATATATACGTATTACAGTGCCACAATCTTTAATAAAGTCCTCAGTGAACTGACTTTTAAATAGAAACAATACTTTTAAAAAATAAAGTTCAACAGTAACAATTCAGGACAATTACTCATAGCAATACATGTAGCTCTGTTTTCTTCCACAGCTACAATTTCTTTATCTATACTATTTATTTTTAAAACTCAATGCTTATTAGTAGTCATAATCTTGAAGTGGGCTTTTTCATTTCATAGGTGCAAGGCTGGCCTGCAAAGCCTCCAGGCCCGGCGGGATGGCCGCACGGCGCCCCCTCGCTGGTCCTGCCAGGCCCGGGAAGCCACCGGCGTGCGCACGCGCTGTGTCTGGTCCAGCTGGGAGATGACGAGGGTGGGCCCTAGGTGCGCAATCTCGCCCTGCACTCTCCGACAGCACTCTCCCTCCAAGGTCAATTTGGAAAGGCCCAAGATTCCTAAGGTCAAAAAATTTTGTAACACTGTGCAGAACTGTGGAATACTACACTTCAGGAATAAATAAATGTCTTTACAACAAATTGCCCTTGCTTCCCAAGAATAAGAAACCATAAGGCAAAGCTGAGCTTCTGCCGTTTCTTTCATGTTTCAAATGGTGGCATGTTTGTATGGAGTGAGGGAAAACGCAGGAATAAAACCTTTTGCAGTACCATACCAAAGTCCTGCATATCACCTAAGGCTCGGAGCCCTGGGTTGAGGCTTTAACGTTAAGACCCTGGGTGTGCAAGGCGCTCAGTGCTGCATTTATTTATTTATTTATTTATTTATTTATTTATTTATTTATTCATTCATTCTATTCATTTATTTTTTTGTCTTTTTGACACAGAGTCTCCCTGTAGCCCCAGCTGTCCTGGAACTCACTATGTAGACCAGGCTGGCCTTGAACTCACAGAGATCTGCCTGCCTCTGCCTCCCAAGTGCTGGGATTAAAGGCGTGCGCCACCATGCCCGGCAGTACAGAAGCAATTTTTTTAAAAGTTCAATCCATAGTTGCTTTGATTCATGGATATGGAATGCACAGATCCAAGACAAATTAAATCTCTTAGCAAATGAGAGCTCATGGTCTTTAATCCTATAATCTTAAATAAAAGGATTAAGTCATTCCACACAGACCACCAAAAATAATTTTGCTTTACAGATGCCTACATTAATATCAGGAGAAAGAATAAAGGTAACAGTATAACGGGAGAAAGAATAAAGGTAACAGTATAACAGAATAACAGTTTGGTAAACAGCAAAAATAACTCCCTCCCTAGCTAGAGAAGAGCACTGTCTCCTTTCAGAAGAAACTGTCGGAGGGCCTGCATGTGAAAGACTGCGGTGCACTTGTTCTTTAAGTGCTACAAGTTTTTCCCAAAAGTCAATACCTGCTATCTAACAGTTACATCCAAAAGTTTAGCAAAAGTATACTACCTAGAAAAGATAAAAGGCAATACTTGAAACCAAGGAGTTAAATACAGAATTGCACACAAAGCTAGTGAATCACTAAATGTTGATTACACTGTTCTATCACTAAGTCACAGGGACAAATTGTTCGTCCCATTTTGAAGGGTAATCCTCTTTTTGCCGCTAGCTCCTTATATAATTGACCAAAGGCCAAGAAAAGGCATCTATTTACATTATAAAACAATAAAGTAGATGGATCATATATAAGATCAGAGATAAATACAGTATAAGACTATGTTCCTACTTCAATTCAGAAAAATTGTGAAAAAATTCACATAAAATTACTT
This sequence comes from Nannospalax galili, assembly GCF_000622305.1. Classification (NCBI taxonomy): domain Eukaryota; kingdom Metazoa; phylum Chordata; class Mammalia; order Rodentia; family Spalacidae; genus Nannospalax; species Nannospalax galili. The sequence goes on from NW_008340640.1 coordinate 1,780,011, forward strand.
TTTATCAATGCACAAGTCATACTACAAATAATTTTGATTTGCTATATTAGTTCTTTTTAGTTTTTTTCAAAATACCTCATAAATTAAAAATCAATGCAAAAAACCTAGATTTTTATGACTGAACTTCCTGTATGACATCTTCATTGGGAAAAGTTACAGTGGTGCAGAATTCAGAAGGGAAACTGATAGATCTGAGGATACAAATAAAGTCAAGAAGATAAAGATCAAACTGCAAATATATTTGTAATTTATGGCCATCAAAGGCTATTTTTTTAAATGACACAATTAGGAAATTAACACCCCAAATGACAGACAACGCTAATGAATTCATCTCTGCACGATATATACAGACGCAGACACAGACACAGACACAGACACACACATATGAGCAAAACACATGAAATACCCATAGAGAAATACAAATGAAAGCAACAACTAGTGATTCAATAGCTTTCTGCACAAGTCTTTATTTAACTCTTTATTTAAAAGTTTTGTCCTTTATTTTTTCTAGGTACTCTTTTGATAATTTATTAGACAAAGGTTTTCTGTAATTTTTAAAAATTTATTTTTTAAAATTTTATATGTATATGTGTTTTGCTCGCATGTATGTAAGCAGACCATGTGCATGCAATGTCCACAGAGGTCCATCGGATCCCCTGAAACTGACGGTTGTTAGCCACCATGTGAGTGCTGGGAGCTGAACCTCAGTCCTCTGCAAGAGTAGCCAGTGCTCTTCGCCACTGAGTCATTTCCCCAGCCCCTTAGCCAAAGTTTTTATCTAACATGGTTATAATATATAGGGAGAAACTTGAATGTAATAGCAGTATTCAGGTTTTAAGTGCAAATCACATTTGATCTACATTTAACTTTTCAGAAGGGGATTCCCTTGTGGTTATCTCCTTAAAAAAATATGTCAAAATTTCTCTATGAAAATTTGTGCTGCAGCATGTATCTGTAAGAGAAAAAGGCTGTTAACAACCTAATCATACATCCCCATGGAGGGAAATCATATATTTTATCATCTAAAACAAGAGAATTTCTAAGTGCTATTCATTATTACATAGAAGTAGGCATAATATGGAGCACTGTCTCCATATCACTGAGTGGCTAGGCGAGCACGGAGCACTGCAATGGAGTACTCCGCGGGTTCTGGAACGGATGAGGCATGGTGCACAGGATCACTAAGCACAAAGGCAAGACGCAGAACTGAGCCACACAACTGCTTATGTGCACTGCAGATGAAGCTCTTCATGTTTACACACACATCCACTTTGCATAACAACCTACGTGAAATTTGGCAAGTGTCATTTTACCTCTGCTGCCGGGCTGCCCCTCCTTCCCTGTTTTTGGTGCCACCACCTTGACTTCCGCCACTTAACAACTGTGTTAACTGTTTTGAAACAGGGTCTCCATGTAGCCCTGGCTGGCCTGGAACTTGCTATGCAGACCAGGCTGCCCTAGATCTCACAGATATCTGCCTACCTCTGCCTCCCCTGTGCTGGGATTAAAGGTGTGCACTGCCACACCCAGCTTCTTAGGTAATTTTTAACAGGTTTCATCTCACTGAGTTCTAAGAAATATTAAATATTTAACTCCTTTCATATGAAAATGAGTAGCATTAATGCAGAAAAAATAAAGGTTTTTATTATATTTACTAATATTATACTTACTAATACTCTAATATCATACTTACTCGACCCCAAATCTTCTCACTAGAAAGCTTAGATACACTGTAATATTTAGTACAAACATAAACCAGACATGATGGATTTTGCCTATAATCCCAGTACACGGGAGGCTAAAGTAGGACTGCTCAAGTTCAAAGCAATCTTGAGTTACACAGTGATTTCCAGGACAACTTGAGCTACAAAGAAAGACCCTATTCCAAAATAAGCAAATAAAAACCTAAGATTAACGTGTCTATTGTTGGCTAACAGGATCTTAAGAAGCTAGGCTCTAACAATGCTGACAAAAGTAATAGGAAGTCAGAGAGTGACACTGGGGGTGGAAAGGTTTACACAGGGATGGGGTGCAGAGTTGAGCTGGCAGAGAGGGAGAGTTATACAAAATGAAGGACGTATAAGAAACTCACTGAATCTACAACTTTGGAAGCCAAATAAAAATATATATGTTTTAAAAAGAGATTCAGAAGAGAGATATCCTATATACCTGGACAATGTATCTCCTAAAAGTCATGGGCTACTAAAAATTCCAGAGCCAGGTACTGGGAATCTCCTTGCACGCGTGCGCACACACACACTTGGTCTCAAGATACAGAGAAATCAAGCTGGAACTGAGCTGGAAGCTTCTTCCCTGCTGGCTAGCCTTCATAATGGTGGAAAGGACAATGCAGGCTACTGGGAAGAAAAGGCATCAAGAGTCTTACCTTATGAACTACAATGCTGCTAACCAGGCAAGATAGGCTCACTGGTACTATAGCAGCATAACTGTTAGGGGAGCAATCAACAGTTCTTTGCATGAACTTGAAGCCACTCCAGAAGAAGGAAGTGATGTCCGACACTACCAAACCATCAAAAACCCATGGCTGAGGAGGTCTTAGGCCCTAGGGAAGAACTTACTACTGTTGTTTAGCTGAACTGACATGGTCCTAAACAGCCCTCTAAATATCTGTTTATACCTATAGACAAAGGCTACTCACAGTCTAAATCAGAAGCTTTCTACAATGAAGGGTAGTGAATGCAGGGATCCACAGCTTTTCAAGGTACTGAGGATAAGGGATGGCTGAGTGTCATCGCTAAGCAGGACACCATCTAGCAACCTCTAAGGCTCAGGGAACATTACAGGAGACAGGGAGAAGGTCTGGGAAGTTTCATCTTCCCAGCATGACACAGCCATCACAGGCATGATTAATAGCTGCAGCTGCCTGCACTGGGCCCACGCGAGACTGGGCCTGTCAACAGTCAATCATGGACCAGGAGGGGGTTCAAAGAGCCCTACCCTTCCCTGCTGAACTACTGGCTATGAATGGATTCTGAAAGGACAGAGAACACAAGAATGAGCCTACCAAGCTCCAATAGATAGCTCCAAACCAAAGATCACATAGATGGCCCCAGTAAACCTCAGTTAGTGACAAAACAACAAAACAACACGAATGTGGGAAAGGGACCTGTAGGAGGGAGGGTAAACAGGAGTGGGAGAGAAATAAGGGAGGATCAAGAGACGGGGTGAGAATAATCAGAATGCATTATATACATGTATGAAATTGTCAAAGAACAATTTTAAAAAACAAGTTTCAGTTGTGCTAACTAAATATTACAGAAGCATCTCCCAACTATAATTTGTACATTAGAAAACAATATATTTGTTTAGAATTTATTTAAACTTAAAAGTTAACATATTAGTCCTTCGGGTGGGGAGACAGCTAGTTAGTAAAGTGCTTGCTGCATGAGCATGAAGACCTGAGTTCAGATCTCCAGAACCCACATAAAATCCAGTGCATGGTGTTGTGTCTATAACCCTACAGCTGGTGGGGGAAGAGGGCCAGGAGGAGACAGTGGATCACAGAAGCCTGCTGACCATCCAGTCTGGCCAATCAGTGAGCTCCAGCTCCAATGAGGCCATCTCTAAAAAAAGATGGAGAGTATAAAGAAAGACACCCAGATGTCAGCCTCTGCTCTCCACATGCACATGCATATCTGTGTACCTGCACCTGCATGACACGTGCACACACACACATACACACACACACACACACACACACACCACATATACACCCACAAATTAAAAAAAAAAAGATGTAGAACAATAGAGGAAGACACTGGACATTGACCTTTGGCCTCCACAAATATACATACTCAAACATGTACACACATGTACACTGCACACACAAAAGTCTTTCTTTACAGTATTTTCTTCCATTTCACTTTGAAAACTTCGTATTACATTTTTCTGCTACTTTATAAACACTACAGACAGAATTCAAATTATTCTCAACTATGTATTTTCGCATAACATTGAAAATCACTTTATAGTTTTAAAAAATTATCTATTTATTTTGGGGAGAGAGGGACACATGCCACAGTACATGTGGAAGTCAGAGGACAACTTGTGGGAATCAGTTCTCTCCTTTTCCACCATGTAAGTCCCAAGGTCGTCAGGTTTGGCATCAAGAGCCTTTACCTGCTGAGCCATCTCACCAACCCCTTGTATAATTTTTGAAGTAGACAAGACCCAAAATAAAAAAGGAACTAGATGTGTGGCACTTTAGTAAGATTTATACAGAAACATGCTAAAAATATACTGCTCAAGCTTGTACCTGTAACCTTATAGGACATCTCTCTATATCGGGTCAAGTCTTCTCCATTAACTAATACCAGTTGAGGACACTTTTCTTTGGCATCTCTGACACTCATAAGTTTCTTAACTCCAAGTTTCCTAGCTTCATAGTTGCAGGTAACTACGAAGTATTTCTGCTGGACACCTATAAAATGAATAAATATTCTATAAGGAAAGTAAGCAGGATTAAGCATTTAGAAATTCAATTTCCTAGTTTCATACAATAACTGTAAGAGGCTATGTACTGTTTGTTACTGTGGCTGTTAGTGATGATGAGGATCAAACCCACAGCCTTGCATATGCTAGTCATACACTCTACTGCTGAACTATGCTCAGTGCTCTTGGGGCTTTTTCAGCTCTTTTCCCCACCAGGCTAGCACTGAACTCCCCATGTAGCCCAAGCTGGCTTCTAACCTGAAATCTTCCCACCCTTGCCACCTTCTGCACGTGCTGGAATAACAGACCTGCACCACCTTGATTACAGACTTGTACCACCTTGCCCAGCTAGCAATGGGTTTTGATAAGAACAAAAAGATATCCCAGTTAAAAATCTGTAAGATGGAGGCCAGTTTGGTCTACATAGTGAGTTCAATGCTAGGGCTACAAGGAGACCCTGTCTCAAAAAGACCTAAAGAAAAAAAGGAAAAGTATAACCTCCAGTAAAATTCTAAGAAACGTGTAGAAATCAAACGACAACTTGTGGGAATCAGTTCTCTCCTTTTCTACCATGTAAGTCCCAAGGCTGTCAGGTTTGACATCAACAACATTTACGTGCTGAGACATCTCACCAACCCCAGAATTTTAAGCTGTCTTCCACTTACAAATTATAAAATATTGATGTTATTTTCCCATATCCTATCTTTCATCTTCAGACTTTTCTAACTGGGAAAAAAACAAGTTATATTAAAAAAGAAAACACTAAATAATTGTAGCAGAAATTACATATGAGAATGTCAGTAAATATTTATAAATATTCATATACAAAAGGTAAGCTACATATTCCTCAAGTTTAAATTACCATAAGTCAATATAGTCTATGAAATTTTCAGTGATAAGACAAAAATTAAATCCTCCTAGATTCTTTTCAGGCAACCCAAAACCTAATTAATTTATATTAGCATGTAATAACTCTGGGATATGTTTTACAAAACAATAAACCAGATGAAAAGAACAAAAATTAAATATTGGTTGCTGCTAGGCAGAAAAATTCATTTATCTTCTGAGTAAATTGAACATTGGCAATACTCTGAGAGCCAAGCTAGAGCAATCATAACCAATCTCCTCCCAGTAAATACCATAAGCATTGAACTACAGCTCATAAGTTTGGAATTTTATTATGGGGAGTCATTGTGAATTCTCTAAGAAATGACTGCATCACGGCCACTTACAGAATACACAAAAATTCATTACTGGGGACTTAATGCCAAATTATTTGCTTTCTCTTTTTACACATTGATTATTCCATGACACGCTAAGCCATATTCAGCCAAAATATGTACACTGTAAATATGGAAAAGAAAAACGCTACATCTGTTCCTGTGACCTATTTAAAAATCTTTAACATTATAAGACAAACATTTTTGCAGGTTAAGTTTTTTCATATACCAGATTATGCCTAAAAATATAGTCACTGACTCAAAGGTAATAATCTAAGATTCATCAGTAAACTGTATGATAAAAATCCAGGCCAGGTGTGGTAGCACATGTCTTTAATCCCAGCACCTGAGAGGCAGAGGCAGATGGATCTCTGTGAATTCAAGGCCAGCCTGATCTACATATTGAATTCCAGGCCAGCTGGGGCCACAGGGAGACCCTGTCTCAAAAAATCAAACAAAATTGGACTGGCAAATTCCTCAGATAGATCTCAATGTATATACCATGACTTCCACTGTATGTCACAGCCTGAGTTGGTCATGTATTTGTAAACAAAAGATTACTGAGAATATCACTTCATGAAAATCAACTACTGTACTTCCTAATCACACACACCTTAAGAAGTTACTGCTGAGAATTTTGTGCTAATCAGAACTATTTCAGAGGGGGAAAAAGAAGATTCCCTAATCTAAATCCTTGAGAGCGTAGCCTCACCTTAGAAAATAAAAAAACTAGTCATCCCTTTGTTCATCAGTGAACCAACAGACGAGGTGGGAATTTATGAAACCAAACTCGGCGGGACAGGAGAGTAGCAGCAAGGAAAGCAGAGATGTTCTTCACGTGTGTACTGAGATCCTTTCTGTGTGCAGGAAGGACGACCTCTGCTTTCCTTATCTATGTGCCAGAGAAGGAAGTGACCAGCACAGATTAAAAGTTGATTCTGGTTTCTGGTCATGTGTTACCTGTGCCAATGTCAGGTTTATTGAAGAAGGGAGTCTTCTGGATTTTACTCTTGGTAGCAGAGCCAATAAGTTGCTGTTTATAAAGTACATAAAAATAGATTCCAAGATCTCTCATAATATGCTTAATAGATCAGAATAAAGTCATATGAGACACTAATTCTTTCATCACACAAGGATAACATCAATGAGGATTACCTAAAGGTTTGTCCTTTAATTCTGGATTTGAGATCATTTCTACTTGGGCATAAAAGCAATCCAGATCCACGTGCATTATGACTCTGGATGAAGAAATCTGTGTTGGTGTTGGCATCTCTTGATCATGAATTGCTGTACAATACACAAAGAAAAACGAACGTACTCAGGTTGCTTACCATCTGTGCACTATTACCAGTTCCTTAAAACACTTCATCTGGGAAAGATTATATAGAGGTCTTAAGGATTTCCCCCCAGGGATTTATGTATAGAATGCCAACTTTTTAGATGCACAAAAGCATCTATAAAGCACAAGGACATGAAATTCCATCTACAGATAAGGTTCTCAGTCCTGTTTACTTAATTAGTACTTCTTTGAGTTCTGCATTTTTCTCTACCTTTGAGTAGTTAATTTCAGGGGGAAAAATCTTGACTAGCAATGAATGGCACAAGAGCTAGTAGATGACACATTTACAGTAGGTTTGAAATAGAAACAAAAAAGCTTTAACAATGTAATTTTCAACCAAATTGAAAATTACTCGAAGTGGCCTGTCTCTACAATTAAAAAAAATCATCTGAAACACAAAATAGCAAAATAACTCGTGGGATACAGGGTACTAAATTTAGCTGCCATGTGAGAGAAAGATTTCCTGTTTTACAGTTAGGTCTCCAGTGCCTTTAACAGTGCCTGAAGTAAAAGACAACAAATAATTACTAAATGGAAAGACTAATTTTTAAAACTGGGTCCAAGGGCTGTACCTCAAAACCTAGAGCCACCAGAAATCAGAAAGAAAAGAAAAAAGCTGGTTTATGTCATGGAAGTTTGTAAAGGAGGCAACAGAAACAATTTCTGATTTTAATTACAGAGCAGGCTAACTGCAATGTGGTATTACACCCTGATCCTGGGCCAGGAAAAGCACACTGGTGGGGCGAAAAAAAAATGCCAAAAGCTGACTACAGGTGGGCGCACTGTATTCAGATTTTGCCATTCAGTGTGTCCATTAAGGTACCAGGTGTGTAGGAATTTCAGTATTCTGATAAATGTGCCAAGGCGATGTAAAATGTTGATAACTCTGTCACAACTCTTCTGTTAAGTTTGAAAAAAGAAAGTAAGTCGGAGGATAAGAACACAGTGCCTACGCCTTCAGACACCGGAGTCTGGCAGTACAAGCCCGACAGGCAGAGGTGGAGGCGGGTCTCGGGAGGGACTCCCGCCTACCCACGGTTCAAGGCCATCCTTTCCTACCTGGACCGAAGCCAGGTCTCTAAAGCGGTGACAAGGTCCTCAACCCTGCCAGAGCGCCTGCCGTCCCCTCGGGTGGTCTGTGAAGGCCGCCCGCCCGGGAGAGGAAGGCAGGAGCACCGGATCTGCAGCAACGCAGCGCCCGCCCAGGGCCGGCCCGAGGGTGCCGGAGCCCGCCCGAGGCCGAGTGCCCGCATTCCCCAGGCAAGGCACGAGCGCGGCGGGGAGGCCGCACCCCAACGCCCGCCGCCCTCCGGCTCCCACCCCGGCCGCACACCCTGCGAGCTCCTCTCCGTCCCCGCGGGAGCCCGCTCCATAGCGCAAGCGGCGACCTCTTCCACGGCGGAGCCTTCCTCCTCCTCCTCTGGCTCCACCCCCATCTTCTCGGTAGCCTGCCAACCATAGGACAGCTTCCGCCCGGTCTCCAAGGCAACCGCGGCCGACTGCAGCTGCCAGCCTCGCGCCTGCGTAGTCGGGCCGAAGAGCCGGGTAGCCCCGGGAGGCGGCGCACTGGGGCGGAGGAGGTGGGGGGCGGAGGAGGCGGGGGGCGGAGG
>NW_008340640.1:1788818-1800061 GCF_000622305.1 Nannospalax galili
GAGGAGATAGCTGCAGAAAGGTTGGTTCTTTGCCACCAGGTCTAGGCCGGAAGCCAGGGAGTTCCGGGGCTCTTTTCTCTTTTTAAAGACTATTTTTATTTGTAGTCCTGAAGAGTGCACGGGATCCTTTAGAGCTGGAGTTACAGAGGGTTGTGAGCTGACATGTGGGTGGTTGCTGGGACCGAACCCAAGACCCTGGAAGAGCAGCAAGCACTCTTACTTCGGAGACATCTCTCCAGCCCATTCCTTTATTTTCTTGAAGCCTCCGTTATTAGGCTTACACCACAATTTTTTTTTTTTCTAAATCTTTGCTCTGATCAGTTAACAAAATTGCTGACCCTTAGTCCTGAGTGATTTGTGTTGGTAGGGTTGGGGAAGGAGTATAAATTAAGGTAAAAGCCAGGTGACGGGGTAAATAATGTGAGTACCAAGGATATTAAGGCTTGCTAAGTTTTGTTTTACTTACAGAGACTCTGATACATTGAACCTTTCGGTTATGTCAAAACTGAATAGAATTTTGACACATTAGCTTTGGATCATAAAATCTCCAGTCTAGACTGCATTTTGTTGACTTAAATCATGTTACATAACTGCTCTAAACCTGCACTGTAAAACAAGCAACAACAACACACACATGTATATCTTAAGTGTCTTGATTAAATAAATGGAGAAAAACCAACATAGAGTTTAATGTTCTTGGCACATGAGGTGTTCAGTATGTATCTCCCTGCTTTCTACTGACATGCATGAGTGCCTGTGTGGTGATGCTTGTGTGCATGAGCTTCTCTCAGAATTTTTCTCTCAGCCTGGGTGGAGTAGAATATTACGGATAAAATGTCACCCGTCAAAATCCAAAATTATCTATTTTAGGTTCTTTAGAAAAAATTGCCATTTTTAATTTTCAACCTTTGTATGTTATCTAATAGTTTCCTAGGTAAAGCTCTCTTAAATATATTGTTAAATTTAACAAACCATTAATCTCTACAAAATCTGTAACAACTGAAACCTGTATGAAAGGCTTCCTGGGTTTGGTGAGACCTACTTAATGCAACCCACCAGTGTATTTGTTGAATGTATTGATTTATAACTGCTCTTTTCCTTTGGCTATAAAAGTTTGTATAACCGCTTTCATATTGGAGCATGCCATTCAAGGTAACTTAAATCATGTTCCTATGCTATGATGATGTGATGTGACACTCCTCCTGGGGAGACAGGAACAAACATCTACTCACCCCAGATCAGGAACTAAATCAAAGTAAGGATACCACTCAAGTCCAACTTGGTGAAGCAATGAGTTTATTGGGATTACTTATGGAAGTATGGGTTCAAGGTTACTTACAGGAGCATGGAAAAATCAAAGGCTAGTGTACTACCAAAAGCCAACCCCAGCAGAAAACTGTCAAGCTGCCTCCAGGATGGAATGTTTCAACTTGAAGGAAATTGCTACATAGCACATGGTCACATTTGGCTCCTAATGAGCTATTTTATTTACTTTAAAGCAAAATTCTTACTTTCATATGAATATATAGATGTGTGAATGTATAAGACATTATTTTTTGTTTTTTTACACAATTCTAGTCTCTCCTCTTTTCTCTTCCTCCTCTTCCTTCCCTGTCCCATTCTCCCTTCCCTTCTGCCTAGCTCAGAATGACCTTGAACTCTCAATCCTCTGCCCAGCCTCCCAAGTGCTCAGATTACAGGCATATGCACCATGCCCAGCTGCAATTGTGTTTCTATAAAGTATGAAGTGAGAGAGAACTTGAGGGAAAATAAAGCTCTAAAGAACTGCTGGTCCATCCTCATAGGGGACGAAATAACAAGCAGTAGAGCTCATTAATGTGTGTGTTCCTCCAATGCATTTCTTTCCAAATCTTTCTCCTTGGCGTATTTAATTATTAGACATCTGGAGCAATTCCCCAAAAGTCTACATAGACTCAAATCACCTGTTAAGAACCATTGTTCTTTTTTTAGAGTGGATTCTATTTGAAAAGACTAAACAGAGAGCTTTAGAATTCAGAGCCTCTTTGGCCACCAGTGCCTTTTGGACTATAAATCAAACTATAAATCCAATTACTTGTAAACAACTAGTTTTTTTTTTCAATTTTTCCAAATCAAGAATGATGCAAGCTACTGAAATGCCCCATACTTGAACAGAGTCCCTTAGGAAGAGCCCTAAGCTCACTAACATTCACCTTGTTGCTCGAGTAAAAGTGAACCACCATTGGAAAACACCACACACAGTCAAGTCCTTTGATTTGATCCTGCTTTCCTGGCTGCTTATTGAAATGAGAAACCTAGACAAATTTCAAATGCTTTGACATGAAGAATGTAAGGGTATCTGTGTATTTTTGTTGTTGTTGTTTTATGGTGGTGACTGGATGAGTGGGTAGAGATCAACCATGGAGCCCAACAATTTGATTTGGCAAAGCTCAAAGGGCTTGGTTTTGTAAGGTTTTTGGTCTAGCACAGTGCTCATCAACTGAGGATGATTTTCTTCCTTGTGGGATTTTTGACATTAAAAGAAATGTTTTATTTTATTTTATGTATATTGAGTGTTTTGCCTGCATGTATGTAAGTGCACCATGTGCATGAATGGTGCCCACAGAGGCCAGAAGAGGGTGTCAGATCCCCTGGAGTTAAAGACAGGTGTTAGCCACCATGTTGGGGCTGAGGACCAAACCCCACATCCTCTATAAGAGCAGAAAGTACTCTTAGCCACTGAGCCATTCCTCTAGCTGTATGTTTGACATTTTTATTTTCATAGTTAGGGTGCTAGAACTCTACCTCACCAGCATCCAGTGGGTAGAGGCCAGAGATTATTTTTGAATATCCTAAAATACACAACACAGGGCAGCACCACATAGAATTATTCATTCCAAGGTGAGGACCCTGTTAGTGTCTACATCACACTGCTCCCAGCCACCCTCCACAGATTTGGCTCCTGCTTGCCAAGTTAGCCACTTTCATTTATGGGCTTTTGATTTTTTTAAATGCGGCATTTTTTTCTAATTTTACTTAGTCATACACAGGACATTTTTTGAGAAAGGAGGATATAAAGAGGAAAACAAGTATTTCACTGTGGGAATTTATATACTTTGGCTTAAAAAGAGATTTAAAAATAAGGACTGACTTATGGAGTTTGTGGGTTGCTGCAAGGGTAAAAGTTAATAAGTTAGAAATAATCTGAAAGTCATGAAGCCCCAGCTGGAATGATTAAAAGCAAACTGTAACTGTGCTACAGTGGCTGCTGTACAATATGTATGGCGTGTGGGACCTACTTCATAACGTTCATCTCGAACCTTCTGCATAGGTTGAGTTGCCATAAAGAAAACGCCTCCCCCATCACATTGCACACTATTACTGCACTTTGCAGTTTCAGGTTCTCTCTACATAGCGTGAGTGTTTGCTGCATACCATGTGCTTGGGAGCAAGAGAAGGTGCAAGACACTAGAGGTGTTGTTTTTTAAGTCAGCTTCTTGCTTTGACTTCTCCTTGAGGTTCTGTCAAAGTCTGGTGGAAGCCTGCACAGTCATTTTGGTAATGACATTTTTAGTGCTGCTTGCCAGGGAATAGTCTTCATGGCCCTAGTGTTGCAATTTTGAATGAAGAAGGTGGAAGCCAGTGTATCGCAGTGAAACTCTTCTGGTATCAGCTTTTAAATAAAATCTTCAAGGTTTAGTTATTGATGAAAAGGCCTATTTGATGTTATACAGAAATCCTGTGCTAAATATACTGAAATTTTGACTTACTATAACAATTCTCTTAAAAAGAAACCCTTTTGACTACAAAAGTAAAACATGATTATTATGGAGAGTTTAGAAAATATAAAAAGGAGTTAGGAAGAAAATGGAAATTGTTTGTACTAATCTATAACCTTGGTACCCAAAGATAATCATGATTTAATAGTCTTCCCATAAAGCACAACTTCAAAATAATCTTTTTATTTTTCACAAGTGTGTGTGAGAGATTTTGTGTGTGTGTGTGTGTGTGTGTGTGTGTGTTTTGTTTTTGTCTATTGAGATAGGCTTTCACTATGTAGTCCAGCCTTGAGCTCAAGATCTTCCTTCCTCAGTTTCCCCAAGTATTGGAACTTACAAGGTATACCTGGCACAAAAAAATTATACTTTGTAGGATTTATTTCCTAAAGTTTATTCAAGGACGTCATCAAGGGCTTGGGGAGATGGCTGAGGTGGTGAGCGCCTACTGTGCAAGCATGGGGACCTGAGTTTGGATCCCCAGCACCCGCATGAAAGCTGGGCAAAGCAGAGCATGTCTGTAAGTCCAGCAGTGGGAAGTTGGAAGATGGTTAGAAACAGGTGCTCACTGGAGCTCACTGACCAGTCAGCCTGGCCAAATTGATGTGCTCCAGATTTAGTAAGAGACTGTCTCAAAAAAGAAAGTGGAGCACGCTCAAGGAAGCCATCTGGCATTGCCTTCTAGCCTCCATATGTGTATATACACACTTACAGGTAGCCTCCACACATGTGTACATACACTTACAGATACACATGCATACAAACACACAAAAGATTTCACTTAAATAGCTATGGATCTTAAAAGTACTATTTGTGTGCCTGCTTTTAAAAATTATATTCTTTTCATCCATCACTTAATAAATTAAAAGGGCAAAAATACAATGTGAAATTCTCCCTCATTCCTGCTCTACTCTAAGGAGATCATGATGAACAGAAATTGATAATTTTTTACCCTTTTATTTGTAATACTTATAAAGGTGACACAATGTTAATCATTTTTTAACTTATGTTGATGGCATCAAAACATTCATATCACTATGTATGAGGCTTTTACACTCTGTATCTTGAATATCTGCTTTTTTTCAGAGCACAAAGATGACTGTATTTCTCCCAGTTCTGAGGATTGAACCCAGGGACTTTCATATGTAAGGCAGAAGCACCATGAGCCACATCACCAACACCAGCTGCTTTCTTTTCAATGCCTGGATTGCTTTATCGGTTTCTTAATTTTTGCTGAACCAGTAATTCTGCCATGAACATTCTTGATCATGTATCTTTATCTTTTAGCCCTTCTTTGGGAGTTTTAGTCTACCTTTCCTTAATACATATTTAATCTCTTAAAATTCTGTAAGAATATTTATCTTTTCCTTTTGAAATCAGTAAAACCTATAAGTAAGCATGCATGAGGCCTGTTAGTTCTAACTCCAAATGTTATCCTAAATTCGCCTTCTTTGTTGTGCCTGTGTTGAAACCTTTTCCACCCAGGCCACACACACCCATTCTGGCTTACCCTTCTGATGTCTGTCCCTTACAGTCTGTAGTTACCAGAGCAGCCACAGTAATCTTTTAATAACATAATACATAATGTCATTTCCCTGCTAAGAGCCCTTCAAGGGCTTTTTACAATCTTTGGAATAAAAGTCAAACCCCTTCTTTGCATGGTTCTCAAGTCCCTACTATGGCCTCCCCTATACTTTGCTTCTAATGATCATTGATAATCTTTCTCTACATTTGCTTCTTTTGATCATTGATCATCATTGTTCTCTGCATTTTGAATGCACCAGCTCAATATCAGTCCATTTGCCATTGCTATAATAAAATACCCAAGATGGACTACTTATGGAGAAAAAGAAGGTTGTGTGGATCTCAGTTTTAGAAACCAAAAGTCCACATAACATAGCATCATCTCTGGCAGACCCCTGCCCCTTGGCTGTACCACCTTATGGCAGATAATGATAGTGGGAGAACAATCCATTCCACCAGACAGAAAGTCAGAAGCACTGGAGGAGCCAAGGTTAAGATTTATTAAGAACTTTCTCATTGGGCAGGGGTGGTGGTGCACACCTTTAATCCCAGCATTTGAGAGGCAACACTCAAGAAGCAGGTGAATCTCTGGGAGGTCTAGGTCAACCTGGTCTACATAGCAAATTCCAGGACAGCCAATAAGACCCTGTCTCAAACAAAGAAAAAATATTTTTCCATAATAACTAACCAGGGTCATAAGACAAATACCTCCATGGCTGCCAAAGGGTACACTCTACTAACCTCCCACTAGGTCCCGCATCTTGAAAGTCCACACTAGTGCCCAATACTGCCACCCCAAGAACCAAGCCTCCAACACATGAACTTGAGTAGTGAGTAACCCTTGCAAACCCCTTTTAAAGCTGTTCTGGGTATTAATCCTTAGATAGCAAGCTGCAGAAATAAGAGAGCCTATATCGTGGTCCTAGTCTGACAGAAAGCCTGAACTAGCAGAGCTGTTGATGTAAGTTCTGATCCATGTTCACAAAGACAGGAGACCAACGTCCCAGACCAGCGACAGTGAGGCAGCAGATTCACTGTCCTCAACCTTTTTGTTTCATTTAGGTCTTCAGTAGACCTTGTTAGGGGTGGAATGTGTAATGATCCCCACAGGCTCGTGTGTTTGAAAAGTTGGTTCCTGGGTAGTGGCACTATTCTGGAAGTTGTGGAGCCATTAGGAGGCAGGCCCTAGCTGGAGGAAGTGGCTTACTGCAGAGGCAGGCATGGAGGATTATAGTCAGGTCCTGCTTCTGGTGTCTTTAGGTTTCAAGCTGTCCATAGAATGTAGCCAGCTGCTGTACTCTCCTGCCACCATTCCTTCCCCTTCTTGATGGACTGTATCCCCTCAAATCATGAGCCAAAATAAGCCACTTTCATGAGCAACTTTGGAAAGTTTCTTCTTGTCAAGTATTAGGCCACAGCAATGAGAAAATCGCAATACATGCCTCATATGGGAGAGGCAGCTGTTTTGTTTGGTCTGCTGAGTCAAACGTTAATCTCATCTAGAAACACCCACCAAAGATATGCCCAGAATAATGTCTAACCAAATATCTGAGTTGTTCATGGCCCTGTTGAGGTGAGACCTGAGCTAACCATGACAAGACCATTTCCTGCCTCTAGACCATCCTGTAGTTTCACAAAACCGGCTTGTTCTCTTTTTAACGTTCTCTTAAATGTCAGCACTTTAGGCTGACCTTTTGAAACTGATCTCTCAGACTTCCCCAGTTACCGCATCCTCTCACACCTTGCAGAGTTTCACTTAATGTGCTCATCCCAATAAGTAATTACCTTGATTACTCAGTTGTTTACTTGTTATTAATCTCTCACTTTCTCTCCTATTAGAAAATAGTTTTATCTGGAGGCTTTGCATATTTTGCATTAATGGAACCCACCAAAAATGTATGCAACATATAGTTTTATTGCAACAGCAATGAAAGAGTTGGATAGCTGGATAACGTTAGATTTTAAAAGTCATTCTCTAGACAAACTTTTCTTGGATAAGAATTCTAAGTTTTATGTGTAGCTAAGACCTGCTTCAGGAAGGGACCTCTATCTGCTCCCATTGCTGGTAGACTAACCGTAGTGACTTTATTATGTTAGAGGATAGAGGCTGGAAAGAGGAACAGTGAGTGCAAAATGGAAAAGCCCACAGGTACCACCTCTACTAAATGATGCTGCAGATACCACACACCCACACCCATGAAAGGAAGCATCAGAAGGGCACCCACACAGTATGTCTTCTGTGGAATTCTGACCCCTACCTTCAATGCCTGCCTTCAATCAAATCATAAGAAAAGATCACACAAAATGAGAGAAGCCATCTGTTATTCACCCCAAAGAGAGCATCGAAACTTAATGCAGCATGGCCCTTGGGTATGGATTCTGGAGCAGACAGAAGACATTCATGGAAAACTTGGTAAAATCTCAGGTTTCTAGAAAAAAAAAGAAACATATTGGTTTCTTAGTTTTAGATTGTGTACCACAGTAATACAAGATATTAACAGAATAATAAAAAACAGGTGATTGAGTTTTTTGAGAACTCAGTTCTTTGTAACTTTTCTGTAAGCATACATTTTAAAAAATAACTTATTGAGAATTTCATACAGGGATATAACCATATAAGGTGTTTTGATCAAATCCATGCCCACTCCCTCCTCTCCAACTCCTCCCATATCTCCCCATCACTTTTTTTCTGATAACTTCATATACTCTTTCTTCTTTTTTTTTTTTTTTAAATGGGGCTCTTTGCTACTCTAACATTCACCCCTCTGAAGAGGTAAGCCTAAAATCTTTTAAGGATTAGATAAGAGCTTCCAAATACTTTTGGCATTTTTGGCCTTTGGAATGGAGTATGTTGCTAAGAGGCCCAAGGACATTTTGACTTTTAGCCAAGAAACTGGCTACTTTTCTTTGCGGTCTTTTTATGCTAACTGCCTAGCCAATTCCATCCTCCTATTCTTATCACATCATCCTCTGACAAGGTTACCCAGCTTGCAGATAGGGAATCAGGACACAGACTGCTCTGTCTTCTTTCATGCTGAGCAGGGACACAGGGAGGGGCAATTGGGGTAAGCCTTTGGGTCTATCTAAAAGACTCCCAAATTGTATAACTCTTATCTGTAGGGGGAACAGAAAGTCCTTCACTGGTGAATAGGAGATGTGAAGGAGAAGTAAAGGCAAGAGTAATTAGCATTACAAGTTCCAGAAAGTGAACTAGAAAAAAGTCAGAACAGGGCAAATTTCAAATTTCATATGAGAGTCCATTGGAATTTTTTGACAAGAGCTACCAAAAGTATCCCTTTATTGGGTTCCTCCTCATTTTTCTTTTGTCTGCCAAGACCAGACTCGAGAGTGATGGATTCAAGATTTGCTTTCAGGCATTTTGATAGCTGTTGGAGTGGTTAGAATCAGTGTCAGTTCCCTTTCAAAGGCTTCTAGATAGGGGGAGAAAACAAATTTGGCCATCATTTCAGAACAATAGCAGGTAGTCTCCCTTAGCTACAGATGGGCACTACAGTATTGCAGACCAAGATTTGAAGTCTTACATCTGAGTAGCACTTTCTGATTCAGAACAAAATCATTGAGAGATAGTTGTCTAAATAACGTTTTTATATGGACTTAAGCCTAATGTCTGAGACATGTAATCTCTTGAACTCAAAGAAATATACTGATCACTTTACTCTTTGGTTATACTTTCCATTTGGGTGTTTAAAACCATACAGTTGGCCCAAATAAATCAATTTATATTTACACTTAAGGTCGTTTGAGGATCTGTTCCTCAGGGGTCATCTGTAAGCATACATGTATTCCAAAATGAAAGTTTGCTTTTGCTAGGTATGGTGGTGTATGCCTGTAACCCCAGCACTTAGGAGGCCAGGCAGGAGGATCAGGAGTTTGAGGCCAGCCTGAGCTACATAGTGGGTTCCAGATCAAACTAAGCTGCAAAGCAAAACTCTTATTTCAAAAGAACTACAACAGCCAGTACCCAGAAAAGAGAGTGTTACTTTTAAAAAGATAGTAATCACAAATCAGAATCTCAATTAGCCATAGTCATTTACAAAAATCTTTACCAATTAAAAAAATTCTTTAGCAATTAAGAAAAAAAATGTCCCTTAGGGAATCATATCTGTGCTGCTGCTATTCACAACTGCAAGAAAAATTCTGCCTTTTTATGTTAGTCAGCATACACAGAGTGATAACCACCATTAAAAATATATTTAAGCCTCCTAGTTCTCAACTGATCTTTTTTTTTTCTCACTTTTCTTCTTTTTGTGTGTAGTATATGTCCGTGCGTGTGTGTGTGTGTGCGCGCAGTTGTGCTCACCCATGCATGCACACACTGAGGTCAGAGGCTGACATTAGTGTCTTCCTCTCTTGATCTCCATCTTGTTTTCTGAGTCAAGGTCTTTCACTGATCCTGAAACCTATTGATTCAACTATACTGAGTAGCCAGTGAACCCTGAGGATCCTCCTGTCTCTGCCTACTGAGCGCTGGGATTACAGGTGTGCACTGTCACATTTGGCTTTTATGTGGGTGCTAAGGATCAGAATTCAAGTCCTCATGCTTACATTTCAAACTTTACTGGCTGACCCATCTCCCCAGACCCTTAACTGTTCTTTTTTATTTCTGTCATTATACTTTAAAATCCATAAAATAGGCTATGTTGCAGTTTGTGACTAATGTTCATAGCTAAAGAAACCTTTTAACATATTGACACTAAACAATTATTACTGTTAAATGACTAAAAAGTTTCTGTATGAAATTATTCTTGCTTGTCTTCAATCTAATTTTTTTTTGCACAAAAGCCAGAAATACTATTAGGAAATTGATGGCAAGATGTGCTGGATCGCCTATCCATCTGAGGTGTTAAGACAAGTACTACCAATAAATTCTGCCTGGTATGTGAAATGGTTCTTTCTAGAACATACTAAGTATTGAAGAATAAGAGTATTTTGCTCTTTGAGTGACTACTCAGATTCAACTGAGAAATGCTGTCTGCCATATTCATCTGTATAATTAATACACAGTCTACTGTGGAAAATATCCTGGTTTTTATTTGCACAGAATTATTTGGGAAGTTAATACTGAAAACATTAAAAAACATATTGAGTTGATTTCATTTCTTTACCTTCACAGAATCACAGAGCGAAGTCACAACAGGAAAAAGATGAATGAAGCATCACAGATTGGAGCAAAGTAACGATGTAACAGATAAATGAAAGGTGTGATCCTGGTTCAGATCCTGGGACAGACAAAAGAAATTTGGGAAAGACCAATGAACTGACAATAAGGTCTAAAGTTTCATTCACAGACCTGTCTCGGTATCCCCCGGTTTTGATAATTATGTTATGGTTAAATTAGTTACATCAAGGGAAACTGAGGAAAGAGTAGACAACAACTTTATGAACAATTTGGCCATTTTTTTTGCAACTTCTGTAAGTTTAAAATTATTTCAAAATAAAAGATACTAAAATGTGTATTGGAAAATTCTTCAGGAAGTTGTAACTTCAGAATGAGACATAATATTTCTCAACAGTTCCTCAGAGGTAGTCTTCTCTCCAGCTTTGAAACAAAACACTGTTTTTTCAGTCAGTCAAGTAGCCGATAAATTAGAATTGGCTTATACTTTAGGAATATTTTGTTCAAAAATACACATTCGCGGCCGGGCATGGTGATGTATGTGTACAAGCTTAGCACTTGGAAAGAAAAGCAGGAGAATCAGATCAAGGCCATCTTCAGCTCCACAGAAAGGTCAAGAGTAGCCTGGAGGATATGAAATCTTATCTAAAAACAAAACAAAAATAAAAATATACACATTTCAAAGTACTACAGTTATGGTCATAAGATGTTCTTGTTTAAGAAGTCACTGAAAACACTCACATTTCATTTGTGCCAGAGTATTTGCTCATTAAGCTCAAATTACACAGAACTTCCTAAAGATAATTTATATTATTTTTAAGATAATT
>NW_008340640.1:1800229-1802484 GCF_000622305.1 Nannospalax galili
TAAAATTGGAGAATTTTCCACCCTTTTATTTTTTCCTACCTTGCATACAGCTGAATGTGAATTAGTTGAATGTTGGTGCCATCTGACATTGTTTCTCTGTTGTTATCCAGAGGAGAAACAAATATATGGGGACTTTGCTAAATGACCAATGGGATATTCATTCATTTTAAATAATGACATTATGTCAATCATTGAAAGGAAGTCCTTTTTCTGGTTCAGCAATTATTCCTTGTTTAGTTTACTACATGCTTGCCTATTAATCTACTTCTAGTCTAACATGTAACCCAATAGCCAAAGGAGTGCACTGACACCCAAGTTGTCCTCTGCCCTCCACATCCACACTGTGGCACACAGGTGCCATTATTTACACATACCAACCTAGTTCCTAACTGATGAGCAAAACTCAGAAAAGTTCAACAAGCAGTCTCAACTAGTCTACAAACTCAGATTGGACTTTAAAAAGAGATTTATTTACTTTTTAAATGATGTGTATGTATATGTGTCTCTGTGTAGCTATGAACATATGAATGTGGGCGCCCATAGAGGATAGAGGCATCAGATACCCCAGGAGCTGAAGTTACAGGTGATTGTGAGTCACCCAACCTACCTGGGTCATCCTCAAGAGCATTACACACTCTCAACTACTGAGCCATCTCTCCAGCTCAGATGGGCCTAGCTCAGTGTCTATTTGTAAAAGTTGACCTGGCCCTATGACAAATATTACCCTTTGTTAATTGTGTTGTACTGAGATCTCAGTATACAAAGTCCTTTAAAATACTTCCATCTCTTAGCTATTGTGACAAGAGCAGCAACAAACATGTATGTACAAGTGTCTCTGCAATAGGATGAGTTCTTTGGATCTATGCCAAGGAGTGGTATAACTGGGTCAAATGGTAGGTTTATTTGTAGTTTTTTAAGAATTCTCCACACTGCTTTCCATAGGGGCTGAACCAGTTTGAAGCCCCACCAGCAGTGGATGAGTGTTCCCCTGTCCCCACATCCTCTCCAACATTTGGTATCATTTGTTCTCTTGATCTTAGCCAGTCTGACTGGGGTAAGATGAAATCTTAAAGTGGTTTTAATTTGCATTTCCCTAATTACTACTGATGTTGAACAACTTTTCAGATGCTTCGTTGCCATATTTATTTCTTCTTTTGAGAACTCTGTTCAGTTCCTTAGCCCATCTTTTAATTGGGTTACTTCCTTTCTTGATACTTTGTTTTTTGAGTTCATTATATGTGCTGGATGCTAAACTTCTGTCAGATGTGTCTCTGGTGAAGATTTATCCCATTCTGTGGGTTTTCCCTTCACTTCCTTGGTTGCTTCTTTTGGTGTACAGAAGCTTTTTAATTTTATGAGGTCCCATTTGTTGATTCTTGCTCTTTTTTCCTGAGCAATTGATGTCCAGTTTAGAAAATCCTTTCCTACACCTATATCTTGTAGGTTATTGCCGATGTTTTCTTCTAACAGTTTCAGAGTTTCAGGCTTCACATTGAGGTCTTTGATCCATTTAGAGTTGACTTTTGTGCAAGGTGAAAGACAGGGGTTTAGTTTCATTCTTCAACAGTTGGAGATGCAGTTTTGCCAGCACAATTTGCTGAACATGCTATCTTTCCTCCAGTGAATGTTCTAGGCCCCTTTGTCAAATATAAGGTGGCTGAAATTGCATGTGCTCATATTTGGGTCCTCAATTTTGTTCCTTTGATTGGTGGGTCCATTTTTGTGCCAATACCATGTTCTTTTTATGACTATAGCTCTGTAATACAGCTTAAAAACTGTATTTTACTATATAGTAATACAGCTTAAAATCTGTACTTTACTATATAGTATTTTACTATATAGTTATAGTATACTAATCCCCCTGGCGTTGCTCTTAGTGCTCTGTAGGTATATATATATATGGAGAGAGAGAGAGAGAGAGAGAGAGCAGCAATTGTGAAGGGAATGTTTCAATGTACTCTTCCCCTAATTACTTGTTACTGGTATATAGAAAGGCTACAGACTTTTGTACATTAATTTTGTAACCTGCCACTTTACTAAATATGTTAATAGTTTCTAGGAGTTTTGTGGTGGAATTTTTGGCATCTCTTAGATATATCATCTGCAAAAAGGGATAATTTGATCTCTTCCAGTTATTACTCCTTTAATTTCTTTCTTTTGTCTTATTGCTCTTGTGGGAGTTTCAAGCACTATGTTAAAGAGTGGAGATAGTGGACAGCCTTGTCTGGTTCCTGATTTCAATGGGAATGCTTCCA
>NW_008340640.1:1802746-1804013 GCF_000622305.1 Nannospalax galili
CTTATGGGTTTATTTAAGCTGTTAATCTCTTCTTGGTTTAGTTTTGGTGATTCCCATGCTTTTAGGTACCCATTCATTTCTTTTAGGTTTTCAAATTTAGTAGCATATAGGTTTCTAAAGTATTCCCTTATAATGTTCTGGATCTCTTTGGTATCTGTTGTGATATTTCCCCTTTCATCTCTGATTTTGTTGATTTGGGGGTGCTCTTTCTTTTGGTTAACTGGGCTAGCGGCCTATCAATCTTGTGTATTTTCTCAAAGAACCAGCTCCTGGATTCTTGGATTCTTTGTATTGTTTTCTTTGTTTCTATTTCCTTAATTTGTGCTCTGATTTTTATTTCTTCTTGTCTGCTGGGTTTGGGTTTCATTTGTTGTTGTTTTTCAAGTGTCTTGAGTTGCAGTGTTAAGTAATTTATTTCTGTTCTTTCCGATTTTTTTTAACATAGGCACTTAGAGCTATAAACTTCCCTCTAAGGACAGCTTTCAATGTGTCCCAGAGGTTTTGTTGTGTTGTATTGTCCTTTTTGTTTAGTTCTAGGAATACTTTTATTTCTTTCTTAATTTCTCCTTTGACCCATTCATTATTTAGGAGTGTGTTGTTTAGTCTCCATGTATTCATGTGGTTATTGGGGTTTCTTCTGGTGTTGATTTTAAGCTTTATTGCATTGTGGTCTGATAGACTGCATAAAATTATTTCAATCTTTTTGTATTTGTTGAGGTTTGTTCTGTGCCCCAGTACATGGTTGATTTTGGAGAAGGTTCCATTGGGCACTGAATAGAAAGTATATTCTTTGGTACTTGGGTGGAATATTTGGTAGATGTCTATTAGGTCCATTTGATATATGGTATTGTTTAATTCAGGTGTCTGTTGACTCTCTGTCCTGTTGACCTATCTAATGGAGCACCCACATGGCAGCTAACAGTCATTTGTAACTCCAGTTCCAGGGGATCTGACTCCCTCTTCTGACCTCCATTTAAGTCCTGTAGTATTGTTTTTATGAAGTTGGGTCCAACAGATTTTGGTTCATGATTGTAATATTTTCTTGATTCATTGTTCCTTTGATGAGAATAAAGTGGCCACCTTTGTCTCTTCTGGTTAGTTTTAAAGTCTATTTTATCAGGATTTAGAATTGCAGTGTCTGCTTTTTTCTTAGTACCATTTTCTTGATATATATATATTTTTCCATCCTTTCACTTTAAGGTAGTGCCTGTCCTTGAAAGTGAGATGAGTTTCTTGCAGACAGCAAAAAGATAGGTTTTGTTTCTTA
>NW_008340640.1:1804078-1805213 GCF_000622305.1 Nannospalax galili
TAATGAAAGATGTGTATTGAATCCTGTCATTTTTATTTCTGCTCACATTCTTGATATAGCTGTGCATTTCCACAGTTATACCTTCATTGAACATTGAATTTTCTCCCCTGTGTATAGTCATTCCTTTCTTCAGCTCTTTGTATTGCTTCAAGAACTCTCTGAAGGGCTGTTTTTTTGGACATGAATTCTTTCAGCCTATTTATGTCATGGAAGATTCTTCTTTCTCCTTCAACTATGATGGACATTTTGGCTGGGTAAAGTAATCTGGGTTGGCATCTGTGGTCATTTAAAACTGGGAATACTTTGGTTTAGGTCTCTTCTGGCTTTCATAGTTTGCACTGAAAACTCAGCTATAATCCTGATGGCTTTTCCCTTATATGTGACTTCTTTTCTTTTGCAGCTTTCAGTATTGTCTCTTTGTTGTGAACTCTGAACTTTTAGTGTTTTTATTATGATGTGCCATGGTGAGTTTCTTTTCTGGTCCTATTTGGTGTTCTATATGCTTCTTGTATTTGTATGGGCATGTCTTTTTTTTAGTTTTGGGAAATTTTTTTCTACAATCCTGTTATTGATCTGTTCCATACCATTATCTTGAGATTCTTCTCCTTCCTGTATGCCTATGAGTCATAAATTTGTTTTTTTTTTATGGTGTCACACAATTCTTGCATATTCCATTCTTGTGATTTCTTAAATTTTTCATAGTCTTTGCTTGAGTGGTCCAGGTCATCGACTTTATCTTCCAGTCTTGATACTCTGTTTTCCATTTCATTTGTCCTATTGGTGAGGCTTCCTCCTGTTGTTTCTAATTGGCTTACTGAGTATTTCACTTCCCTCTTCATTTCAGCCTGAGTATTCGTCAATATTTCTAACCTTTTTTCTGAATTCATTCAGAAGTTTATCCCTATCTTCCTTCAGTTCTTTGATTTCTTTGTTTGTGTGTTCTTTAAATTCACTAATTCTTTTTATCATGTTTACAATTTTTCTTTTGAGTTCCATGTCCTGCATTATCTAGGGGCTTCTCATTGTACTCCTCTAGAGGACTATTGGTATTTGGTGGGGATATGTTATTTTGGTTTTTCTTGTTATTATTTTTTCTCTGTGATTTTGACATGTGAATTTCTTTTGTAGTTTCTGA
>NW_008340640.1:1805228-1834677 GCF_000622305.1 Nannospalax galili
TTCATCTAAGCTTCTGGTTCTCTCTTTTGATTTTATACTGGAGTGGCCAGATTGCTTTTGTCTTCAGGAGTTTCCACAGAGGCCCAAGTCAGGTGAGAATCATATGCTCCCAGGCTTTCTCCTAAGGTCTGGATCCCTCCAAGAAAGATTTTGGCCTCAGGAATTTGGGGGTTGTACTGGCCTGGGAACAGGGCCCAGGAAAGATGCTGGTCTAGGGCAGCTGGTGGCCTTGACACTCAGAGATGCAAAGGGAGATGGGGGTGTGAAGACGCCCCAAGGCTCCTGGGGTCTGCACTGAGGAACTGGGTTGGCCTGGATTCAAAGGATCAGGAAGTCGAAAGGTCAGCCCTGGTGTCCAGGAAAGAGGCTAGTGGGTTGTGAAGCCCAGGAAAGCAGAGGGATGTGAGGGCGGGACCAGGCCCAGAGGGCTCCTGGGGACCCTGAAAAGGAACTGGGTCCATCCAGATGCAAGGGATCAGGAAGCAGTGGTGGCCCCGGGCTGAGAGTTCAGCCCTGGCATCCAGGAAAGAGGCTGGCGGGTTGTGCAGCTCAGGGGCTCAGAGGGAAGTAAGGGTGGGACCAGGCCCAGAGGGCTCCTGAGGAACTGCAGAGAGGAACTGGGTTGGTCTGGATTCAAAGTGTCAGGAAGCAGTGGTGGCTCTGGGCTGAGAGGTTAGGCCCGGTGTCTGGGGTGCCAAGACAAGAAATGGGCCTGTACCCAGGCTAGGAGGAGAGACTCTGCTGGGGAGCTGGGAGGGTGAAAGAGGCTGGAGGAGTCAAGGCATGGTGGGCGTGATGGGCTGACCAGGGAAGGTGCTGACACCAGGATGCCAGGAGGCTTTGCAGCCCAGGGAAGTAAAGGCTCATTAGGAATTTTTTATTTATTTAATTTTATTTTATGCATATGAGTATATTGCCTGCATGTGCATTAGTGTGTCTGTGCCTTGCAGTACCCTTGGAGGACAGAAGAGGGCATCAGATCCCCTGGTTCAGGAGTTACAGACAGTTACCTGCTATGTGGGTGCTGGGATTCGAACCCGGGTTTTCTGTAAGAAAACCAGTGTTATTAACCACTGAGCCATCTTGCCAGGCTCTATCATTAGGAACTTTAACAATATATTAAATATATAAAGATCTAGAGAAAATTTTAACAATGTGTACTAGTATGGTACACAAAATGTGTTTGTTCAGAGCCAAAAAAAAAAAAAAAAAATACCAGTTATCTAGGAGTCTCTCTTAATGTTTACTGTAAAAAAATCTACTTCCTTGGACCTTTATTTATGGTTCAGAATTTATGGGTATTTACCAAGGAGAAATTTGTGGGTAGTCATTCTCCTTGGCTGGAAGCAGAGATAATTACCTTTACTGTGATCTTATGGCGCATTCCTAATAAAAAAATCTTAATTATGGACTTCGAATATGGGAAATATTTTTCAGTTGGTATTTTTATTCTACCATACAGATGCTGTATAATTTGATTGGTAGAGAAGATCATTTACTTGGTAAAAAGTGAAAGAAAATTTTGTGGCTATTGTTGCTTTCACCTTACAATTAAAAATGACATAATTAGATACTGAACTTCAGTACATTGTTGTAAGATACAGGTCTAAACCTATCCCTGACATCATGAAACCAAAGAGTTTCATTCTCTGTGCCCCAGTAGTTATTCTCCGTGAAACTGGAGATCATTAAAGGGGTTCTAAGATTCTCTATGTGTGAGTGTACAAAGCTCGCTGATAAAACCACAAAACACCATCATTACCTTGAGTTTGCAAAACTACAGTGTAACCTATCTATTTTTTTCTTAAGTGTTTCTCTTCACAAGACCTGCCCTGTTACCAAATAAAAATACCTTTTCTAGGTACCTCCTCTAGAAATTCTCACTTAGCTTTGAGGTGGGTACTCAAACCCAGAGTGTTGTATGTGCTAGGCAATTGTTTTATCTCTGAGCTCCATAACCAGTGTGAGAATCTAAAGGTTAGACAGATGTCACATATTTAATTATGTATGAGTGTGTGTGTGTGTGTGTGTGTGTGTTCATATGTGGGCTTTCAGGTGCTAGTGTTCCACAGTTTGCATGTTGAGCTTAGAGAACAATTTAGGTGTCAGTATTTGAGACAGGGTCTCTTGTTCACTGCTGCATGCCCCATGCTAGTATGCCCATGAACTTGGGATTCTCCAGGCTTTACCTTCCCTCTTGTCTTGAGAGCTCCAAGATTACAAACATTCTACTCTGTCCTGCTTTAGGTGGGTTCTAGGGGATGGAACCGAGTCCTCACACTCGCATGGCAAGTGCTAAATCCACTGAGCCTTCTTCAAAGGCTTGGTCTCCAATTTAAAAAATCAGAATAAAATAAAGCATCTGTTGTTTGGGGTGTTATTAAGGTTTTGGAAAGAGCATGAACTTTGCTATTAGAAAAACTTCAGATTGCTCCACTGAACAATTATTTAACCTCTGCTCGATTTTCTTTTTCAAAAGATAATAACTAACTTTCAAATTCATTGTGTCAATTAGATATGAAGGCTTTCAGCTCTTGCCCACAAAGTGTGGTGTGGAAATCAGCAGTCAGCATGGTCTGAAAAACCTGTTAAAAATGCAAACTCTCAGGTCTTTCCCCAGAGCTGGTGAATTGAAATATGCTAGCTCAAACCATTCCTTGGATGAATCACAGGTACATTGAAGTTGGAGAGGCATTGACCTAGTTACAGCAGAGAATATGAGTTCAGGAAATGCTAGATTCTTTCCTTCTCATCCTGATCTGTGAGCCAGTATTTTAATTTAATTCAGCTGAGACTCAGTGTCTGTATCATCAGTTATTGTTGATTTCCAATGGGGACACTGAGTACTCACCTAGAGGATGACATTCACAGTAATCAAATGCATAAACTGGATATGAGGATTACAGGCTGCTAGCAGGTTAGGGCGTCACACTCAGGGTTGGCTCTCACACACTGCTGTGGGCATGAAGCTCACAAGTCGTTTTCAGATTTTCAGGCTGAGTTTGAAGCTTCTTATATGAACTTCACTGACAGTTCCTACAAAGCTTTCATTACCATTTGGGAAATGTTGCTAGGAGGGCAGGCCTACAGCTAATAATGAAGCTGGTCACTGCTTGAATAAAAATGTAGGGAAGACTTCCAAAACGGGCTTTGGGTTTTCTTCTGTTTATAATCTCTGGAGCTCATCCTTAGGCCCTGAGGTGTTAGAAGAGAATTAGGTAGAACCTGTCTTACTGCATCAAAGATATTTTCAGTAATTACCCACATTAAGATGCACAGTGCATGCTAGCACATGACGAAGATTATATTTTAAGCTTTGGGGTGTGCTCAGGGAACAATGAAAACGGCTTGCTACTACAGTTAATATTTTGGCTGCAGTACTTTTATTAAAACAGCAGGTAAATCTAGTTTTACATTTTAAATAAATAGGCCAATTATTAGTTATCGATGTTTTAGCTGTAGAAAGACTTCCATGCCTGTGTTTCTTTGTGCTCCCCAGTAGAATTTATTGAGATCTGGAATTTGTAAGTCTTCTATTATAGATGCATCCTTTATAATACTTTTCTTTGGGGGCTAAATTGGCAAAATGCTTATACAACAACCTGATTGAATCTCCAGAACTCAAGTAAAAAAGCTGTGCAAGGTGACACATGCTTGTAATCCCAACTCTGTAGAGGTGGAGGTCAGCAGATCCTTGAGTCTTGCTGGCCAGTCAGCCTAGTCTACTCAGCAAGCCCCAGACTAATGAAAGACCTCATCTCAAACAACAACAACAAAAAAAAAAACCAAGGTGAACAGCACCTGAGGCACAGTAGGCAAGGCTGTTCTCCAGCTTCCACATGAGCACACTCCTGCACACGTGGACACGTACACACACAAACACACACGCAACAGTGAAAAAGGAAAAGAATATTCTTTCCTTTAGTGCCATTTAAAAAGGAGTAACCACTCATCCTCAGAGGCTTCTGTTTACGCTATACTCTGGAAGCTGAGTGTGGTAGCACATACCTGTAATCCCAGCACTTAGGTGGTAGAAGGAAGGAGAATAGCAGTCTCAAAAAAAATTAAGGGCTGAGGATGGAGCTCAGAGGTAGACACACAGGCCCTGGATTCAGTGACAGTGCTGAAAGACAAAACAAGACAAACCATTAAATAAAAACATCACCACCAAGACAAAACACAACAAAACAAAACAAAACAAAAACCCCACAGCCTTATCCACCACCATATGTGTTCCATTTTACAGGTCTTGCAGAAAGTGGAGTCATTCTCTCTCTCTCTCTCTCTCTCTCTCTCTCTCTCTCTCTCTCTCCCTCTCTCTCTCCCACTCTCTGGGATTGAACCTAGGGCCTCAAGCTAGGCAATGGTTCTATCACTTACTTGTATCCCAAGCCCATTTAAAAAATTTTTTTTAATTACAGTTACTTATTTACTGCAGGAGAAGCATGCATGACGGCACCTTTGTTGAAGTCCCAGAAGCCTCTTCTTGCAGGAGATTGGACTCGGGTTGTTAGGCTCGGAAGCAGGCTCCTTTGCCCACTGAACCATCTCCCTGGCCCATCATTTTTATTTTTAAGACAGGGTCTTGTTAATTTCCCAGTCTGGCTTTGCGCTTTTGATCCTCCTGCCTCAGCCTTCCAATTAGATTAGTTGGCCCATGTTACCAGGGTGGGTTCTCCTTTTCCATTCAAATAATATAGATTTACTAGTGGGAATAAGATTTGATTGAATCTTATTGAGAAAGTAAGTTGTAATTGAGAAAACAAGCTTTCTCTCTTCCTCCTTCCCTCCCTCCTTCCGTGCCTCCCTTTCTTCTTCTTTTCCTTCATTCCTCCCTTCTTTCCTTCTTTGTGTTGGGAATTGAAGTCAATGCCTCATTAAGCACCAGGCCACTGAATTATACCCTCAAGAAATTTCTTTTATTAAAATCAACAGTTCATTAAAAAAAAAAAAAAAAAGACTTCAAGAAATGGGCTTTGGACCATGTGCAAAGTCCTAGGTTATCCCCAGCACTACAAGGAAAAGGTTATGATATTGTTTACTGAGCCAATGTTTGTGCTCCTTTTTTGGTCTTTTTGAGACAGGGGAGACAGGGGTTGAAGGCGTGCGTCAACCATGCCTGGCAGTCCCAGCATTGTTTTTAATTTTACATTTAATTTTGAACTAATTCAAGCCTCTGAATAGCAGAAAAAAACCGTGACATATCCTTCACACACATACACATTATTTTCTTCTGGACTATTTAGGAATGGAGTTCACACATCAAGTTTTTTACCCATTAGTATTTCCAGATCTATTTCCTATATCACATTAATCTATGGGGTATGCAGTTCCATAGATTCCTTTTATTGTACTCTAAACATCTATACGACATCTTTTCCTACTCTTAATTTTCATAGCAGTTCATAGTGTGTTTTCCATGTGCTATTGTTTTTTAAATATTTTTAGTCAATGAGTTTCTCCTTTTAATTTTTTCCAAATGCATGTATTTTTCTCATAACTTTGGTCCTTCGGTCTGTTCCTTCACACCTTATCTGTACATTTCCAGTAAGAGGGGTCATAACCGAATCATAACTTGGCTGTATATTGTGTCCTCAAACCTACCCATGAGCACTCGGCTGCCATTTTCCATCTCTCAGTTACTCTCTTACTCATGTTACAATGGAGCTTCAGTCATTTCCTAACTCATTTCTGCTATTACTTCGTCTGCATTTCATGTGGTTTGAGTCACTAGAGGGAAGCACCTGTACTAGCACCAATTCCTGCCTCTAACTAGTCATTCCAAACAGTCATGCTTCCTCATGTGTGGTGTGTGTGTGTATGTGTGTGTGTGTGTGTGGTTTTTTGTGGTGTTTTTCTGCTGGTGTTAGAATACCAGAGTTCATGTTCCACTTCTGTCATTTACCAGTAAAATAATCTTTGCCAATCACCTTATCTGCCTTAGTAACCACATCTAAAATGATACACCTTGGTTATCTCTGTTTGCTAAAGTCCTGCTTTGTCTACCTTGGGGATTCTTATGAGGATAAAATTATAAGGCATTTGTGAAAGAGCTTTATAAGAAATTTCAAAATATTTTGAAACAGTAGATACCCAAGTCTCCACAGTGTGGAAGGTAGCACAGAGATTTTCTACTCCAACAGGGTAATTTTATCTAAGAGGTAAGTAAAAACTAGGAAGATTAAGTAACTAGTTCACAGTCACTGAACTGCTTGGCAGAGCCAGGTTTCCTGGTACCTAGACAAGGGCTTTCTTAACCTCAGCAAACTGTCTTCCTAGACAGCTCAGGTTGCTCAAATTTTCCTTCCTGTATGATGGTTTGATGTTGTGAAAAACACAACCACAAAAGCCAACTGTGCAGAGTTTAGATATTTGAGCTTAGAGACAGCTAGACTATTTAAAGGAAATGCACAATGTTTACAGATAGCGGAGAACTGATGTGACATTATTTGAAAGGTACCAAGAAATCACTCTTGTCTATGGAGGTGCGAACTTTGTAAAAGCATAGTCAATCAGGATCTGTATCAAGTGCCTACAGATTTAGCCCCTAGTTTGAGGTCGATAAACAGCCAATGAATACTGCCGATAATTGTACCATTTTTCAACTGATCTAATTATAATATGAAAAAAAGTGTAACAAGTTAGCAGTGGAATTCTCCAAACTAAGAATCAGTTCAATATTGATCTGAAAATTAAGACTTAAAATTATTGAAGATGATAAAATCAGATGAAATAGCACAAATTAATTTGTTTACAGTGTGAGGTGTTAGAAGAATTCCCTCTTTGACCTGGGTTAAATCTGTTCAGGCAAATATAGCTCAATGGCAGAACAGAAGAAGGCCAAAAGGTTGGAATTTACAAATCCAAAAAGGGTTTTGAACTGTTCGATACTCAGGCCTTCACTGTGCACCTGTTAGATTAAAAGTTGTTGTTCAAGTGAATTATGTGAGGAAGTACTACTGCGTTCTAAAAAGAGAAGAGGCTGTGATCTATGAAGTTTAGAGCATTCATGGTCCAGGAGTTGAACAGGCCTCCAGACTGCCTGCCAGCTCAAACCCTTCTTAATCTCATATGCAGAGTTATCCTGTTATCCGCAGTGAAGGTTTAGATGGATGGATCCCAAATTGTATAGACTATTTCTATAATGCATATGCATTTATGGGTAAACTAAAAACTACTAAGTTCCTAGAGAGCCTTATTGGAATTCATTCTTCTGACTCACTAATCACAGATAATTTAAATGTGAGGAGAAAGTCAATGTTCTAATGCATCTGTTTAGAGATATTTGAGGAAAAGTTATGAAGTAATGAATATAATATAAAAGCTTATGATTTTAAATCGGGGTACTTATTTTCTTATTTAATGAAAATTTTCTCTAAATATAAAAGCAATAGGATAATCATGGATATTATATTTCTGGACAGTTCTATGGTTGGCAGGACTGCATAGATAGGATCATGATCACAGAAAATATTTAGAATTGGAGGAAAATGCAGGCCACTGAACTTCTCTGTATTTTTAAAGATCCCTTTTTTTTCATTTATTTTATTTATGTGTATGTATATATGTGTCTCTGTGTAAGTGCATGCCAACAATTTGTGCAAATGCCCAAAGACGGCCTCAGATGACCTGGAACTGGAGTTACAGGTGGTTGTGAGCCACCTGATGTAGGTGCTAGCAATTGAAGTCGGGTCCTGTGCAAGAGAAGTGAGTGGTCTTAGCCATTGAGCCATCCTTCCCACCATGTTCTGTATTTTTATTTATTACTTTTATTTTATGTGCATGAATGCATTGCCTGCATGTATGTAAGTGCACCCAGGTAGTGCAAGGCCTGCAAAGGCCAGAAGAGGGCATCAGATTCCCCTGGAACTGGAATTACAGACAGTTGTTAACTGTCATGTGGGTGCTAGGAACTAAAGCAGGTCCTCTGCAAGAACAGCCAGTGCTCTTAACTGCTGAGCTATCTCTCCAGCCCCACATTTTAAAAAAATTTTGTTATGAGTGTTTGCCTGCATGTATGCATGTGTACCACATGCGTGCAGTATGGGGAGTAGGGAGCAGAGGAGGACATTGTTTTCCCTGGAACTCGAGTTAAAGATGGTTGTTAGCTGCCATGTGGGTGCTGGGATTCAAACCTGGGTCCTCTTTAAGAACAGTCAGTCCTCTTAACGACTGAGCCATCTCTCTAGCCCTTTGCTCTGTATTTTAAATCTAGTAAATAAAAGTAAAAGACATTTGCTCTCGAAGCAAACCAAATGTGTTGGCTTTAAGTACTTGCTCTGGTAACACCTTTTCCTGAGTCACCTTTATGAATTATTCAGAAAAAACCTCCAAGGAGGTTCTCAGGTTAGCATTGTATTGTCTGACAGTGACTCTACTCAAAGATTTTGAATCAGCCCTTTCTATCTTGAAATTTACCTTATTATGATTCTTGCAAGTCTCAGCAAAGTCCGGTCTAACACCCAGACTTTTTACAAAGCATCTCAGCCCCTAAGTATTGGAGGGGAAAGGAGGGAGTTCAGTCTTGAAGGCTTTTCTAGAGGAGGGGCAAAGCCAGAGATATCCATGAACTGTTTCCTCTGCTGAACAATGCTTCCATGAAAAGAACAGACTGCAACCACGTGTTTAAGTCAGATGCAAATTTCTTTTTTCACCCTCACAGCCCAGAGTTCAAATCCCCTTCCAGAATCTAGTAACTGGAAATAGATCCAAGGAAATAAAGGAGGTTTTGGTTCTCAACTTTATAAGCCACCAAAGTTGTTTGGGAGGAAAAGGAGAGCTTCTCAAGGGATCTCTTCTTTGCCTCCCTTACAACTCCACCTTCCGTGGATCTAATATAAATAGCCCTGAGTTTTTTACCCAGGAGTTGGTAAGAAGCTAGGTTCTGAGAGAACACAGGCCTGTTGGGGCCTGCTGGAGGCAGAACACACCTGCCAGTCAGTTCACTGATTAGAACCTGGAAAGCAAGGTTGTCCACACTGCCCCAGGAGGCAACACAGTGAGGATTCTGAGGCTGGGCCCCAGTGCCATTAGCGCATGTAGCCTTTGCTTGTCAGGCTCTTGTCTTCTCATTATTTTAATAAAATAAAACCTCGGAGAACAAAGAGGAGGAGGATATGGAAAGAGAAAAGGTAAATGCAATACCCTTGGGAGGAGTACAACAAAGTTCCTCTTATTAAAATGTTAAAGGGCGAAGTTTAGAAACATCTTTTTTTCCCATAGAAACTAGAAACAGAAATAACCACCAATATTATTGGATGTGACCCCATCTTTTAATTTTATTTTGTCCAAAGCATTGATTTCAATATTCAATTATCTTTACCACTCAGCTTGGAGTCAGTTACTGAAGACTTACAGTGAGAGGCTATCAGATATCAAGGCCTAGTGTTTAGTTGTTTTAAATTAACCAAATATATAAAAAAGACTCAGACTTGCATACACTACCCACTACGGGCTTATTTGTAAGAGTCAATGTTGTGTGACTTTTCCTGGGGAGGTGCAAACAAATGTCTGTTTACCCCAGGTAGGATGCCAATGACTAAAGAAATGATTCTAAGTCTAGGTTAGTTAACCAGTGAGTTTATTGGGGTTACTTACAGGAGTGTGGGTAGGAGGTTGCTTACAAGAACATGGATAATTCAAGGTGAATGTATTACTGAAAAGCCCACTTTAGGGTTGGCTACAACTCCCAAGAGCTGCATCTCTGGTGCTGCCTATATAGCATGCAGGCATTTCAGCCTGTTGAAATTTCCTATTCCCAGTATTTGTTATTGCTTACATAATCTTGGGGAGAGGGCTTGTGAATCTTATAGCCTCTTGAAAGGCTTTCTGAGATTTTTAAGTTTTGTTTACTTCCTGAGATTTATGAAACCCCTCCTTTTTCTAGGACAAAGTGTTTAAATTTGGAGGAAATTGCTACAAGAGTCATAAAAGCAAACCTACAGACCATGTGTCTAGACAAAATGTACTGTATTCATATAGTGGAATACTACTCAGCAACAAAAAAGGAACAGAGTCTAGGTATTCACCATTCACCACAACATGGATGAATATTATGCAATTTAGTGAAATAAACATGCCCCTCCTCCAAATGGGGAAGGCACATACTGTTTAATTCCATTTATATACAAGTCCAGAAAATGTTAATTTGTTTGTAGTGACTTGAAAGCCCACCTGTAATTCTCTGGGAGGGGTTTGGAGGCAGAGAAAGATTACCAAGTATCCTACTTTTGTTTCTGTTGCTATGATAAACACCCTGACAAAAATTTAATTTCAGCTTCCAATTCCAGGCTCTCATCCATCCCTGGGTGGAAGTCAAGGCAGGAGCTTCAGACGGCTCCTCGTGTCACAGCTACAGTCAAGAGCAGAGAGAAATGAATATGTGCTTGCTCACTTGGTTGCTTGTGATCAGCTCGATTTCTCCACTCACAATTCAGAATCCCCCACCTAAGAAATGATGTGTCCCACAGTAGGCTAGGTCTTCCCACATCAATTAACTTAATATAGATAACCCCCTAAAGACATGCTTATAGGCCCACCCAATGTAGACACTCCAATACTGAGACTCTTCCCAGCTGATTCTAGGTTCTGTCAAGTTGATAAGTAAAGCAAATGAAACTAATAAAAATGTTCATTATCTTGATGTGGTATGCACGTATGTACTCTTTAAATGTGTGTGCTTGATATATAAAATTGAAAAAAGTATAATGAAAACTGTAACACTTAAGAATCTTTAGTTTTAGGCCCTTTCCTGGCTCCATTCTAGAGGAATCTTTGGTCACTTAGGATACCAAGGAATCTGCATTTGGAAAACTGGATCATGAAAGAGAGGGAAATGGGAGTGTGAATGTGACCAAATTACATTATATATGTTTGAAAATGCATAATGAAGTACATTTATGTAATTATGCTAGTATAAAAAATTGTTTCATGAGTCTTAGTCAACCTACAGTTAAATAATAATATATCTGACAGTTTAAATTGTCAGATAATACACAGATAGTCAGGTCTTGGTGGTAGGATAGTTGTTCATTCAGATGCATAATTTAAACCCAACAAAAAATTAGGATTGTGTGACTTTTCTTGGGGAGACATGAACCAACATCTACTCACCTCAGATAGGACAGATTGTAGACCAGAGAAACAGTTCTGCTGAAATCTGACTTGGTGAACAGATGAGTTTATTAGGGTTACTTACAGGAGAATAGATGAGGGGTAACTGACAGAAGTATGGGTGATTTACAGGCAGCTGTATCCCCTGCCTCCCAGCCCAACTTGCAGGCAGCTCCACCAAAAGTCATCTCCTCCAGAAATTGCTTACCATTTACGTAATCTTGAGGAGGACCCCTGTGAATCTTGGAGTTTTTCTGAGCCTCTTGAGCCTGGTAAGTTTCATGAACTTCTTAAGCCTCTAAATTTTTTTAGCTTCCTGAGTCTCATGAAGTGCCTTCCTTCCTCCAGGAGGAAGTGTTTAAATTCAGAGGAAGTAGCTGTGGGTTATCATATAGGGAATACATGTATCACAGTAGGGGAGCAACAAAGTGGTCTTAGGAGGGATCTTAACCCAAAGAGGTGATGTCAACAATCTTGTCCTTAGACTTGGTAGATATGGTTATATTAAAAATAGTGGTTTTGAGGCAAATGGACACCATGATGGGGAATGCAGAGCAGGGGCAGGAGACGGACGAGACGGACGAGCAGCATGTGCGTGGCACTGAGTGGCTGTGCTCTTCAAGTACAGCATCATCAGGGACACAGGTATTGCTGCAATGTGCTTATGGCTACAGTTCACAGATGACAGGTTTCAGCTCGTGCACAACCTCCCCCTTGGTAGAGAGCTGCTCAAAGGATAACAATGGATGAGAGAAAGATATAATATCGGATATGGAATATAATTGATGCTGGCAAGAGTCCTTTCTTTCTAATCACAAAGTCATGTTACAAAAATGCAGCTAAGCTTCACTACTGGTGATAGCATAAGGAGAGACACATTCAACCACATGACATCCCAGTTAGAAGATGCCACCTGCCCTTAAGTTTCAACATGGTCATTTTGCTTATTGCAAATAAAAGCAATTTAGAATCTAAAAGAGAAGAAAGTAAGAGGGTGAAGCTTTTCTGTGAGAACATGGACTTTGGCTTTAGATGTAAAAGATGCCCTTATTAATATGGCAAAACAGTTATGGAAAAAGGAATGTTTGATATTAATAAGGCAAATTCCACTCAAATCAGTTCTCAGACTGCTGCTTCTGTAACCAAACAGTGAGTTCTCATCTTGGTGAGTGTAGAGCCAGAATAAGCACAGACAAGAAATAAAAGGCTGGAGATAGATTTGTTGCTTGTAGCAGGCGGGGAGTCCCTAGAGCTATTCCAGAGCAATGAGAAGCATGGGGTTTTCTTTGATCAACTCGTATAAATTCAGAGAGGGATGTTCTTAGAGTCAAGCACATTTCTCAGCATGCTCAGACAAGTAGTACATTCCTGAGCATGCTCAGTTTAAGGTCATAGTTCAAGAAGTTAAGATAATAGACATATTTCTGGCAGTGATTAATTCAAGGTCAAGGTTAAAATGAACTGGAGGGATGACTCAGTGCATAAAGAACAAGGACTTGAGTTCAGATATCTAACACCCATGTAAAACGTGAGAGTGATAGTACATTTTTAATAGCAATGCTAGGGGACAGAGAAAGGTGGATTCCAGGGATTCACTGGCCAACTAGACTAGCCAAAACAGCAGGATCCAGGTCCAGTGAGAGACCATATCTCAAAAAAAATAAGGTAGAGAGCGACAGAGGAAGACAGTCAATGTTGACTTCTGGCCCCTACGTGGGTATGTATGAACAAGCGCTCTCTCTCTCTCTTTCACACACACACACACACACACACACACACACACGCACATACAAGTTTACAATGGTGGACAGGAATACCTTGGAGCATGCTCAGTTTGCTTCATTAGGCATCAGAAATGCCTCTGGGCATGCTCATTGTTATTGTTTTTTTGTTTTGGTTTGTTTTTTTTGCAAAAAATTGTAGCTGAAAAAAAAGTACATTTTGAAGGTGCTTTGATATAGGAATTTGCCTTGCAAGGTGCCTGTCTCATTTAGCAGCTAACATTCTTCTAGAGTTTCATTTTATTGAGGTTTTTAAATTTCATACATTTCCCACTCAAATCCAGACCCCCCCTCCCTGATCCATGCATCCCAATATCTCCCCACTGACCGCTATGAACTCTGCCATACATGCTGAGTCCTGTTCATTCAGGTGTTAATACTCAAGTGTCCTTCAGTGTAAATGTGTCCACTGGAGTCTACTCAGCCCATCCAGTGGTCATATGTAAGTCATACTCTCCCTCACCCAGCAGCAATCAGTCTCCAATAGTTCTCAGTCTAGTGCTGGCCCACCACCTATTTTTCACCTCCCCTTTGAGCCCTTGTTTCATTGAGATAGCAGCTAACACTTTTAATGCAACATACCCAGACAGTCAAAGAAGACAGCAGGTGGAGGAGGCTGCTGTTGAGTATGTTTTTGCTGCTGAGCTGCCCAGATGGAGCTGTTTACTATTCTTTTACCCTTAGGCTTAACTGAGACATAAAACCATGAGAAGTTGCTTGTCAGCCTCAATGTATAGTGACTGTGTAAGAGGTCTTTCAGTGCAACTTGTAATTTTCATTTCGTTTTGTTTTATTTTGTTTTGTTTTAAGAAAAGATCTCACTCTGTAGCCCATGCTGGACTACCCAGTACATAGTCCAGGCTGGTCTGGAACTCAGTATGTAGTCCAGGCTGGTTTGGAACTCAGTATGTAGTCCAGGCTGGTCTTTAAATCATGGTAAGGGCCACCATACCCAGCAACCTATAATCTTTTAAATGTAGTAAGTATCTTGTTTGTTTTGAAGGTGATTTAACTATAATCTATCAGATGGAAAATCCTGTTCAAAAGTCAAACAGGAAAATTATAGGACTATAAGTTCCCTCAAAGAGATGACTAGATTTAATTATTAATTGATGAAACCGTTGAATTTCCCTAGACTCAGTGGCATGCCATAGAGCCAAGCTTCCTAAGACTATCAGCATTCAAAACTTTTTGTGACTTTAAAACTTTTTTAAAGCAATCGATTGTTTCTCTAAGCAAAATATCACTGAAAATGCTCACTTCCGTCACCACTGCTACTAAGACAGAAGCAGAATCTTTTGGCCATTTGTAAGTTTACTTTTCAGTCCCTATTAACAATAAGACATAATGTAACTAGAATAGTGACTGTGGCTACAAGGTTTGTCAGACAGAGGTTGTGAATGATAGTTGGTGATACGTCAGCTTTACTGCCCATTTCTATTATTATTAGTTTTTATTTACTCTTCCATTAGACTAATCCAGAAGCTTGAGACTATGAACAAATACTTGCTTGTAATTAAATCACTAATGATGTCTAACTGGCTTCATTCCTTATCAAAGTAGTCAAGAAATGTCAAAATTTCCATGTGTTCAAAGCTGTGACTTTTGACCGTCCCATTCAACATGCTTTCATTCTTGTTCTTGCACAAGTTTTATTTGATGACACATCAAGTATACATACCTATGCTTTGTTTGACATTTCACAATGGGGCACACATGTTGCAATAGTGTTTTTACTGGTACAATTTTATGTGTCTAGGCATGCAAAAACATAGACAAATACTGAGGGGGGCAGGAAGCTGAGTCAAAAAAGTCAATAACCTGCAATACAATATGAGAAGTTCCAATACTAATCCAGATGGCAGGAAAGTCAAGATCTATGAGTTGACCCCCTTCAAGACCTATGACCCTGTGTAATTTTCTCTTTTCGATGTGGATAGAATCTTGAAATAATTCTTATTTTGCAATGCTGAGGATCAAACCTGGGGCCTCAGCCCAGGTGAGCCAATGTTCAATGGCTGAGCTATATCCCCAGGCCCCTTTTAAGTTACATTTATGTATGTATGTATGCATGCATGTATGCATGCATGTATGTATGAATCTATTAAGTCAAGGTCTCACCAGGTAGCTCAGGCTGAGCCTGGAATGTGGTTTGCAGTTAAGTTGGCCTTGAACTTATGGTCCTCCCATCTCAGCCTAAGATTATAGGCATGCAGCACCAAGTTCAGCTTTCTGTGTGTGTTCATGTGTGTATATGTGTGTGTTATGCATCATATGTGTTTGTGTGCACATTGTGTTCGTGTGTGTGCATATATGTGTGGTGGCTGGATGTTGTACAAGTTTTGTTTGATGACACATATATGCATATGATGATGTGCATATATCTGATGTTGGCGTCTTCCTCAGTCATTCCCTTACTTTCTTGTTTGTTTCATTTTAAAATATTTTATTTTTATTTTATGCGTAAGAGTGTATTGCCTGCATGTGTGTAAGTGTACCCATGTCATGCAATGCCTGCAAAGGTCAGAAGAGGGCATCAGATCCCCTGGAACTGGAGTTACATCAGTCATCAGCTGCCATGTGGGTGCTGGAATTCAAACCCAGGTCCTCTACAAGTACAGCCAGTGCTCTAAATCACTGAGACATCTCTCCAGCACTTCTACCTTACCTTTTGAAACAGGGTCTCTCACTAAACCTGGAGTTCACAATTTGGATCCATAATGTCTTCCTGGCACTGGGATGACAGACATGTTCCACCACACTTGACTTTTTATGTAGGTTCTGGGAATCTGATCTCAGATCCTCATGTTTTTGTGGCAAGCATTTAACTGACTGAGTCATCTTCTAGTTGCCTACTCCCCTTTAAGTTACTTTTTTAAAAATGTTTTTATTAAATTTTGTTGTATTTCATACAGAATATCTTAAACAATCTGAATCATCTTTATAGCCCCATCCCCAACAAGCACCCTCCCATAGCCCCCCCTCACTGGAACCCATATACTCTGTCCTGGATATTAAGGTCCACTGTGTCAAGTCAGTGTCCCCAGATATTCTATAGTGCAAGTCCATCCACTTGTGGTTTAGTCAGATCCCTCTCATCTATCTATCTACCTCTCATTGTCTTTTATTTTTTTACTTTTTCTAAGACAGTATAGGGTGAGGGGTTACTTACAGAGGAGTGGGCGCCCCCCCCATTTATGGCTGCACTGTAAAGTCCTGACTCAAGTATAGATCCTGTAACTTCCTACAGATGCAGAAAATTGTGAGAGAGGTGCCTCCTGGTGTTCTTGGCTTATATATCTTAGCCCCTCCCCCCATGCAGCTAAGGTTGACTGACTGGGAAGGGTAACTGACTCCCCCCTGACTCCTTGATGAGGGTGAGAAGGAGGTGTGACTAATAGTGTGCTGAAATAGTGGTTGGAGTACACTTCCAGTTAACACTCCACCCCTTCTGGCTCTTACCTTCTTTCTGCCAACCTCTTCCACAAAAGTCCCTGAGCCTTGGAGGGGGTGGTAGGTGTGGGATGATCTTCCTCCTATTGTGGCAAGGCACTGAACTTTCAGGTCTCTGCATTGTCTGTTTTCCATGGGCTGTTGTCCCATTTCAGTGGGATTCCATCTACTATAAAAACACAAACAGCAAGAAGCAAGAGCATCTTGTATTTAGCAGGTGCGTCACAGCCGTCTAATAAAACAATTGCAGTGGCTCCCCACTGGGACCTATATTCCCCTCTGCCACAGGGGGTTGGTCTGGTCTACAGTACCAGATGTGTGTTCCACCCCTAGACGTGGGCTTTTATCCAATTGAAAATCTGCTGGTTGTACATACACTAGATGTTCCCCTATTGCACCAGCAGGAACATCTTGTTTGGAGTGTTGATAATGCAGAATCCATCACTGAGCAGAATTATAGTGGATGATTCCTCCCCAGTCATCTGCATAGCGCCTTTTGGCACCACGAAAGCCACCCATCCAGTGGCAGGGAGTTTCCAGCCTAGTCCAAGCTTGCTTTCTCCCTCTCCTGCATTCACATCAAGCAGTGTCTTCAGCAATAGGGTCCCTCCATCCACTTCCGGTATACAACCAACATTATTGGCAATGGCCTTTATTATTTTGGGGACCTCCAGGGCCCCTCAGGCCAACAGCTCATGGTGGGGGCAACCCACCTCTGGTACTGGGCTTTTCATTTAACAACCATATTGCTTCTATAAGGGCTTTCTTCTGCACCTGTAGGGTTCCTTCTGCACTTAAGATTACTTTAAATTAGTAAAATATGACAAAGTTGACAGGCTGTCAGTCCTGTGATTATATAAGTTAAGAAAGGTGTACACAGTTTTGCAGATATCATTAAGATCCCTGAATAGTTGGTTTTAAGATAATACAATGAAGATTATCTTTAGTGGGCCTGACTTAATTCTAAATAGATTGAAAAGTATTTCTTTCTGATTGTGGTTACTTCAATGAGAATTGTCCCCCATCGGCTCCAAGTATTTGACCCCTTGGTCAGTTGGTGGTACTGTTTGGGAAGGTCATGGAACCTTTAGGAGATGTCATTCTGGAGGAAGCCCTTCACTGTGGGTGGGCTTTGAGAGTACCTGGTCTCATCTCACTTCCAGTCTCTCTGCTCCCTGTGCCTGTTTGAAGAGGTGATTGCTTAACTGTCTGCTCCAGCTGCCCCTGCCAGCCCTCCTTCTCCTCCCACTTCATGGTGGACTCTTATCCCTCTGCAACTGTCAGCTCAATAAATTCTTCCTTCTAAAAGCTGCCTTAGTCACAGCAACAGAAAAGTCATTAATACACTGACCTAAGTTTGTATGTTAAAAAAGTCAAATCTTGGGGCTGGAGAGATGGCTCAGCGGTTAAGAACACTGACTGCTCTTGCAGAGGTCCCGGGTTCGATTCCCAGCACCCACATGGTAGCTATGAACCATCCTTAACTCCAGTTCCAGGGGAATCCGATGCCCTCTCCTGACCTCCACAGCATTGCACGACATGGGTGCGCTCATATACATACACGCAATACACTCATACACATAAAATAAAAATAAATAAAATATATTTTAAAAAGTCAAATCTTTTTTTTTTCTCTTTATACCAAGCATTGAACCTAGGGCCTTGTGCATACTAGACAGTCTACCACTGATCTATATCCTCAGCCTTCCATTTACTTTATATTTTGTGACAAGGTCTCACTAAGTCACCCAGGTTGACCTTGAACTGATTCTGTATCCAGGCAGGCCTTGGCTTTTAGCCCTCTTCCTCAGCCTCTTAAGCAGTTGAGATCACAGGCCTGTGATGCCAGGCCCAGCTTTAAAAAGGAAAAAAATATATATCTTTAAACCCTGA
This sequence comes from Nannospalax galili, assembly GCF_000622305.1. Lineage (NCBI taxonomy): Eukaryota > Metazoa > Chordata > Mammalia > Rodentia > Spalacidae > Nannospalax > Nannospalax galili. The sequence goes on from NW_008340640.1 coordinate 1,823,468, forward strand.
CTTTTTATTGTTGTATTTCCCAAAGTATTTGTTCTTTTTAAAAAAAGTTTTTTATTTATTAGGCCAGGTGTGGTGGTGCATGCCTTTAATCCCAGCACTTGGGAGGCAGAGGCGGGTGAATCTCTGTGAATTCAAGGCCAGCCTGGTCTACATAGCGAGAGTTCCAGACCAGCTGAAGCTGCACAGACCCTGTCTCAAATTTTTTTTTATTATTTTTATTTTGTGTGCATGAATGTATTGCTTGCATGTATGTAGGTGCACCCATGTCCTGAAGTGCCTGCGGAAGTCAGAAGAGGGTGATGGATCCCCTGGTACTGGAGTTATAGATGATTGTTAGCTACCATGTGGGTGCCCAGAATCGAACCTGGGTTCTCCATAAGAGCAGTCAGTGAGCCATCTCATCTCTAGAGTATTTTCCATGCATGTAATCATTATAGATAAATTGCATACTTAGATGAATTTGGAAACACTTCTGTTTAAATGTATCTTTAAAAAAAATTTCCTATAAAGTTTTTGAACCTTAATCTTTATTCATTCTTATTCTTGTGAGTTTCTTGTGTTGGCATAGCTATGCCCTGATTAATAAATGCAGAGGGTGAGTGAGGGAAAGGAATGAAGGTCTAAAAGGGCAACACAAGACTGCTTCCTCCGCAGGCTGCAGCTCTACCTCTGGCTCTTTTAACAGTGAGCCTGCAGACATTGGTTTTCTAGACAGAACTCATCTTCTCCAACTTGCATGTTCCCTCCCTCAATACCATGCTATCAAAGTTGCCAGTCAACACTGGGAACTGTTCAGTACTAAACAAACAAATGAATAATAATGACAAAAACTTCTGTAGGTCAATGTCATGGCTAAGCACTATTTCTGAAACTCAAATCAGCTTAAGAAAAAAATATGACAAAAGTCCTTCAAAATTATACACTAGGAACTCAAAGGAGATCAAAAGAAACACACTAAAAATGTTATTTAAGGACCTAACAGACGACACTGACCCAAAGATTTATAGAGTCACCCAGGGATAATTCATTAACATGTGCGAAACATAAAATTACACATCAACAAGGGAAGGCTGTATTTCACCAGGATGTGTAATCCAAAGAGCTCAGGTTTCAAGACCAGATGGACCCCACTCCAGCTTTGTTACTACCAGGTGTGCAGGCTCTGATGGGTGATTTACCTTAGTATCTTGTGTCTGTAAACTGATGATAATAATATCTTCTCTGTATGGTGTGGTGATAATTAGATATAATGCATGAAATGTGCCCAATCCAAGGGCTGACATGTAATAAGCACTCAGGGGAAAATGCCAATTATCCTTCAAATCATGAAGTTATGGGTGAGGGTACCAAAAGTCAACTCACTCACGTTACAACTTTCCTTTTTACTGAAGTGGAGTCTCATACAGCCTGGGTTGGCCTTAGACTTCACTGTGTACTTGAGACTGATCTTCCACCCTTCCATTTCTGAACCTCCTGCCTCCACCTCCTAAATTCCCAGATTACAGGCATGTGTTCCCATTGCCCCCTTCGCAAATTTTTATTAAAATAATACAAACGTATGCTAACTGCTACCCAGTTAAAAGCTCCTTTCAGGTTTCACTTGAAATATTATTTAACACACAAGTTAAATACTATGCTAAGTCTAAGGACAACAAGCACTTCCTGGCCTATCTCTGTTCTTCAGTCTCATGTTCCAGAGGCAACAAATTTCTGCTTTCTCAGCTGTTTCCTCTAGTGATGGTTCATCTTTCTACATTTTGGTTAAGTTATTCAAATATTACCACACATTGTGCAATATCCTAAATTTATGACCATGATTTTAGTTTCTCTGTTTTCCCTGAAGTTTCTTGGCTGACCTTAATTTTTTTTCCCTAGTGTTGTTTGTACTTATCACTGATTCCTTCCCCCCAAACCTTTAAGAGCTTTTTGATATAATTTTCAGTAGAGCCATTATATTTAGTCATCAATCCTCTTTATTTAGCCAGATTTTCTAGAAATGTGCCACTGTTCTCTTGTTCTTTCAGTGTGGATTTGTGCGCTGCCGGTCTGATACCCAGTTAAAAGCTCCTTTCAGGTTTGACTTGAGATATTATTTAACATATACTGTAAAATGATATATCATATTTCATCACATTTATTTATTTATTTATTACTCGTGGACACATGCATGTGCCATGGAGTGTATGTGTAGATCAGCCTATAATTTGCTCTCTCATTCCACCATGTGGGTCCTGTGGACTGAACTCAGGCCATCAGGCTTTCCCAGCATCTTTACCCATGGAACTGCCTCACCTAAATGATATTTGTTGACAAAGAAAAATTTCACATTTTTGGGATGATCCTAAGAGACTCACATTTCAAAATATGTTCAAGATTTTTCCCTCATCAACGATTTCACCTTAAAACAAGCCTAGACCCAAATAAAATCACATTTCTTTTAAATTGTATCACCGACTTTTCCCAAATTGGCTTCAAAACATTATGGCAATATCATTCTTTTTCCTTTGATGGAACTAAATCTCACAATCTGGTTATTCCCAGTATTATCTGATTATTTTCCAAATTTCTCACCCAAACATCGTTTAAGATATGATTTTGAAGCAAAGTATTCAAAGGGACACAGCTTTGTCCACTCTTGTTTGCAGCTCTTCTTCCTCTTCGTGCTCCTGGTCACTGCTGTGGCCCTGAAAAGACAACGGGAGTGGTGAGTTGGGGACAGAAAGGACCTTTGTAGCTCATTCCCTGCTTCCTGATATTCTTCAAGATCTTCCTGATCTTGCTTGCCCAGCACATTTGCTTTTTGATTGTTCTTGAAAATGTTACAAAGACGTGGAGGAACAGACTGTACATAGTATAGTCGCAACCAGATAAATCAGTCCATTAAGCTTTGCAACCCAGTGGCTGGCCCACTCAACTCTCACACAGTAGTACATCTAACTTTCTAGCCTATCTTTTCTTAGTAGTGAGGAACATGTTTTGGTGTCATTTTTTTTTAATTCCCTTATTTCTTAATCAGATTTACTACTCAGGAGTCACGGAAGAGTTCCTGCTAAACCTTGTACTCCTTCAAGGCCTCATCGGTGCTCAATGAGTGTAACTCTTTTCATCTGGAATACTGCTATAGGGAAGCCATAACAGGGTGCTCTTGCCAGTGCTGCCTAAGTCATTATGTCATGTGAAAACAAGAGTTAGCTCCTGCCAGACTTGGTGAAAGGTGACATTTCCAAGGGAGAACATGTGAACAGGAAGTGCGAGCCCCTGAAGACTGAGCTTGGAAGAGTATCATCATTTGGTGAACTGTCCCAGAAAGAAGGGATACCAAAGGCCCCTGGAAAGCAGTGGCAGAGAAAAGGAGAATAAAAAAAGTATGTCTCCGAAGCCAAATAAAGAAAAAAATCAATATATAAGAACCACGAGAGACAAATATTAATTTCTTAGAATTCTCATTGCATATGAAGGATTCAGGTGTGAGAGTATAAATAAGGCTCTCTTTTTCAAATATGAAAATGGCATATATTACTTTTATAAGAAAACTAAATTATCGAGGACCCTTTCCCCCCCCACTGCTGAGATAAATTATTATTCTGATGTTGCTTACGTATATGACAACATAGAACTATTTGTGGCTTTTATATAATTATAAAGCCAGAAACAAATTTGTGTAATATACAAGTAAACATCACTCAAATAGCAATTAAATTAAACCAGTTTTCTATTATGGATGATTCTTCCTCCTAAAAACCAGACAATTGATCTCAAAATTTCTTTGGCTTGAATAGTCAGTCCCTTACCAGTGTAGATTCTGGCCTATAGGTAACTAAGAATTCCCACTTCCTTTGCCTGGTTGATGACTGCAAAGCATTCATTCAGTGCACTCTAAAGTTACATCATCTTCTCATGGCACAACTTTGTGATTCACATGTTATGCTGGTATCCATTCCTTTTGCCAGTTACCACTCAAAGTATCATGGCTTGTCCTAGTTCATTTCTCCATTGCTGTGACAAAACACTCTGACCAATACCAACTTGGGGAGGAAAGGGTTTATTCAGCTGGCTTACATCTCCCAGATCACAATTTGTCAGGGAGCCCAAGGTAAGAACTAGGGAAGGAACCGGGAGGCAGGAGCTGGAGCACAGGCCATGGAGAAACGCTGCTTACTGGCTTGCTCTCCTGGGCCCTGCACAGCCTGCTTTCTTATGCAACACAGGCCCACCTGCCCAGGGGTGGCACCACATCAGTCAACAATCAAGGAGATGCCTCACACACATGGCCATAGGCCAGTTCAATGGAGGCAATTCCCCAATTGAGGCTCCCTCAACCCAGGTGTGTCAAGTTGACACTAAAGCTATCCAGCACATGGCTTGTTACTAAATAGATAAAACTTAGGCAAAGAAGTAAGGTTGTTAAGTAGAGTGTCTATTACTAAAGTATGTTAGGACTTTAAAAAACCATGCTGTGTGTGACATGATGAACTTCAAAGATGATTTATGGCACCACAATCTCTGAAGCTGGAGCTTTCAGTGTGTCAAGCAAGGAGATTAGAGCCCAGGCACAGATGTTCTATTGGCACATTTTTGCTTCCACCAGGCAGTGAAAAGAAAGACACCCCCCCCCGTCATTACTGCCCGGGAGCAGGGGACCTCTTGACCTCCTCTCCTTGTTCTCTATTCTTACTTCTCCTTGACTCTGTCCTTTGCTCTTTCCAGTCTCTGACATGGGGCTCAAGCTAGAGAGCTGCCTGAATCATAGCAAGACTTTCACAACGAGGAGAGAACTTGTATCTTAGCAAAGGTTGCATTCTACTGTAGGTCTCCACCTTCTAGTTTCTCATATAATAAGGCATCTGGAGATGAATAGATGCAAGACTTTGTTCATTAGCTTTAAATGTCACTGGCTCTTCTCTTCTGGCCCTGCTATTCTTAGAACATTGGCCCTTTATTTCTGTGTTCTTTGCCTCGTAGTTGCAAGACAACGGTCACAGCTTTCAGAAATTATGTTCATGTTCCTTCAGGAACAGAGGAAAAAGGGTAGTACTATCGTGCCTTGGCTTTCTTTAAACAAATAAGTAAACATTTCCTATAATCATTGCCACTTCTCTGACGTTCTCTAAGTTATAGTAGGAAAGTGTTTATATTTTCTAGTTAGTACAATGGAGGGGGCAAGAGAGACTGAGGTTGGTAGTCAATGTTCAGTTATGCTGACCGATGTGCACGTCACAGATGGTGACAGAGAAAGTTGCTGAATCACTGTTGCTCCATCTTCCATCCCACAAGAAAGACTTGCAGGCCAGGTGGAAGATTGTGATGATAGTAACAGCTCCCCACAAATAAAAAACTGTGATTAACTTGCTGGGGGTGGGTTGTTGAGACAGTTAAAAGGAACAGAGAAACATTAGACCTAAAAGTGTTTCAGAATAGGACTGATGTAGGTTTGAGAGCTATGGGACCTTTCATAGTTCAGCTGTGGATGATCCAAGGACCCAGAATGTTCAATACTCACGGTCACCAAAGGTGGACCTAGGACAGTGGCTTTGAGTTCCTTGTTTCAGGCCAAAGAAAATTAAATATGTGGACTCTCAAAGAATGTGCAAAACAGAATCAGTCTTTATTAAGGTTTACAGAAAAGTGAGAAATTACGGAAAAGTGAAAGAAATTTCTAAGAGTAGGAAAAAGCCCTTTGAACTCTTTGCCTAGGGGTTTATTATAGGGCCATGGCAGAAACTGAGGATACAAGCTGAGGTAATCTCTTTTGAGATTGGTTAAGTCTCTGGGCTATCATAGGTCAAGCAAATGGAGGGACCACAGGCTTTATGCAAGCCACACAGGACCAACCAGGGGATGGCATGTGCTGCTCACCCAGTTAGGGTGCTCCAGGCTTCCTTCTGTCCATCTCTGACTCCAGCTCTACTAGTTTTTGACTGTCCAGTAGCTGATAGTCACTTGTCCAGGGTTACTACCTCTGACCTTGCAGGTGTCTTAAGTGCTGTTAGTTATGCTAAGTATTCTTTATTCTCACAGTTATATGATCGGATTGTAGCTTTACCATGGCAGAGAGTCAGTTCTATCACAGCTACCAAGATGTAATTACAGTCTTTCTTGGTTCCTCATATTTAGTTCCTTGTCTATGGGGTGGTCTGAGTGGTCTCTTAGGCAGAAGCTTCTTGTTGGAAGTTATCCTTCCAATTAAGTCTGTTATGATTAGCTGCATTACAAACAACAATATAGGAGTGGACAATGGTGCCTTACATATGTCCTTCAAAGGTTTTGGGGGTACGTAGAAAGCTGGCCTGCTGTCACTGGCCCAGAGCCTCGTCCTTCCTCTTATCTATCTGGCATGGTTATCTCACACCCATCTACAAGCCATCTTATTTATCTTCCTCAGTGTTCCAGGCCTTGCCATGTTAACCCTTAGTCTTCCTCCTAACCCCAGCCTCTTCTCTCACTGCAACACATGTGAGCAACTTGCAGTCTTCCTCATAGGACCTTATCCTTTACCAAGTACAGAATACTAGCTCCTGCATTGGGAGGATCATTAGCCTACAGCATAAGTTATTAATTTTAAGAGTAACTAAAAATTTTATGCGTAAAATTTTTTAATGCATATGAGTGTTTTGCCTGACTTTATGTAAGTGCATTCATGTATGCAATGCCAGCAGAGGCCAGAAGAGGGAAATGGATCTCCTGAAACTGGTTATATACTGTTGTCACAGTCGTCATGTGGGTGCTGGAAACTGAACCCTGATCCTCTGCAAGAGCAGCCAGTGCTCTGAACCACTAAGCCATCTCTCCAGTCCCAGCTATTACTTTTAAGAAGGTATGCTAAAAGATACCACAGATTAGGGGCAAACTATGTTAGCCAAATACAAAACAAAATACTCTGAGGAGAAATCTGAGGCTGATTCAAAAATAAACAAAAATATAAATATATATACATATAATTTTAGAGTATGAAACAGATCCATATATTTAAATTCATGTACTTAAATCAGGGATAGTTGTTTAGAAGTGGAGTCTAGTTTTGTGAGCATATCTTAGGACATTTATTCTACAGTATTTGGGGGGAACTGATGAACTATGCAAGTTAAAGCTGTTGTAGAAGGGGCTATAGAAACCATCCTGTATTACAAGCAAATGGTTGTAACTGAATTTGAGGTTTGTTTTAAATGAAACCAAATATATTGTTGAATGTTTCTCAGGGGATAGAAACCTGTCCACATTTTCTGAGGCTAGGTGTGATGTTAGTATTGTCATTTTACTAAATCCAAGTCATAGTAAGAAGTAGACATGCTGTTTGTTATTTCTGAGACCATACAGGTTTAAATATGTTGTATTCATTTGATATATTCATCCGATATCTATTGAACCTTCCCAGAGGCCAGTCAGGCCTGACAACAGGCACTGGGGACAGAATGGTAAAATTAATGGGCTTTGTGGGTTGGTGGGGGACAAAAGATAGTTAAATATTCACAATAAAGTACAAAAAGTGGATGGGGGGAGTGCCTAATGATAGGGTGGCACAGCATGCAGACTGGGGTGTTGTGCAGGAGTGGGGCCTAGGGAGGTTAGGATCATTTCTCTGAACAAAAATAATGGTTAAAAAAGAGCTGGGTGTGGCAGCAGGGTAATCCAAATGAAATGCGTTGGAGAAGGTGTTAGAGGAGGAAGCACACAAACTCTTTCCAGTTTTCGGTGGCAGAATTTCACAGGTGGAGAAACCAGGAAAGCAGAGTAGTTTTAGAAGGTCAAGACCAGGTTCTGAGCTTGGGGGTCAGGAGACAGTTTCTATATTCTTGTTTGTAAGACACTGAGACATTGGGAAAGTCCATTACAGGCAGGAAGCCTGCCTTGTTTAGATGTATTTTCTGATTTACTGTTATCACTCTTCCCAACATTTGCCCAACATCATTTCCTTTTTATGCTGTTTGAGACAGAGTTTCACTATACTGCACGCTGATCTGGCTGGTCTAGGCCTCTTGGGCTCAAGTGACTTTTCCCTCAGAACTCCTGAAGTGACTGGGATTATAGGTGTGCACCATTTTGCTGTACACCAACCCTTACTATGGAAGGATCAAGTGTCCTAGCATTCTGGTGTTTTGCAGGTAGAACTACAGTCTTCCCCACCCCCCCCAAAAAAGACAAAATAATAAAACCGCTGTTTCATATATCAAATGGTATCTCACTTAAAGGTCACTTTCTACTGTCATCACTGTGCTTTGTACATTTCTACATTACCCTCCAACATTTACTTATGGATAAAGTTACAAGTAGCAGAAATTTAAGAAATACCAGACACTTCTTAAATGATTTTCTGTGGTTTGAATTTTACCTTTTCGTGTTTTCACTTGCTTTCCAGATAATTAATCTTAGTTTGGACTATGCAGTATGAGATTCCTCTGTAATCACTCCAAGTGGAAGGTTATAAAGGAAGCTTTACTTATGCTGTGTATACTTGAAAGTGTCATTTGGCTTTTGACGTATCTGCCAGCAGTATTTGTTTTCCTTAGAAATTAGGTGAACAGAAGTTGTGCCAACTCAGTGAATCATAAGACCTGCTAATTAGAGCTGAGAAGCATCTTTTTGGTTGTTCTCTCACTCTTAGGAATATCTTACAGATTCTGTCTTTACTGTTTAGGCTCAGGGAGAGAGGAAAAATGATGCCCTTGTTGTTACCACTTAATGCAATATGCTCATTGGAAAAGATACTCCCCCATCCCACTATTTTAGTTGGTATTTTGTTATTTTTTTTTACAACCAAATATATAAATTATAAACTTGACAATAAAATGCATAGATCTCAAAACAAGCTATTGTCACCTAACAACTTTAATTCCATGAATCTGTTCTTTTTCAAAGTTAAAACCTAAACATTTATTTTTCTTAAAAATGACTTTTTAAAAACGTCATTGTCTTAGCCTCCCCTTTATTTGGCAGGCAATAAAGGGAAAATATTTAGAGAGGGGATAGTCTTTCAGGGGTGACAGCTGCTGTTTTAACACCTGCCTTTACACCTGGGAGGAGGCAGGCAGAAGTGGTTAAAATTCTATTGTTCTATTAATGGGCCAGATTTCATACATAATCTAGGACTTAACTTTTGATTTTTCCATAAAAGAAACCAGCAAGATCTTAGATACAAAAAGAAAGACCAAAATCTCAAAATTCAGTCCCCACCTCTCAATGGTGGCATGGTCCCTTAAAAAGTGATACAAAAGGCACTTCCCTAGAATTACAAAACTGTATTATTCATTGACTATTTTAAGTAAAACAAAGGGGTATATCTCTTGAGCATTTAGCAACTTTGTTGTTAACAATTTTATGGTTTTAATCTAGGCCCAAATAAGTTATTTTCTTAATTGGAATGCTTTTTCTTTTAACAGACATGAATGTCTTTTTTTGTGCTTGCTGGTATTATAGTAGAAAGATCCAGTGTGACCAAAAAGCTTTTGAAATACCTAAATGAATTTTTTTCTTAACAGAGGAAGCATTAAACTATATCTTCTGGAATTTAGCAAATTGAATATGGTAGAAGTCAAGATAATGACAAATTCATGTGATTTATTCTACTAAAATGCTCTTATATACTTTTATAAACACAAAATAAAAAATTAAGAATTTCCAAAAGCATATCTTTTCCCATTTATGATTTCACTACTGTTTCTACTCAGATTTTGCTGTTTTCTTGTGCTGGGGACAAAACCCAGAGTCTCATGAACACTTGTCTAACAATGTACCACTGAGCTACATGACTAGTCCTATCATCTCTGTCAGTTGTCTCTTTCATAAATGAGTCCTAAACATACACAGTTCCAGCACTTGACTCTTCCTGAGAACTCATGAAAATCTCTCTCTCTCCTGGCCACATTTCTAGGTAGATTTCCTGTAGGAAGCTATTTCATAGTATATCTCTAATCAAGCACTTTAAAAGAAGTTTAAGGGGCTGGAGAGATGGTTTAGTGGCTAAGAGCACTTACTCCTGCAGAGGACCTAGGTTCAGTTTCCAACACCCACATGATGGCTCACTACCACCTGTAACCCCAGTTCCAGGGGATTAGAAGTCCTCTTCTGACCTCTGTCAGCATAAAATATATTTTTTAAACAAGCAAAACATAACTCTTTAAACTTTAAGTCAATTTCCATTATCCTTTAAATTTACTCCAGAATAACAAATTGACTTAGATGAACTCCACACACATTTCTAAAGGAGTGTCAAAGTGGGTTAAATCGGACTTTCAAAATATTTAAGTCAAAGATCATTGATTTGTGTGTGTATGTGTGTGCGTGTGTGTGTGTGTGTGTGTGAGAGAGAGAGAGAGAGAGAGAGAGAGAGAGAGAGAGAGAAGAAAGTTTAAATCAAGTGAAGGTAACCTGAAATTCAGTCAATTCCAGATGGATTCAGGGATTCTAGTCATTCCAAGAAGAATCTAGACGTCAACTCCTTACAACTGAAGAGAACATAGGAAATTGTCACCCCCCTTCGCATATCCTTAAAAAGTCCTAGGAGAATTAGTCAGTGGCCTTGACGCTAGGCTTTGGAGGATACTGCTTCATTTCTTCAAGCTGAAGTCTCCTGGAAGCCTTGGTAGACAGGTGGGAGGGGGCTGGCTATCGACTATCCCGTCCAATGAACAGCTAAGTTAGTAACTATGAATTGGCAAATGATATTTGTTTTGTTTGTTATTCATTAATTGAGAAGCAAACATAGATAACATCACACAATGCAGACAGTTAACCCTACCCCAGACTGCCTGGCCACTTTGACACTAGGTCCTGATGATTCAGCCTTTGGCGCTCCTCTCGCCAGGCCAGGCCCTGGCCGGAAGGGCGCGGCGGGGGTGGAGCAGGTGGAACGGGGGCGTGGCTTCGAGGAGGCGGAGACAAGATGGCCGCCCTGAGCGCTTGGAGGACTTAAGAGGCGCGGCCCGGGCCACGCCCCGGGCGGGAGGGCCGCTCTGTGCGCGCCCGCTCTATGATGCTTGTGCGCGTCCCCCGCGCGCCGCGCTGCGGGCGGGGCGGGTCTCCGGGATTCCAAGGGCTCGGTTACGGAAGAAGCGCAGCGCCGGCTGGGGAGGGGGCTGGATGCGCGCGCACCCGGGGGGAGGCCGCTGCTGCCCGGAGCAGGAGGAGGGGGAGAGCGCGGCGGGCGGCAGCGGCGCTGGCGGCGACTCCGCCATAGAGCAGGGGGGCCAGGGCAGCGCGCTCGCCCCGTCCCCGGT
>NW_008340640.1:1835008-1859291 GCF_000622305.1 Nannospalax galili
CCCGGCCCTCCCCCCCGGATGGAAGAAGGAGGAAGTGATCCGAAAATCTGGGCTCAGTGCCGGCAAGAGCGATGTCTACTACTTCAGGTACCTCTTTGGATGTGCGGGGAGGGGGTGGGGGGGTTGGGGTGTTGGGGTCAAGGGTCAAGAGCTGGCCAGGGCAGGGATGGCAGGGTCAGAGCAGGGTTGAAGGTATGTGGCAAGGGTAGGCTGAGCTGATAGGACGGGGGAGGGGTGCAGCCCTTCAGTGACACTAGACCACAGTGCTGAGAGGGGCCCAGTGTCTGAAAGGTGAGGGCACGTTCTGTCGAAAGCATCTGGGAAAATGGTTTGTGAAGAAAGAATTGCTCACTGGGATGGTTAGGCCACTAAAGGGTTAAAAGAAGGTGCAATTCATCGAAACTATAAAACCTAGTCACTGTTGGCTCCTGTCCCAGCATGTCCCAGATTCATCATCTCAAGTGTGTTTAATCTTGCACATGTGGAAGAATTAACTATCTTTGGGAACAAAGTTTCAGTTAACTTCTTAGGATCCAAGGAAGTTCCTCATAAAGTAGTCATTTGGAAGGCCCGAAACATTGGAATGCTTTCGTGTGGCAGTACATCCTCTCTTCCGACAAAGAAGTTGTCAGACTCCTAGACCGACATTTGCACCCCTGGAAACATGTGGCAATGTCTGGAGACAATTTTGGGTCTCACACCTGGGGAGCTGGTGCTATTGCACCTGGTGGGTAGAGGCCAGGGGTGCCTCTGTGCATACAGCAGGCCCTGCAGTAGAAGTAGTATCTGGCCCCAGATGCCACCAGGGCTAAAGCTGAGAAATACAGTTTAAATGTTTCAAGGTTTTTCTCTTTAACGTAATCTTGCAATCTTGTGGTTATGCTGTCCATGCCCTTCATTTGTATAACATGGCAAGCTCAGGAAAGGGCCAGTGGCCACTGATATGAGTGGAATTATAAACACATTTACTAAATGTTCCTACAAACCATTCCATTTCTAGAAGAGAGTATAAACATCCTATATTCAGTGATTTGGAGGGCTCTGCTTGTGGACTGATTGGACCCTTTCAGGCATTGTAAAATTTTAGTGTTAGAGCTGCTTGTTAGCCATTCAGACGTTGGAATAATGGACGAGATTTCCCATTGGACATTCCACTGGAAAAATGTGTATATATACACATGTGGAATATTATGAATTGGTGCAGATGGGTTTAAAAGGTTAAAAATTTGTGTACAAGCATATGTTTCACAGTACACGAATGTAGTTCCTGCTGATACAGCCTGGTATAGGAACATTCTGTTTTCCCCCTCATCCTTGGTGCTGGTGATCAAACCCAGGCGTGTTGGCAAGTGCTCACTGACCCTGACCCTTACCCTGACCACATTTTGATGGTTTCTCAAATATATGGGTGATTAGGTTATTAATTTCACTTCTTCAAGTAAAAAAAAATAGTCTTGCATTACAACTCATTTTTTTTTTTATTTGATCTAAGACAACTTGTCTTCTAAATGATAAATGGAAAACATTTATTTTTCAGTGCTGGGTATTGAACCTAAGGCTTCGTATATTCTGGATGAGTGCTAGGTATCTGAGTTACATCCCCAGCCCCTGCAGCCCTTTAAAAAAATGTTTTATGGCAGAGTCTTGCTAAGTTTCCCAGCTGGCCTTGAATTAGCTTTATAGGAAGACCTTAAACTTGTAATCTCCTGCACAGTCCCTGAGCAACTAGAATTGCAGTCCTGTACCATTGGGCCTGGCTGGAAAACTATTTTAAATATATGAAAGTGATTGTTTTGTATTTCTGCACAAACACTCAATTCAGTGTTGAGTTATTGAGGCTAAAAATAAGTTTCTTCTCAGGTACCTTTGCTTCATTTAGTGCTAGTCACAATTCTGCTTTGTTTTTCCTTCTATATAGTATCTTTTCTCAAGAGTTAGTCTGCATAGGCTTCTGTGAACTGTTGCCGATGTCTTATAGGCAGGTCCGTTGGACAGGAATATTCTGTGTCTGGGATTGAATTCCTTGAAGAGCAGATCTAGTCTCAGCTGAGCATCTTATATTTTGCCTGTAGTCCCACATACTCAGGAAGCTGAAGGACAGGATCACTTGAGCCCAGGAGTTCAAGGTCAGCCTGGGTAATTAGTGAGACACTTGTTTTTAAAAATGTAAAACTAGAGGCCATTAAGATGGCTCAGCAGGTAAAGGTGCTTGCCACAAAGCCCGATGACCTGAGTTTGATCCCAGGAATCTGCATGGTGGAAGAAGAGAACCAATTCACACAGGCTGTCCTCTAATCTCTATATACGTACCATGCCATGTGTGACTCACACCCCTTAACCCCACATACAAATAAAGAAATAAATGTAAAAAGAAAAATTGAAACAAAAAAGTAGAACTTTGGGCTCGGGGCATAGGTCAGTTGTAGCACTCTCGACTAACATTTTAAGAATGTATGTGTGAGCCACTCGTAGTGGTACACTCCTTTAATCCCAGCACTTAGGAGGCAGAGGCAGGCAGATCTTTGTGAAATTGAGGCCAACCTTGTCTACATAATGAGTTCCAGGCCAGCTACAGGAAGATCCTGTCTTTAAAAAACCCCAAAACACACGTGCATGCATCTGTTGTTGGCATGTTTGTGTCTGTGTGGGTGTATGTGGAGGCCTGGGGTTGACACTGGGTTTCTTCCTCATTACCTCTCCTCTCCACCTTACTGATTGAAATAGGGTTTCTCACTGAACATGGAGATTGTCGTTTCGTCAAGTCTAGCCAGCTTGCTTGGATTCCCCATCTCTGCCAGGTGTGCTGACATTCTAGGCAGGCCCATATGACTTTTGTCTAGATTTGGAGGTCCAAAGTCTAGTCCTGTACTTGTGTTTCAAGTGCTTTCCTTGCTGAGCCATCTCCTCAGCCCCTTGCCTAGCATTCTTAAGGCTCTGGGTTTGATCAATTACAAGACAAAAAACAGAACCAGTCATATTGCTGCAGAGCTCATTTCTGTTTGTGGTCAGGAATGTGTTTTGCATTTTTTTCATGGTAAAATTTTATATAAATTTAAACATTAATACTTCATGGTAGATTAACCTGATCTAATTAGCTTAAACTTTCTTAAACAAATTCATCTATAGGCAAGTCATAAACCACTGTAGTGATAATTACTTTTTATGCCTCTTTATGAGATACTACAGCATGATTTCTGTACTTTGTTCGAAATGGAAAGGACATATTGAACAGATTTGTGCCACATGGTGCTTAGTTTAGGGATAGAAAGTGTTGTCTGTACTTTATTGACGCCTTACAAAGTGTTAGTTACTGTGGAGGATTGTCAGCACCCCATTTTGATTTTCTTCTGAGAGATTACATTCTGAAACACTTAAGGATGTATGAAGCATGGTGTGACACTTGCAGTAGAGTAGTTACAGTGACTTTTGTAACTTCCTATGATAAGTTATGGTGACCTACTGGTATAACTGAGCACAAGTTATTTTTCAACCCACAGTGTTAGGTTTTAACATACTCATGTTCCTATATTCACCACTCTTAAACCAGTAGCTCCCCAAAATATCTGTTAATGGTGGGTTAAGGGTGAGCTCTCCTGTTGGTAATGTGAACACCTGCACCCAGCTGTTCATACAGATTCTAATAATGTGAACCCCTGAATTAGCCTGCCCCTGGGGAGATTAAGCCATGCCTATTAACAGAGGGCGTGACTGACACTTATTAATTGGGCTGAAGTTAAACTTGTAGAGAAAGCCTTAGATTTTGGTAGAATATTTTTGGCTGTTTCCTGAAGCTGCCAGAGTTGTAATAGGAAGGAGTGCCTCTGACTGCCACTTAGGTCATATAATTATACCTTCTGTCAGGATTACTGATAGTGTTGTGGCCGTTCATATATTATCATCCAAAGTGTGTTTTTTAAAAGGGTGTGGTTTGTTAAAGTACTGGGTCCTTTGGTAGTTTCTGAAAAAGTTCGTTGCTCTGTTTGAACCCATTATTTAAACAGTAATTTTCTTATTTTTAGTATTTGGTTTTCTGCATAACATTTACTGGTTGGTGTATTGAAATCTCATAGTATTCTTTAGTAGTTCTCTTTCCTTTTTTTTTTTTCATTTTATTTTTAAATGCATCCCTGTTTGGTTTGGCATTTGCTATATAGCCTAGAATAACATTGAACTCATGGCTGTCCTCTTGCCTCATCTCAAATGCTGAAATTACAGGCATACATTTGCCATTCTTGGCTCACTTCTCCTTTATGTTCTGGAAAGGAGAGGACTTGCGTATCTTTGAGGTTTCTAAAATCCCAAGCAATCTTAATGAAAGCAGGGATCTTCAAGGAAGGCAGCTGGGTATTGGGGTTAAGAGATCTGGAGATGGTTTTCTACCTCCTGGACTTGACAGTGGTTGTAACTGTGAGCATGCCCTTAACTACCCATACTGAACTTTCCCCATTCCTTAGTATTTGATACAAAAATTCAGCTCCAGAGCTCTTAAATAAATATGTAGATTTCTTAGAGTTTTAAATAAATCCAAAGACTACTTAAGAAAAACAAAATAGCCAACTCATGTATGGTTGAACATATAAACAGATTTAAAAACTGTCTACTTATATCCTGTTTGTTACTAAAGGCTAGTGTAAACTCTTTGGAGACTTTGAATTCTGAACCATTGAAAATTTCTTAATCCAAACAACCTCTTGTCTTAAAAAATGTACTTCCCCCTAGGGGCTGGAGATAGGGCTCTGTGGTTAACAGCCTTTTTTGTTCTAGTTGAGGAAGGGCCTGGGTTCCCTCTTTTGTTCCAAGCACCTAAATGGTGGCTAACAACCTTCTGTAACTCCAGTTCCAGGGCATCCAACTCAGTCTTCTGGCCGCTGCAGGCACTGTATGCATGTGGTGCACTTATACATCCAGGCAAAACACTCATACATGTAAAACAAAAATAAATAAAATATTTAAAAAATACATACTCTCCAGGAAGTATTTGTAGAAAGCTGGCTGCATGGACCAGGGGCAGGAATGTTATCATTATAACAGTTCTTATACATTTGGGTTAAATTCATTTTGGCTTTAAATGAAAAGCCCTTCTTTGTGCTACAGATTGAGCATCTCTCTGAAAATCTGAAATGATCTAAAATCTGAAACTTTGAGTACTGATAAGATGTCACAAGTGAAAGAATCCATATTTAATCTCATATGATAGGTTATAGTCAAAACAGGTATACTAAAATTACTGTGTAATATCACCTTTGGGCTATATGGGTAAGGAATATGTGTATATGAATCAAATGAATTTCATGTTTAGACTTGGTTCTAGCGTCCGGATAACCAGATAACATGTGTATATGCAAGCATTCTAAAACCTGAAAAACTCTAAAGTCTGAAAGATTCTTGTCTCAGCAGTTTGTATATGAAAGATTCAACTTGTGATTCCTGAAGTCAGCTTTCTCAAATTCCCATCTTTTGCCCACTAAGTGAAATACTGAGCACACAGATGTTGTTTATGTGTTGATATTACACTTGAAATTTTTTTAAAAAAATTTATTATTTTATGTGTATCAGTGTATTGCCTGCATGTAAGTGTACCCATGTCATGCAGTGCCTATGGAGGTCAGAAGAGAGTGTCGAATTTCCCTGGAACTGGAGTTAAGGATGATTGTTAGCTGCCATGTGGGTGCTGGGACTCAAACCTGGGTCTTCTGCAAGAGCAGCCAGTGCTTGTAACCACTGAGCCATCTCTCCAGTCCCTAGGGAGCACATTTTGTAAGAAGCTATAGGTCTTCATCTTAAAAACTACCATTTAAATTTGGGAAAAAAAAAAGTTATAACTGAAGGAAGGGTTTAGTTTGGCTCACAGTTTAAGAGAACACAGTCTGCCTTGCTGGGAATGCATGGCAGCCCGAGTGTTAAGTGACTGGTCACTTTGTGTCAGCCCCCATGAGGCAGAGAGAGATGCATGCTGGTGCTCAGCCGTCTTTATTTGTTGCACTGTCCCGTTGAAAGGTGCCGACCACATTTAGGGGGAATCAGTCAACTCGATTAAACCCAATCTTGGGATTTGGACAGGCATGCCCATCAGTTGTCTCCTGTCTCCTAGATGATTCTGTAGCCTGTCAAGTTGACAGGAAATAGAATATTTTTTAAGAGCTTATTTTGTAATCTGGAGTATGACTTGCTTTTAGTCTTTCCTCTTGATAAATTGGTTTAAGCTTGCATGAAGAAATAAAAGGTGTTGTGGAAATTGTGCTCTGGAACTTACCCCTCACCACTGTCACATCTTTTTGTGATAGGTGTTACATTTTTGTTAAGGTGCAACTTTGCCACCTGCCCTACATCTGACATGCAAATATCCCAACTGCCACAATACCAGCCTTATCTGTATTAGAGGAATTAAAATAGTTCATATAACTGATGCGTATATATTTAAAAATAATCTACAGAAATTGATAGATGATGTCCTTTATTTGCTTTAAAATATTTTCATTTGGGAGATAGTCATAATTTTTTACAAGTAATTCTTGGAACAGAAGAAGGTGATTTATAAAGAGGCTGATATTTTGTGTTTTAACTTTTTATGTGGTTGGACTGATAAAAATCTATAACTTTTGGGGCAGGAGAGATGGCTCAGCAGTTAAGAGCACTGGCAGCTCTTGCAGAGGGCCCAGGTTTAATTCCAAGCACCCACATGGCATTTTGTAACCATCTCAAACTCTAATTCTAGGAGTTCCGACACCCTTTTCTGACTTCGGTGGGTATTGCACATACGTGGTGCACTTACATACATGCCGGCCAAAATACCCTTACACATTAAAAAAAATAAAAATTAAAACATTTATAACCTTTAACTCATGTTTGAGTTCTCCTCAAGACCCGCATGATGAATTGGAAATAAACCGTTGACTCTACCTTCATTGACCTTTAGTTTGCCTTGGAAGAAGCACCTGTTCACAGCTGTCTTACTGCAGATACTTGTTTCCATGAGCATATCCACTGGAAAATGATGTAAAAATTGTACATGAAGTCTTACTGCATTTCATCAAAACTTCTAAGAAGTAATGAAAGCATAGTATTGAATGAAATTTCATGAAAACATGGAATTGAATGAACTATTTAGATCTCATGAGCTTGCACTGTCTTCATCATTTTATAAATTCAAACTTGCTTGACTGGGGACTTAATTACAAGCTTTATAAGAATATAATTAATACAGGCTGGAGAGATGGCGGAGGCTAGCAACCAAAATGTCAGAGAATATAATTAATAAATAAATTTAGAATTAGATTTTAAAATTGTGTACTTAGCATTTTCCAGGAGTATTAGAAATGGTTTACAGATGTGAGGATGAAGAACACCCTTCCCTGGCAGAGAGCTGCCCCTTTGAATACTGCTCCTTGGTACTCTTTCCTTTGTCCTTGGTACTCTTTCCTTTGTCCTTGGTACTCTTTCCTTTGTCCTTGGTACTCTTTCCTTTGTTCTTGGTACTCTTTCCTTTGTTCTTGGTACTCTTTCCTTTGTCCTTCTTATATTGGGAGAATTTGTAGAGAAAGTGAGGAATAATCATCTTAAAATTCTTTTTAAGAATTTTAATGGTGTGCACTTTTAAAAAATTTTATTTACTATTTTTATTTTATGTGTATGCATGTATTGCCTGCATGTAGGTCAGTGCACCCATGTCCTGCAATGCCCATGGAGGGCAGAAGAGGCTGTCGGATTCCCTGGAACTGGAGTTATGGACAGCTGTTAGCTGCCATGTGGGTGCTGGGATTCGAACCCGGCTCTTCCTCAAGAACAGTCAGTGTTCGTAACCGTTGAGACATCTCTCCAGCCCCATGGTGTGCACTTTCTAAAAAGCTTTTCTAGAAGCCTCTTCAGAGAAATAAGCTTATGCATTTTGAGCATAATTCTATTAATTCTGACATTTGTTTTAGTAACTAGTTAGCAGAACTTTGTTGTCCAGCAGATTCTAAACTTACTCAGGGTCAGGGACAGACATTCTTTAATGTGTGTGTGTGTGTGTGTGTGTGTGTGTGTGTGTGTGTGTGTCGAGAATTTAGCTTGAACTTAGGGCTTCCTGAATGCTAGGCAAATGCTGCACCACTGAGCCACATTCTGTCTTCATCGTGTTCATTTTTTACTCCAGTATTCAGCAAGGTCCCTGATATGTGGAAGGTTCTTAGTAAATCTTTTCCTCTAGAAAGCAAATGATCAGTACATTTCTCTATGAGATCTAAAAACCTCTGGTTAATAGTTGGCGTACACAGGCCTGACTGCGATGTGGAGACTGCTCTGTCCTCTGCTGTCCTAGCACCCTGACTAACTCAAATGTATACGCACTAAGTAGCTGAATTAAATGTTCTTGTTTCTTTAAAAATGTAGATGTCTATGTTAATGAGCATATATTATATAGAGAGAGTTTAAGAGCTGAAAGGAACTATAGGACTTTTCTTTCTTTTGGTCTTCTTGAGATGGGATTTCTCTGTAGTCCTAACTGGCCTGGAACCCACGGTGTAGACCAGGCTGGCCTTGATCTCACAGAAATCCACCGGCCTCTGC
The DNA here is from genome assembly GCF_000622305.1 of Nannospalax galili. Taxonomy (NCBI): domain Eukaryota; kingdom Metazoa; phylum Chordata; class Mammalia; order Rodentia; family Spalacidae; genus Nannospalax; species Nannospalax galili. The sequence goes on from NW_008340640.1 coordinate 1,843,556, forward strand.
CTCCTCAAGAGCTGGAACAAAAGGCATGCCTGACTTAGGACTATTTTTTGATTTTTTTGAGACAGGGTTTCCCTGTACTCGTAGCTGGCCTGGAGCTTGCTATATAGACGAAGCTGTCCTCAAACTCACAGTGATTTGCTTGCCTCTGCTTCCACAGTGCTGGGATTAAAGATGTGCACCATTACGCCTGGCAAGATTTTTCTTTTTTTTAAATATTAAAAGAGCCCTTTTATTCTTTGTTTTGAAATGTATGTTGTCACAAGTTGTTTTTATGTGACTTGTGCTTGAGGCTCTCTGATAGGTATCTGACTACCCCATCCCCGTTGCTGCAATAAAAGCCCAAAGAACAAAAAAAGTTTATATTATCTTGGGAGGGTAATAATTTTAACTAATTTGTTGTATATTTTCCTGTAATTGTGAAGATGTTTGACATAATATCTTGGAAGTGGAGTGGTCTGTCGCAGGCATGTCCAACCTGTGGACTTTGGGACATCTGTGTTCCAGAATAGCTGTGAATGTGGCCCAACACATTTGTAGATGACTGTGTCATGGTGTAATGTCAAAAGATTAGAAACCTATGATCTACCATAAAGAATAATAGAAAAATGGAGTGATGCCAGGTGTGGTGGTGCACACCTTTAATCCCATAACTCTGGAGGCAGAGGCAGGCCAATCTCTGAGATTGAGGCCAGCCTCATCTACACAGTGACTACAGGAACCTCAAACAAACAAACAAAAAGGAAAAGAAAGAAAAACGGAGTAAAAGTGAACAAAGTGCATGCTTTCTCTTCTCTCTCTCTCTCTCTCTCTCTCGTCTCTCTCTCTCTCGTCTCTCTCTCTCGTCTCTCTCTCTCGTCTCTCTCCCCTCTCGTGTCAGGCTTAGCTGTCAAGTTCCCTACCAGTTTCTAAGTGCTTTTTTTGCACTTGTGTGCTATTTGAAGACAGTGTATTTGTCTACAGACCACACTTGTCTGGTCCTGGTTTAGAATATGAACAGCACTTTTGTGCACTACTTCGTTATATAAAGATTTTTCATTTCTCTAAGCCTCTGGTTCCTCAATTGTAATTCAAGGGTAATAATTGTATTGCATTGAATTCTTTTGCGAGCAAATGAATAAACATAAGGCATTTGATTTGGTATGTAGATGGTTAGATTAGTAAAAGGTTAACTCCTTTCCCCTCAGTTAACCAATATAAGCAAAAGTTTGTGCCTGGTATGTGATGGATTGCATTGACTTCTCATGCTCAATGTAGAAGTTAGAGAAAATACTGACTAGTATGCAGACAAAGGAAAGTCATAATTCCACAAACACACTGTTAATTGAACATAGTATTTTCAGTCTGTTTTTAAGCTATGTTTGTTGTGTATTCATTGTATATAAATCATGTGTATTTATTATGGAAAGGTTCTAACATATGTAAAAGTAGACAGAAGAGTGTAGCAAATCCTCTTGTAGTCATCATTCAGTGCTGACAGTAACTTCTGGCTAATCCTGTTTCATCTGTGTATACTCAATCTCAAGTTATTTTGAACTAACTCCCAGATAGTTTTAAAACTTCTGCACCAGTGTCTAGTTCTTAATTCAGCCAGACCAAATAATACTTTTCTTTTTTCCTTTCTCAGAAAGCAAGTGACTTCAGGCAGTGAGACAACCCTATGGGAGATGGGGCTAGGGGAAGTCTTCATATTGTAGTAAGCTACACTTTTGTAAACTGTTTCTTAACAAACAGACATAGAAATGATGTAATTAGTTACAGTATTATATTTCTGTGTGTAATTTTCTTGCAGAAGTTGTTTTAGACTTGTGAGTTCTTTTATACCATATAAACTTGTGTGGTTATTTAAACATTCATGAGGGAAAAGAGGAATGATATTACATTAGCAGCTAAGTAGTAAAGAATTTTTTTTCCTCATTAATAACATAATTTTCTACCCCTTTATTCTCACTGCCAAGGAAATTCTTCAGTGATTTAATTTTCCTCTCCAAAGTCTTGTTGTATTTGAAAACTCTCAAACTTGAGCTTGATCCCTAGCACTTAAAAGGTAGGTGTGGTGGCAGGGGCTCACTGGCTTGCCAACCTAGCTGAAATGGTCAGCACTTGGTTCAGTGTGAGAACCTGTCTCAGAAAACGAGATGAACCCCTCCCCAAAACAAGGTGGAAAGCCCTAGAGGAAGACGCCCAAAGTAGGTCACATATACACCAAAGTGTGGGTGTATGTATGTCAACACACACATAGACACACACTACTTAACTTTCATTTTAAGGAGAAACATTCAGCTAGCATATTTTAGTATTTTCATTTTAAGTATTTTACTCTAGAGAATTTTAAACATGTTTTCAAACGTAGAATTATATGTCAGAAGCGGCTTAAACCATGTCAATAAAACCTGGTTAATCTTGCTGTATCTCTCTCAATTTACTACCGTTGACCCAATCTTCATTATTTGAAGCAAATTAGATATCGTTTAATTTTATTTATAAATAATCACCTCAAGAAGCTACTTGTGGATATAAGATTTAAACTTCTGGAAATTGTATAACCACACAGAGCTCAGTATTACAAAACTAGAAGTCAGAAGGCATGGCATGATGGTTTTCCTGCTATACCTAGTACTGGGTCTGCGGGTTCAGAGAAAGGCAGCATTCCTATTTCTGGGTACTTATGGAGGCTTCATGGTAGAGGTGAGGTGTTAGATAGCTTTCTGGGACCTTGGAGTTTGGAAATTGGAGTGTTGCATTATGGACCAGATAAATGATATGGTTCATTCAGCTCATTCAGGATAGAGTCAGTCAGCCAGCATTGCTGGAGCAAAGGTCATTAGGAAAGAGAAGTAGAAAGTAGGGTTGAAAGGTTAGAGGAAACCAGATGAGAAAGAACGTCAAATGCAGAGCTAAGGTGTTTGCCTCTCTTTTACTAGTGAGGGAAAGTCGACTGAAAGCTTTTAATTTTAATTTTTCAAAATTTATAATTAAGCTTAGATAAAACAATTTGCATTGAAGGTTCTTAAAGAGGTTGAAGTACTATTTTAGGAAGAGCGATATGAACACTTTAGAATGCAGAGAGACTAGCAAATAGCAAGTCAGTTTGTCATGATAATTTGTATCTGAGATGATTAAGGCATTTTCCACTGTAACCATGGGCTGGGTTCAAAGGTGATTATTTAGTAACTGCTCAGACATAGAGATTGAAATTTTTTAAAAAATGAGGTATCTCTCTGGAACATGTTACAGAGAGGGCCTTGGATGTCCCCATTAGAGCAGATGAATGGAGGAGCTAGCTGGCAACATTCTCTTGAATGAGTGCTGTATGTGTTTTGGAGCAGGGCTATACATTTTGAAAATTGATTTGGCAGTTTTCTGATTATAGGGTTTGCATTTAGGTACAGAAGGACAATTCTAGTTTCACATTTTGCTTCAGCTATTATTGATTTCTTGGAGGAGTTAAAGTTAAAGAGTAACAAGTCAAGCTTTAACACTTAAATGGGTAAAGAAAGAACTTAGAATATTGATGTTTTAGTTAGTCTCAAGCCTTCCCAGTGTTTAAGCTTATAGAATTGATTTTTCCTTAATTTCCCACAAAGTTCTTCCTGATAGCAATGGGAAATGGTGTAGCTCTGAACATGTTCTAGCCATCTGTCATCTGTGATGCCCCTGTCACTCACAGGCCACTTCATCTCATCCCATTGTAATGACTACCATCCTCCACAGTTCATCTTGTTAGAAACTGGCTGGAAGCTAAGTTTGTGCTTGATCAAATTATGTTTATTCATGTTATCAATATAACATGATGAAATGTGCCCGGGTGTTGGGTGGCATCAGGGTATAGTTTCTCATGTGCTCTGAGGTCTTCTGAATTTTTTTTTTATGTCACAGCATACATAGCTGCCTAGCTCAGGTTATAATGATTGCAGGTGGGTTCACACCTGCAAATTGGGACAAAATTGGGAAAAGCTCTGAGTTAAGGTGAATGTGTCTTAAGTATTCTAGTATTTCAACTAAAGTGGTTTTTTTTTTTTTAGATTTCTTTAAAATTTCTTTTTGATAGTATTCAAGAATTAAAAGTGCAATCACAGGTTGGTTCACAAATGGCATGTCTGGGGGCAGTTGACAGGGAATTTTTTGTGTGGCTGAAAATGAAATAGTATTTCATTGCTGGGATCAGCAGTAATCACTTTGGTCAGAGCAAACTGAAAATGAGTAATACCATTCACCAATCTATTAGAGTTAAAAAGCACAAAATAATTCCCTACAACAAACTGATACTTCTAGAGTAAGACCTTGATATTCTAGAATAAAAGCTTAGTCGTGTTTTAAGTTCTGGTATTTCTGAGTTGAGACTACATAGCAGCCATCTTAGAGGGCAGACAGGAACTTAGGGTAAGACCAGAGATTATATACTCAGCTGGACACTTACTTGGTCAGGTGTTACTGTGCAGGTGGTCTGTATCTTCTGATTAGATTGCCTGTTTATCTATTCCCTTGGGCCTTGGCCCCTCTCATTGCTTGCCTTCAAAGGTCTCTGGTCTTGAAATTCCCTGGGGCAGGCAGGTTTACTTTTAAAGAATGCACACAAGTTAGGGCAGTTACAAAAACAACCACAGCTTCTGCTGTTTTCTGCATTACGCATGACGCATGACAAGTATATACCAGATCCAGTGTCTGTCAGGAGGCTGAGTTAGAAAGAATCAGAATTTCTAGGTACCAGTTGGCATTCCAGGTTTCTTTTCGATATGCTAATAGTTAAGTTTTAATATGTTAAAATTTAACTTCTATATTTTTTCCTTTATTGATTATTGCTTATGTAGTTTATTAGTGGAATATGTGAGGCTTTAAAAATTATGATTAATACCTTACATTTGTTTTTAAAATCAGTAAACATGGAAGAATTTAAGGCTATGCTAATCTAGACCATAAGTAATGGAACCACAGTCGCCCCTTCCCATGCTAGGACCTGAACCCAGGACCTTGTGCATGCTCGATCAGCACTGTACATTTGGGTTATGTCCCCAGTGAAGCCAGAATTGAGTCCTAAGTTATTTTCATTTCCTTGGGGTTTGAGAGAAGAGGTGTCTAAAAATGTATCCTCTCTAACGAGTTTTGTTCGTAGAGGTGTTAACAGTGAGGCTGTGACAGGTTTTCAGATGACTTTCAACACATAAGGTTCAGTTTGTGAAATTTGTCAGTTCTCTCCAAAATGGCTTTCTGTTTGTCTCACCACATGCTAAGCACAGTGGTACTTATGCCTATTCATTTCTAAAAATTAGTCAATTGAAGCCAGGTCCACTCATGAATTCAACTTATTATTGCACTAAAGGTATCTTTAGGCAGAAATCAGATTAAAAATTGTCATTTTATTTTCTGGAGATAGATTTTCTTTCCTTTTATTTATTTATTTTTTTTAAATCTAAATTAGTGTACCGAGTGGATGTTAAATGTAGGGCCCTTATGGGTGCTAGGTAAGCTTTCTGTCACTGAGCTGTATCACCAGCACTCTTTTACTTAAAAAAAAATTTTTTTTGAGACAGTGGCTCCTTAAGCTGCCCTGGCTTGGCTTGAAGTCTCTCTGTAGCTCTAGTAGGTCCTGAACTTGCGTTCTTTCTACCAAGTAGCTGAAATTACAGGCCTGCATTACCAGCCCTAGTTCCTAGCTCCCTTTCTCGCCCCTCCTTCCTCCTTTTGTTTTTGAGCTAGTTTATCAGAATCTTCTTTTATCGGTCACATAAGTATTTGATTACAAGAGCTACATGACTATTCTAGCTTAATTAAAATTAATTGTCATCATATAAGTGACTGAATAAATAGCACAGTAAGTTTTACTAACTTTTCAAAATAATTTGAGTGGTTTAGTAAGACCTCTGTAGTAAAACTAACTAAACATGAAAATATTTCCCAGTTCAATGTTTTAAAAATCTAAGCATAGAATTCTTTTTTTTTTTTTTTTTTTTTTTTTTTTTTTTTTTCGTCTTTTTGAGACAGGGTCTCTCTGTAGCCCCAGCTGTCTTGGAACTCACTATGTAGACCAGGCTGGCCTTGAACTCACAGATATCCATCTGCCTCTGCCTCCTGAGTGCTGGGACTAAAGGTGTGTGCCCCCACGCCTGGCTTGAAAACTACTTTCTTAATTGATAAGGTTTCTTGCCCTCAGAAAGTTACCTTGTTCAATAGTTGACCTGAATATGATGTTTGCTAGTTTTAGAGAAAAAAAATGAGCTTATAATTTTTGGTTGTTGGACTCATCAAGGAAATATCTAGGAATTGTAATGACATAAAGTGCAGGGGATAGAATTATTTTTAATTTGGATTGGAGAATTACAGAAAGGGAAGTGTAGGTGGACTTGAAGGATTTAATAGCCCACTGACAGGTTCATCCAATCTGGAAAGACTTATCTCAAGAGGCAAAGGCATGTGGAATACTTTGATGACTGAATTCGGAATACAGGGATGCAGGGTACCAAGGGTGGCAGAAAAAAGAGCCTACAAGATATGTATTAGATCGAAAGCTTTTGATATCATGTTAAGGAGGTGAAGATACTTTATCAGTGTTGGAGAATCTGAACATTTAGAATTTGAAATTGGTACTGGATGTGTGGCTGAGGAATGTGGGCACTGAAAGATTGGTAGCCACTGGCAAAGATGGGGAATAACAGCTCAGGGGCAGGCAGGGAGTGAGGGATGGTGGAGAACATGTGGTTGGCAGTGATGATCAAGTTTTGGACGGTATTGAAAGTAACTTGACATTTTATTTTGTGGTACTGAATATATTTGAGAATTTAGGTTAGAATTGGAGTTGAAGTACTCTGTATGTAATCCTGTATTCTTTGGGTGGATTCTGGTTGTTGTCTGCCTATTTTATTCTGTTGAGGTCTAGCTGTTTCTGATTATTCTCTTCATCTGTTGGATTAATTCTGTATACCTTGAATTCTGTTTCAAAAATGATTAAGTCTTATGATTGTGAAAAATGCATGTTGATAGGTCTTCTGGCTGCCCAAAATCTGTGATGACAGAATACCATAGAATGTTACAAATGGCAGCATTGGCTTAGACAACGCAGTGTTATTATTGTTCTTCCAGGGGGGTATTTTATTGTTTGTTCTCCAGTGTTTTTTCTTTTGTGTATCTGCTGAATTATTTTTTATTTAGCTATGATCTGTTAATGCAAGGTCAAGTTCTGAGCCTGGCATGCTGGCTTCTTGGAGAGGGTTTCTACAGTTCTCAGAAGTTTCTTCTGGTGACATGTCACATTGACAGTTCTAGCACATTTGGCTCAGAAAATTTATTACATAAGACTTTAAGGACATTTTTTTCCTATAAAAATTTTCTTATAGATTAATGCTACACAGAAAAATATTTTTAGGAAAGACTAGTTTATACAGTTTTGGCAGTTTTACAATTTTGTAGCTTTGGCAGTATTATTATTATTTTTACAAAAGGTAAATTAGTTTTTATTTGTTTATTTGGTGTTTGTGAGACAGGGTTTCTGCTGTAGCTCAGGTTGGTATGGAAGAAGCCTTGTAATTGAAGCTGACCTTGAACTTCTTATCCTCTTGCATCCACTTTGGAAATGCTGGGATTACAGGACAGACCCTTATCCACCCTATCTGGCCAAGAAGTAAATTACTTTTGATAGGCTTATTTTAGGTAGTTTGTTTAATAAAACATGTCAGAGTTGTATAAATATGTTCATAGACGTTTGCTTTTGTTTTTTCATTTCAGTCAGTAGTTTTAGTAGAGAACATTTAAATGTCAAAATTTGAGAATTTTTTCTATTACAGATATTGTAAGCCCACTCAAGTTATGCAGATTCTAAATGCTTATGCATGTTTGTTTTTAACAAGAGTTATTGACTTTAAATAAGTTTTCTGAAGATTTTTTTGATTACTGTTGGCATTGTTTGTAAACCAGTGTTTTCAAAAGTCAGTTTGGGAAAAAGTTGGTAAGGATGAAGATCATAGCAGTGAGCATGCTGTCCTGGTGTGAAGCTGTGCTCAGATCTCCAGCACTCAGGGAGCGATAGCAGGATAATCTGTAGAACATCTGTGTTCAGTTGGGGTACCTAGGGGAGTGCTGTGCTCCATGAGACATTATCTCCTGTTGCAGAAAGCTAAGAAATTCCTTTAAAACTTGTAGTATTTCCATATATATATATATATGTATAATTCTAATGTGGTAACAATTGGAAGCAGAATGTGTGCGATCTCGGGTATTAATATTACCTTTTGTACAATTTACCTTATCTTTCTTCTAGTCCAAGTGGTAAGAAGTTCAGAAGTAAACCTCAGCTGGCAAGGTACCTGGGAAATGCTGTTGACCTCAGCAGTTTTGACTTCAGAACTGGAAAGATGATGCCTAGTAAGTTACAGAAGAACAAGCAGAGACTGCGGAATGATCCTCTCAATCAAAATAAGGTTGGTTAATGTCCTTACAGCATGCATATGCTATTTCAAAAGCTCTCCAGAAAGTATTTTATGTCATGATTTTGTCATTGACATTTTGGTGTCTGAATGTCTTTCCCTACTACAAAGCTTTTTTTTTTTTTTTTGAGACGGGGGCTCCTTGTAGCCCCAGCAGTCCTGGAACTCACTATGTAGACCAGGCTGGCCTCGAACTCACAAAGATCTGCCTGCCTCTGCCTCCCAAGTGCTGGGATTAAAGGCATGCACCACCACGCCCGGCCAAAGCTTTTTAAAGGCTTACAAATCTGACTTTTTTTTTCTGGTATTTGGAAATACTCACCCAGTGAAAGCATAAGTAAACCATGTGTAGAAAACATTTCAGGGTGTCTCTAGGCCAGTGTACATCACACTTTTGGATCCATTTGTTTACTTTTTTTCCTTAAAATAGTTTGTTTTCTAAAGAGCCAACATTATCACATTTTTGTATCATTATAATTCCATAGTAATTTTTGAGTTGAGAATTTGAGGAGGGGCGGTTTGACTTTTGACTTTAATCACATTAATGATGCAATAGGCATAGTTTTCTTATCCTGATAACTGAGTAGAGATTTTTTTTGCTAGGTTTTAATTTCTTTGAGCTACTTGTTAGGTAGTTTATTCCATAAGACTATGAATGAGTCACATTTGAATTATGCTAATTTAATTTTATTAATGCTCTTAGTATCTGTACAAAGAAATCTTTTCCTCTTAAGGATGATTAAACATGTACAACTTACAAATAGTTCACTGACTTGCATGGGCCTGGTATTGTTAAGTAGATAACCACCCTTAGTGTTGAGTCGGGAGTTGAGCTTGAAGTCACCGTTACAGATGCCTCAGTGAACTTCTTTAATAACTTCATCATCAGTCATTACAACTGTTCCCATTCCTGTAGATTTTAAGAAACTATGTTTATGTGTTGCCATCACCAGTTTCTCACACCAGTGCTGTGAAAATAGAGAGAAAAGTAGAGAACTTTATTAGGATTGGACTGATAATAACCCTACCCGACCCTTGGGCTTGCAGTTTTCATTTAGGAACCATGAAGTCTCATGGTTGTAGAGTCTGGCTTTGGACTCAGACAGACATAGGTTTGGTGAACTGGCATCTGCTGTGTATTAGGTGACGCAGTCATAGGCAATTATTTTAGCCTCGGAAGGCCTAAGGCCCACTTAAAGAATCAAGGTAATAAAAATTCTCCCATAGCATTATTGTGAGAAGTAAGAAATGGGACTTTATATAAAGAAAGATCTAGCAGAGTATTAGCTATGTTAACTCCTTCCTTTTCTGCACTGCACTTTCTTTCCTTAAGTGACAGCCATAGCACTAAGCTACCTTGGTTGGCGTGGTGTCCACTATGGGAAACTTGAGCTCAAGCTTTTCCTCCTGATCTTTTTTCTTTTCTCAAGTAACACACACACACACACACACACACACACACACACACACACACACACCCATTAAGATTTATTTTCTTTTTTGTTTCTAGCCAGGAAATATTTATTGCCCATGTACTCTGTTTCAGGCATAATTCTAGTTGTAGAAAGAATAGTGAACACCACAGAAAGTACATATTTTAACAAAAATTATCCAGAAGAAATTCAGGTTGGCTCTGAAAACTTACTCCCTGTATTAATGCCTTCAGTCTATGGAATAATGCTTTAAAATGATCATAAGGAAAAAAACCTACACTAAGTGGTCTATACTCAGCCAAATTGTCCTTCAAGTATAAAATAAATGATTCCAAACACATAAGAATTGATAACAATTTTCACAAACCATCATTGAAGCAACTCTCAGTAGATGATTCCATCCTGACTGGAAGCAAGTAGGGAACTAGGGCAGTTGGGCTGGCGGGTAAAATAAGTAGCTAAGGAATAAAGTAAATGACTACGGTGTAAAAAAAGAACAAAAATGTTTAAATCCAAAATGAAGAAGTAATACAACCAGTCAAATGTGGTAAAATGCATTTCAAACCCTACATAAAATTAAAATTAATTTTTGAAGATATAACTTACTATATCTGGGTTCAGAGTATATAAAACATTTATGCTGATTATTGGCAATAAAGTGAATTTATAGATTTGTAAAATGCTACCTCCTAAAACAGCAGTAGGCCCCACCAATTCCAGGGAAAAATTTCACTGATCCTTTAATAGATAGATATTCTAATGTTGTTTAATGTGATCCAAACTGGAAAATTTTGTATTATATTGAAACAATCATAGTACTAATACTCATACCTTGAAAGTTTACATGATGGTCTTTTACTCAGCAGTAAAGATTTATTTTCTAAGACTGCTTCTTTTAAAAACTTAACACTGGTGCGGGGTACCTGCAGAAGGATTTAAATATTTACAGAACGAGGAGAACACTGTCCTAGAAGCACACAGTTCAGCTGTATTTAATGTCATTTGAAACCTCACTTCCTGACAGTTATGGTTCATTTCCACCAAGCACTAATCTGTCTCTAGTTTGTGTGCACCTTTCTTCTGCTCTAGCTGCGCTGGACCACTCATCACCCTGCAGCATGCCCTGTGCTTTCAGGATCTGCTTGCTTCTTGCTGTTTCCTCTGCTTGGAATGTGCTTCCCATTCCCCTTCCATCTGACGAACTCCTCATCCAAGGCCCAGCTCCATTGTCTCCATCTCTGGGAAGCCTGCCCTGCGTTCCCCAGGCAGAACCTGTTCCCTCTTCCATGATGTTCCCTGTGCTTTGCCATTGTATTTGTGACTGTCTGCTTCAGCTAGACTGTGAGCTCCTTGAGGGCAAGGACTGGTTTTTGTTTTTGTTTTATATGCGTAGTCCAAAGCCTAGCACATAGTAGATAGACTCTTAGCTTGATGTTTGATTTACTATTCATCTCATTCTAGAAGTTTATAGTGCTAATAAACATTTATTTAATAAATTAATAACATGTGATTTTGGAAGTGCCTTTCATTTTCATTGTTTTCTGACTTTCTTTGTGAAATTTATGATGCCTTTGTGAAAGTTTTTATCTGATTTTGTTTTAGTTAAGTAGCCATAATGTGGATATTGCAGTTTTCAAATTACACTCATTTTTGGAGTAACAGCAGCATTAAGTATTTCCGTGAAGTAGAAAACACATTTGTGGCATAATTAGCTGAATTAACGTTGTTTTAAGTGATAGTACTATATAAAGAAAACTGGGAGATGCAAAGTAATTAACAGAAATCTGAGAATGTTTTCCTGTATAGCTGAGTAGTTAGAATCCTGACTAAACCACATTGTTTATTAGGGTTTTGTTTGTTTTTAGTTTTAAAAAATTTGTCTTAGAATTAGAGATGTAGCCAACAAAGTAAGCTTTGAAACAGACTAAATTGAAGTTTGTGTGTCCAACTGTGAGCTGTAATCTTTGTATAGTTTCTAAATCAAAGATGTGGTTATTGATACTGAATATTTTTAAGTATAGTGGGAAAGATTCCTTTGAAGATCTTTGTAGAGTTGTTTTAAGTTATCCTAGGATGGGTGGGTAGAGTAGAGGTGCCATTAGCTTTGGATTAATATACACTGCTGTTTCTCAGTACCTGTTTCTGCTTTTCTCAAATTCAGTCTTAACCCAACTTTAAAAATCAATTCCATTCTTGATTATATTATGCTTTATTGATTTTCTTGCCACTGACATAGTTATTTGTGAGCAATTCCCATCTCCCAGCTGACAAACGAGAGTTGAAAATGTCAGGTAGGTTACTGAAGACCTTACATGAGGTTAATGTGGTGGGGGAGGAGCAGGGGACCTCAGAATGATATGAAAGTCACCAGCTTAGGTTTGGTGAAGTCATAGCAGTTTTCTCAAAACTCACTTCAAAGAAATTACAGAGGAGCGTGTCAGTGGAGCTTTCTGGAATGGAGTTCTGTTAGCCACAGCTATACATCTGGCTAGTGTGACTGACTAACTCAGTGTTTAGACTCATTTAATTTAAATTCGAGTAGCCATGTGTGCCTAGTAGTAACTTTATTGGACAACACAGTTCTAGATCTGTGCCTTTCAATGTGAATAAACAGGCAACACTTAGCTTCAAATTCTAGATAGTGCTTGTGCATTTATACAGGTTTTGACATTTCAAAGAGATATTTCAAGGTTTCCAGAGATAAGACTTGACATTCTAAGGAGAGAGTAGACACAAGATGATGATAGTTTGGGGCTGGTGAGGTGACTTGGTAGCTAAAGGTCCTTGTTACCAAGCCTGATGACCCGAGTCCCATTCCCACCAACCATGTAAAGGTGGAAGGAGAGAACTACACAGAATTGTCCTCTGGCCTCTACACATGTGCCATGGCATGTATGTGCCCACATGCATATATATGCACACATAAAAAGTAAATAAATGTAAAAATTTTAAAAAATCTAAAGTTTTATTGGAGATGTTTTCGGATGAGGTGCATTAGGCTATGAGGCAGACTCACAAAAACTTGATTTTGTTGCTAAAATTTTGTTTTTAAGTTTCAGAAACATTAAATGGAATTCTTTATGTTTTTTTTTTCAGTAATAGAATTTTTTAAAGAAATTAAGCAACAGAACTAATAAAATACATACTGGAATTAGAGTGATCTATTTTATAATTTTCAAATTGCTCATAATACTGTATTGAGCAAATTATTAACTTGAGAATGCTATCACTGCCTTGGAAGGATCTACCACATCCCTCAGTTTACTGAAAGTTGGTACATTGGGAAATAAAGAGCATCATGGTCTTTTGAGTGGGATCAGCTCTATGTTAAAACTGCCATTTTTCATTTCTCATGGATTATCTTGGGTAGCTTACATAGGTAATGTGTTACTGTGCTTACAAACAGACTTGAATTATGTATGACTGTATCCTAGGTTCTTAGCCACATGAAGATACTTGTTTTAGTTATCCTCACAAAATAATGAAAATTAAAATTTTGTAGATTGCTTATATAACTTGGGGTCAATACGTATATGATGTGAAAAGCTCTTGAGTGGGTGGTTTAGCTTTGGATTTAGGTTAATATGCAATATAGAGACTGATTTTGGTAAAGGGAAGTAGACAGGCTACTTGGGCTGTTTTAGTCCAAAAAAATAATAGCCTAAAAAAATGCTGTGGTAGGAGGTATGGAAAAGGGAGAATCAAGAGAAATTAGTAGATGAAAGTACCTGCTGATTATAGGGAAAGGGAACTGATGCTACAGTTCTGGCTTTGGTCACTGCCATGGCTTGGATAAGGTTTATTTCCTAAAGGTTGGTTCAGGTCTGGAGACTTGGTCCTTAGTATGGTGGTGTTCAGTAATGGAGGCGCAGGGAAAATGACTGAGTCATAGGGCTCTACCTTTATAAATGGACTAGTGCCAGCCTTGTGAAGCATTGTGGGTTTCATAGGGGCTCCCAATGCAGTGAGTTGTCAAGAGAGCCAGCCTAGCCTCTCCCCGTTTTCTTCCTTGCTTACATGCATTCCCCTTCTGCTTGTGAACTGCTGTTCCGACCTGTAGTGACCTTCCTCAACAGGAAGTTGGCACCTGGCTTTTGGACCCTTAGGTCAACAGAATTGTGAGCCAAGTAAGTCTTTTAAAGTTACCTAGCCCAGGGTATTTTGCTCAGCAACAAAAGTTGTTCAAGTTAGTCGTGTGTGTGAGGATGCACATGGGGTTGGTTAGTGACAAGAGAAGATGAATATTTGGGAACGGGAGGAAGCAGATAAAGTAGTTTTGGATTTTTTTTTTTTAAATTTCCAAAAGAAAAGATCTGTAGACTCCCACGGATTCCAAATTATAATTTGAGAATTCCTGTCCTAGTGATTTGTCATTAGTACTGTCCAGTGTAGGGAAAACATGAAAGGTATTTTTTTTTTCACACTGTAGAATGCACACAAATAAGTAAATTAAACTTGTGGAGAATTGAGAAGGTCTTATCCAAAAGGCAAGAGCAAAATCAAGAGAATGTGGTGTTAATAGAAGCCTAGAAAATGTTTTTGTTAAATGTCATGGTAGATCAAAGAGGATAAAGACTTTGTACATCAGTGGGATTTCAGAATTAGAAAGGACCTGGTAACCTTTACATAACCGATTTATAGGGATTGAAAGGTTTAGGAAGTATGTTTTGTGCCTGGTCTTTTTTTAGGTTTTTTTTTTTTTTTATAGTTTGAATTTATTGTTATTAGGTGTAATAATGTGGGCAAATAGTGAAAGGGATATCCAGCAGGAACCGTTTCCCTCCAGCTTCTGTGTCTCGGCTCCTGTCCTGTTCCTTGGAGGTCATGTTCCATAGGGGTGTTTTGTTTATTGGTTTGTTTGCTTCTATGCTTTTTTAGAGCTTGTGTGCAATTACAAACTATACATGTACAGACTAAATGCTCTATGTGTACATTTTAGCCTCCGTATAAAAATGATTAAAGAGTGTTTTTTCTTTAAGGATTGAAAGAGGAGCTTGAAGGAAACAACAGACAGGGTTGGGGGCTTGTAGCTTGTGGGTCCATGCCTCAGAGAGACTCTAGGAACCTTTGAATTGTGTGCAGTTTGTGTGTGTGTGTGTGTGTGTGTGTGTGTGTGTGTGTGTGTTCCACAGAGTATCTCCATTAAAATTTCAAGTTTTGTAGCTGAAAAGCTTTTTTTGTTTTGTTTTTAAAGCAGGAAAAGGACCAAGGCTATGATAGAAGATGTGAGAGGCCATGTCATTGATGTAGCTCAGGCTAGACATTTGTTTGACTATGGACTTCCCAGTTACTGAAGTAGTAGTTTTATCTGTCTGGGGGTGCCATGATCAGTTGACCAGCACTGAGTTTTGTGTTAGAACATTCTGGTATGGCATGCTTTATTTTATTTTTTATTTTATGTGTATGAGTGTATTGCCTACATGTGTGACTGCACCTGTGTCGTGCAGTGCCATGGAGATCAGAAGAGGGCTTCGGATTCCCCTGGAAGTGGAGTTAAGGACAGTTTGTAGCCTTCATACAGAGCATGTCAATCAATCTTAATCATCTTTATACCTCTGTCCCCACTGGCATCCTCCCATAACTCCCCCTCTGGAATTCATACATTTTGTCATTTGTCTTAAGGCTTATTATGTCAAATTAGTGTCCCAGATGTCCCTCAGTGCAAGTTCATTTACTGAGGTCTAGTCAGCATGCTTAAGAAGAGCTATCTCTTGGCTTCTACCTTCCAAGGACTTTTCCATCCCAAATGAATACAAAGAAATATGTCATTCCTTCTACCAGTGTTCCTGACCTATACAAAAAAATAACTGAAATCTTTTCCAAACATCTTTGTGCTCTGTGTACTAGGCTTTGCTGATTGGAGTTTTCAGTGTCTGTAGGTATAGTTGG
>NW_008340640.1:1859323-1892914 GCF_000622305.1 Nannospalax galili
GAGGGAATGAATGTGAATAAAAAATGAATATACCATTGCCTATAGATCAAGAATTTGTAAGTCTTAGAAGTGTTTTCAAGGACTTCCTAGTGTTTTTATTAAGTGTGGGTCCATATCGAGTATTAGTTTCTGTTCATTTGATAGGAAATGGAGAAAAGTGGAAGTGAGGAGGAAGTAGTTTTATCCAGTGAGGAATGGTGATGACTTAGGAATGGTGATGACTTAGACATGTGGTGCCCGTGCACAGTGGAACTATTAACAGGATTTGCTAGCAAGTTGGATGTAGAGCATGACAGAGAAGATCAGGGTACTTTGTTTTTAGATAGGTTGGATTGGGTTACTGTTTATTGAGATCACCTTGGGGAAAGAATGTATGTGGGTGGATAAAAGTAATTGGTCAAGCAAACTTGAGGTGCCTAGTAAATACTCAGATTAAGATGTTCTGTGCAGTTGGGCACACTGAGGTAGAATAGAGGTTTGAGCTTGAAAGTCACTAGCATGTACATATTATTCCAAATAATACAACCAGTGAGATCCAGACACAGGTAAAGATCCAAGAGAAACTCAGGCAAAGATCCAAGAGAAACTCTTAAAGTTTGGTTAAAATAGAAGGAATCAGTGAAATGAATGGAGAAAAACATCACTAATAAGGTAGGACAGACTTGAGAGGACCATCTTTAAAAAAATGGAGTGGTTCCTTTTGAAAAGTTGACTAGAGGAAGACAAATTTCTATTGAGTTTGACAATTCACATTTTAATTACCTTCAGAACAACTGTCTGTGGGAACAGAAGCCACATTGGATTATAATGTGAATAAGATAGTATTAGTCAGCATTGATGATTCAGTAAATTTTGTTAGGTAGGATGGAGAACCACCAGATAAGAAATGAAAGAGATGCTGCCGTGATGAATCTCTCATGAAAGACCGTAATGAGTGGAGGAACCATAGAGGTCAAAAAAGTTAAGTGTGTTTGCAGATAACAGGACTGCAGAACTATAATGGTTAGGGAAGAATGTGGAAGTCATAAAAGTCCAAGAGATGGAATGATCAGTTGATGGAGATCTTGAGACAGAACAGGCAAAAGGCAATCCCAAGAAGTGAGCTGCAGACGGAATAGAAATAGAGCCTCACATGCTTCACTGAGATACTACTGGAGATGTAGATGCTAGTTTTGACAAGCCTGTGACTGAAATGTCAGGTAAGTGAGTTTGGGTAGGGGAAAAGTCAAGGACTCGTTGGGGTGAGTTATTCATATATGGAAGTCTTTTTAAAAAAACAAGGACAGAAGGTGGGATGAAGACAACTGAAACAAATGAAAGAATAATGAGCTGGAGAAAATGGAGGGAGGGAGGGAAAGGAGTGGTATAGCCAGATGCTACAGGTGGGCTTTGAAGAAGCCACTCCCTTTACTCTGGGCACCTTAAATCCCAGCCTCAGGAGGCAGAGGCAAGTGGATCTCTGTGAGATTGAGGCCAGCCTGGTTCACATAGTGACTTCCATGTGGGCTGGGACTAGGGAGACCCTGTCAAAAAAAACCAAAACAAGAAGCTAGTATTTTTGAGGGAGCAGAAATGGAGAAATGTTTAGAAATTAGTAGGGAGAAAGGAAACCTACTTTCTGGTCCTTAGGTATGCATTTGTAAGGAGTGAGGAAAAAGGGCTAGGGGTGGGGCTTAATGATAGAATGTGGTCT
Source organism: Nannospalax galili (assembly GCF_000622305.1). NCBI lineage: Eukaryota > Metazoa > Chordata > Mammalia > Rodentia > Spalacidae > Nannospalax > Nannospalax galili. The sequence goes on from NW_008340640.1 coordinate 1,861,017, forward strand.
TGCAAACCTAGGGAATGGGTGAGGGTGGGGATTCAAAAGTAGCTCTATATAGAATATTACAGGAACCAGTGGTGAATGATAACGTGTGATCTTTAGGTGGGTCTACTTACTAATCTGGGAATGATGAGATATTTCGTTAGGGTTTTGAATAGAGTTAAACTGATAAAAACATATTACACTTGAACTTATCAAAAGATGGAGGATAGCTAGAATTATATGAACATAAACCATAGTGTAAACTAAGTGTGTCCAAGACCTGTGAGAACTGGCTTTATTCTTTTTTATAGTTTAAAAATGTTTTGATTTTAAAAATTTTAATTTTATGTGTATGAGTGTATTGCCCATATATATACATATACACATACATACACACACACACACACATATGCACCCATGTCGTGCAACACCCGCAAGATCAGAAGAGGGCATTAGATCTGGAACTGGAGTTACAAACAATTGCTGGGAACTGAAACTGGGTCCTCTGCAAGAGCAGCCAGTGCTCTTCTGAGCCATCTCTCCAACCCCTGATTTATTTATTTTATATGTGTGAGTGTTGTGCCTACACGTATGTAAGTGCAACACGTTCATGCATATTTTAAAAAGAATTTAAAATTCTTTACCAATTTCACATGTATAAAATGTATATTGAACATATCCACACTAGCTTCTTCCACTGCCCCATCCCTCCTAATATGTCCCCTCCAATCTTCAGCTTCTTTCATAGTGAACTATAACTGTACTAAGAGTTTGGCTCTTTTGCTCCTTTCATAACTGTTGGCCATATGGAGAAGCTTGAGTCTCTGAGGTTTGTTAATATCCAATTATGATTACTTGTTTATCTCTTAAGTTAACAGAATCTTTACTGATTGAACATTATAACTCCTCTAAGGGATAACAGCCTACCCATTGACATATTAGGTGACCCTACACATTGTTCCTTGTTTTAAAGTGTTCTTCATTATCAGTCTTGTCTATGACTTAATTTAGAATCACTGTGATAGACTGTAGACTGTTTACTGATGAAAAGTCACTATTGTTACTTACATTACTAAGGTTTCAGGCCCTTCGTAACTAAGTATATTTTCCTAGCTATTTGCTCTGTAAGAGCATGTTGATATGCTTTCAGTGTACACAGCTTGTTTTGATGTCATAATCTCATGTTTGCAGTTCTGGGGCTTCAGCTTCTTTGTATTCCTTGTTTCCTCCTATTACAGCACTATGGATTGACTGTGACATTGCTGAAAACACTGTAGAGGGGTTGTTGTGGAGCAGGCTATGTTACTTAGGAAGGGGCTGCTAGCTTTATTTATAATCTTACAGATTTCTTACAGATTACATTTAATTATAACCTTTTTTTTTTTTTTTTTTAGTACTTGAAAGTTCAAGACAGGAAAAAAAAGACTACTCAAGGCTAGGGCTGTTAAGGCATTTTGTATATAATTAGCTTATTGGGTAGAATTCTTAGAGTTTGTACTCAGGCATGACTCTAAACTCAGGAATATAGTAGAGAAAGTCTCTGCAGATTATACTTGAGGGGAATAATAAAATAAAAATAAAATAAATCACTTTAAAACATTAAGTGCTGTGCAATGAGTTAAGAGTGGCATCAAGGCAACCAGGTGATAATTTTAGGTTGCCTGATGAGTAAAGGTTTCCCTGAATAATTTTTAGGCTGATTTCTGAATGACAAGTGGCCAGTTCTTCAAAACCTGAGGGAAAGCATTTTATGTAGAGGAAAGAGGCAGAATAAAAATCTTCAAGGAAGAATGCAGTCAGTGGGCAAGGACAGAGAGAAGGCCAGGGTGCTGAAACTCAGTGAGTGGAGAGTGGTATTGAGGTGAGTTTAAAAATGTAGGCAGGCCTAATCACAGGGCTTGATGCTGGCAAAGGGAATGGTACACAATACTGCTTGAAGGCTTCCTATAGGAGGTCATATAATTATTTTGGTTACATGTGCAGAATGTATTGTAGAGGAACAGAAATAGGAGTCAGGGTCTGTGCTGGGGTTGTTAGGCTATTGTATTTGTCTAGGCAGGGATGATAGTGACTTAGGCAGTGCTTGTTTAATGAATAAAGGAAGAAAAGATAAGAGCAAAGGAAACTGCCTTGATTGATATCTCTTGTCCAAAGAACTAATTGTTATGTACAGAAATATGCTTTAAAAATGAGTAAAGAATATTTATCTTAATAAATTGAAGACAATTATAAACTGTTAGCACTATTGCATGTTTTGGCTAGTTTGAGCCTTGCACTTAGGTATTTAAGTGGATAAATATCATTGCAAATCAAACAGCTTGCCAATGAGAACAATTTGTTCACTATACTATTAGGTTTATCTAACTTTTAGGGACTCGTTTTCTCTTGTGAGAATTTTTTGAGAGGGCCTGGACTTGGCTTTTGTGCTAATAGTAAAGATAGATTTGGGGATATATGCCCATGCCATGGCATTCACAAGATTTATTTTGAATGCTCAGGCTTCTGCTAATGATTGAAGTCTGTGTTCACTAAATTTTACAGGTCCTTAAGTGTTTGTAGACCTACAATCTGAGAGTGTTATGTCATACAGAAAACCATTTAGATGATGATTTCCACAGTTTTCCCAGGGATGTGCTCACAGCCCAATGCCAATCTGGATGTTTTTTTTGTACAGTAACTACTTTAGTTTAAGTAGGGCTATGTAGGTAGGTGGTTGAAACTCTGAGAGCTTTTACAGTAGACTTTCTTTTATAGTCTCACCTTAACCAAATCTTCAAGAAGTTATTTTTCAGTTGAATACTTTAAAACCCATTTTCTTGATGTTTAGATTGTGAGCCTGAGCCTTGAATAGCTAAGCCATCTCTCCAGGCCCCCAAACTTACTGTTAGTGATGAATTTTCTTCTATTAACTATAAGTATAGTCTTTTTCTTTGAATTCAAAGTATAGTCTACCTCTTCTACTTGTGTGTATGTGAGTATGTATTGGTGTGTGTAAATGTGTGTGCATGTGTGTGCACATGAATGTGGAGTCTAGAAGTCCACCTTGTGTGTCATTTCCCAGGTACTGTCCATCTTATTTTTTGAGATACGGTCTTTCAGTGATCTGGAACTCGCTGATTTGGCTTGGCTGTCTGACCAGCAAACTCTGAGGATCCACCTGTCTCTGTCTCACTAGTGATGAGATTGCAAGGATGTGCCATCACACCCATTTTTGTTTTGTTTTGTTTGGGAATTTTATGTGAGTTCTAATGATAGAACTCAGGTCTTCATGCCTGCATGGCAAGTAGTTTATCAACTGAGTGAGTTCCCCAGCCCTTTATTACTTTTTAATATGGTGCATCACAAATTGTGTTTACCACTTAGGATATTAGAACAAGTAGACTTTCTGTTCAAAATTGATAGCTTTCAGTTACAGTTTGCTTTTTACAGTAACCTGTGACTATACTAAACACTTCTGGATTACACATTTTTAAGTAGTGAATTTTATGGTATGCAAAGCACATAGCCATATCTTTTAAAAATTTATGTGTGTGTGTGCCTCCATGAGTTTATGTATACCATGTATGCAGGACCCCATGGAGGCCAGAAGAGGGCATTGGATCTCTGGAACTAGAATTACGGGAGAATGTGAACTGCTTTGTGGGTGCTGGAAATAGAACCCCAGTCCTTTACAAGAGCAGTAAGTGCTCTTAGCCACTGAACTGTCTCTCCCTGTTTCTCTTTTTAAAAAGCTGTGATGAATTGCCAAGCAGTTTCCATTGTTGATGTTTGATTTTTCTAGAATTGAAATTACCACTTGAGGATAATCTCACTTTGGCCTATGATAGCACTCAGGTACATTCAAGATAGCTTTCCTTCTGGGAAACCTTAAGGGGTTACGTTTGTAAACTTCCAGACCATGGTCAGTATCATGTTAATGTGAAATAGTTGTTATTATTAAGAATTTATGTGCCAAGACAACTATACTATACACCTATTTTGTTAATTGTTTTCCTCATTTCTCTGCCTACCACAATGTAAGCTCTGAGACAGGCATTTTTTTTTTAATTCAGCATTTAGTTAGTGCCTAGCACATAGTAGGCACACATTCTTTGTTCAACGATTGAATTAAAACCACATTAGCATCATTATCATGTGTTCTTTTATTTGGTCTATGTAAGAATCTTATGCAATAATTAGTATCCTCGTTTACTGATGAGGAATTAAGCTTTGTGATACTGAGTCTTTGCTTCTCAAATTGGGATATGAATGTAGCTTAAGGAAGTGTTATATATGCAAAGCCATAGAATTAGAATGGTACTTGAATGATACTCTGATACTTTGAAATGCCAGTTGTAGAATAACACTTTGGGTAGGTAGAGTAAAACCTTTTACCTTAAAATAAGGGATTTTTTTAAAACTCATTTTTTAAATTTATTGGTGTGTGTGTGTGTGTGTGTGTGTCTGTCTGTGTGTGTCTGTGTGTGTCTCTGTGTGTGTGTGTTTCATACAGAACATCCCAAACAATATTATCTTTATACCTGCATCCCAAATGGCACCCTCTCTTAGCCCCCTATCCCCCACTGGAGCCCATATACTGTCATCCCTGTTACTGTCCACCGTATTATCAGTGTCCCCAGCCGTTCCCCAGTGCTAGTCCATCCACTGAGTCTAGTCAGCCTATCTAGAGTTCCTAGTTTTAGGAAGATCAGCTCTTCAGCGCTTCCTTATCTAGCAACGATCAATTGTCAACATTCCTTTAGGTAACATTGGGGTCTACAGTTCATTTTCCCAGTTCTGTGCTGAGTTACTGTCTGGGAGTCTTTTGGGCCACCTTAGCCAGTAACTCAAAGGAAGGTATCTCCTGTCTGTCATTGTTTCTTGTTATGTAGCCTTTAGCTATACACATGTACTCTTAAATATACTGATCACTTTAATCTTTGGTTATACTTTCCTTTTGGGTGTTTAAGACCATACAGTTGGTCCAGATTAACCAATTTATTTTTACTCTTAAGGACATTTGAGGATCTGTTCCTCAGGAGTCACATGGGCTTGAGTGGAGCCCCTGGCTCCTTTCTTTTACCAGTTCCATCTATGTGAAGATAACTCACAGGTCCTGCTTGACCGTGGCTGGCTTCCCTTGGAAGCATGGAGGAAATGTTTTGTCTGTGTTGACCCTCATTGTAGACTGGACACTGGTTCAAGTCCATCTGGTGGGGTCTTCAAGGCCTCCTTGATCAAGAGGACAGGTGGCTCACCACAGTAAAGAAAGATGAAATGAAATTTGCAGGTAAATGGATGAAGCTAGTTATACTAAGTGAAGTAACACAGACTCAGAAAAACAAACGACATATGTTCTCCCTCATATGTGGATCCTAGCACCAAATCCCTCTAAGTAAGTATGTATCCACATATAACTACAGGAACCAGGATAATGAAAAGGAACCAGGGAGGTAAAGGAAAAGAAAGAACCTGAGCGAGAACAATAGGAAACAGGTGTTAATAAGGGATAAAAATTGAGTAATTTTAATGTGAGGGGGGAGGGAGGGTTATACAAGGAAACGGGGATAAAAGGAAAGAAGAAGCTCAAGAGAGGAGGGACCGTAGGAGAAGGGTATTAATAAGGGAGAAATGGGTAAAATGGGGAAACCATGGTGGAAGTGTTAGACAATGAGAGAGAGAAATAATGCCTAGCTAGTTTTAAAAAAGCCAGAGGGAACCATATTAGTCCAACAACCTACTGACAGATTATACATACAACTAGCTCAAGGAAGGTAATATATGTCTAGTCAAGGTTTATCTGAGAATGTGTGGGTTTTGCCCAAGCTTTATCTATGTAGCACATGGTAATTAAAAGTACCAGACTGGTGGAACTAACCTTGGATGTTTAACAGCAATTCTTTGAGGCCTATACTAATCTGGTCAGAGAGACTTAAAGTGACAGTTTTTGCTCCTTGCCCTCCAAGGTCGACTGAGTTCCAGGGGACTATGGAGCATCTCTCAAAATAAGGGAATTTGTAAAGTGAAAAATTTGCATGAAGTTTAGTCAAATCTCCATGCTTTGCTTATAGAATGTTGAACTGTCCCTAATACAGCTTTTTTCAAAGCCTGGCTAAGAAGGGTAGTACTTAGAATTTAAGTCACTATGCTATGTGATATGTAAAATTTACATGAGTCTTCAGACCTTTTGTGGCTTTGTACATTCTGGATAAGCACTGTGCTGCTGAGCTACATCTCTAGTCTACACTGATGTTTTTAAAGGAATCCATTTCAGTATACCTCTTTAAGTTTCACAGTGTATTCTTTCCTTTAGTTGGTGTGTAACTGAACCTGTTGTAGAAGTACACGCTAAGTTTTCTTTCACCACATTTTCCTTGATCAATTTCTCAGTTTAGAGACATGCATACTGCTCACTTGTTTGCACTGTTACTGTGGTACTAAATGGCATATTCATTTCCAGTAAAGGGGCAGTTTGAAATACTGGGTTGAGAGAATCGCTTGGTAACAACTTTCTTAAGTAGAACACTGTGTTTTGAATTTAGGGGAATTTATGTAACTGTACATGTTAACTGATTATTAAAGTTTGTTTTTTAAATGACCCTCTCATATTTTAACAAAATCCCAGGAGCTCAGAGGTCTGAGTCATGTAGGATGAGCTCATTCTGCCCATTTTTGTGAACAAGATTTTTCAATACTACATCATCTATAAAAGAGACTGCAGTCAGGATGGTCTACATAGCCACTTCTAGGCAAGCTGGAGCTACAAGGAGACTCTATCTCAGAAAGACAAAAAATAAATAAAAAAATAAAAAATAGAGTTGATGCTAGCAATTAATACTTACCTAAAGCATGAAGTTATTTTTAAAAATTATTTTTAGGTCAGGCATAGTGGTATGTACCTATGATCCAGGTACTTGGGAGGGTGGGGCAGGAGGATCACTTGAAATCAGGATTTGAAGACTACGTTAGGCAATATAGCACAACCCCATATCAAAAATCAAAAGTGAAACAAAAATTCTTAAACCTCTGTTAAACTACATTGTACACCTGAAGTTATTTTTTATGTTTAGAAGTTACATTAACAATTGTAACATACCATTTTTGGTGTACTAATGACATACTTGATTTTTTTTTTCATTTTTTCTTTTTTTTTTTTTTTTTTTTTTTTTTTTTTTTTTTTTTTTTTTATTTTTTTTTTTTTTTTTTTTTTTGTCCTTTTGAGACAGGGTCTCCCTGTAGCCCCAGCTGGCCTGGAACTCAGAGATCTGCTTGCCTCTGCCTCCCGAGTGCTGGGACTAAAGGAGTGTGCCACCACGCCTGGCAACACACTTGATTTTTTTTTTCTTTTATCATTGAGAGCTTTATGGTCACAGAAAGTGGAAAAATATCCTCATGAATATCAATAAAGATTTTCAAGTTTGAAATAGGAAATAACTTTGGAAATGGAATTATTAATTCAAAGAGAAAACAATAAATAAAGTTTACACTACTGAAATGTTTGCTCATGTATAAAGAGTCGATTGTGGGCATATGCAGATGGTTAAATTTTAGAGTAGTACATCGGTTTATTACAGTGTAAATAAGTATTAAGTTCTGATAATTGCATTAGTAATTATCTACATTAAGCAAACTATGAACTCTTGATGTCAGCTTTATAGTGCAGAAGAGGTGCATGTCTTTTAAGATTCTGAGGGGGTAAGAATACAAAACATTTGGCAACTGCTGGTTGATGGTAAGTGCTCTTCATCACCCTATCAGTTATTCTGGACCTAGCATGAAGGTTCCATGGTAAAGAGACCCAATGGTTCCCCCTTAGCACAGTCACCTTCACTGCATTTCCTTATGTCTTAGTGTTCTTGGCCTTTATGAAAGGTCATTGAGAAAAGAAAGAGAAATCTGCTTTTGTATTAAATGCCACGGTTACTTCTCTAGATTTAACAATTTTTTTGTTTTCCTCATTAACATAGAAAAATTTTAAATAATCTATTTTTTATATTCTCAGCAGCTAGAGGGATAGAGTAGATTTTTAAAAAAACAGTACTTTCAGCCTTTTATACACACAGGTTTAAAGTTCATTAAAATTCCATTCAAGGGCTGGCCTGTTCACTACATAAAATTTTAAACTTTCAGTTCCAGTATTTGCCAATTTTTTTTTTCAGTAGAGATTTCGATTACATGAAGAGCTCTAGCCTGTCTCATGCCAGAGTGATCGCTCTTTAATACCTAGGTTTATGACAGATTGCTGGTGGTTTAGGGAAACACAGGTAGCATTTGGTTATGAATTAAGTGACTCTTTAGCAGTCCTCAGGGGATAGTGGTAATACAATTTATTGTTTATGATAGCTTCTGAGAAACTAGCTAGTCCAGTTTTACAGATTGCTCATGATACTGTTTTGGAATACAAAATTAATTGTCACGCTGGTCATCCAGTTAAAAGGAAGAAAAAATGTACTAAAAAAATGGAGGTATGATCAAGAGAAGAATGATGCTATGGTACATTCTTTAATATCTTTTATCTTTTACCACTGCCTCATTAGACAATGGAACCTAACTGTATCTTGAATATTTTAGCAAGACCATCTAATTTTAATTCTTTATTGAACCAAGATCATATGTTGTTACAAAAACAACAGCCTTAACAGTTGTAACACGAGTAACCCCACATTTTCCATACTTCAGTCTGTGGATTTGGGGTTCATAGTTAGGATGATTTAGAATAGTCCCTGGTGCTTCCTTTGTAACAGTGATAATCTCTGGCTTAAATGTTGGCTTCTATAAACATTTACAATTATTTTTGTCTTCTGATGCCACATTCATTGTAGCAAAAGCAGAACATACTGTTCTTTATTGAAGAACATCAGTGTTAACCAAACAGTATTTAGGGACACAATTAGGTAATCACACACTTTTTAATTAGCAATAGCAATAGTTTTTCTTAAGAACTATGTTAAGATTCTTTAAGAATGAACGTTGACCATAGGTTGGATGATTTTGTTTAGGGCCTCAGATGTTCTACATGCCATAAACCAGAAATATTCAATCCTTCTATTCATCACAGAATTACCAGGGGAGATTTTAAAAATGCACACCCTTGGGGCTTGGGAGATGGCTTAGTAAAGTGCCTGCTCCACAAGTATAAGTACCTGAGTAAGATCCCCAGTATCCATGTGTCAACAAAAAACCCAGGCCTCAGGCTGGAGAGATGGCTTAGAGGTTAAAAGCACTGGCTGCTCTTGCAGGGGACCTGGGTTTGGTTCCCATCACCTACACGGTGATTTACAAGCATCTGTAATTCCAGGTCCAAGGGATCTTTCACCCTCTTCTGGCCTCCACAGGTTTGCACACACGTGGTGCACTTACATACATGCAGGCAAAATACTCATATTAAAAAAAAAAACCAAAAACCAGGCCCATCCTGCACCTATATAGTGCTGGGGAGGCATTGATAGGAGGTTCCAGCCTGGCTAGCAGAATTGGTAAGCTTCAGGTTCAGTAGGAACCTTATCTCAAGAAATAAGGTGGGGAATGATTGAGGAAGATGCCCAATGTCAGTCTCTGGCCTCTACACATGTGCTCACATATGTCCATGTGTACCTGCACCAAACATGCATATAAAACATACATGCATATACTCAAAGCACATTCTTGAGCCTCATACTTTTTTTTTAAAATATTTACTTACTCTGTGTGTGTAGGTGGGGGGATGCCCCTATTCCATGGCACATGTGTGAAGGTCAGAGGCCAACTTGAAAAATTCCTTTTTCCACCATGTGGGTTCTTGGGATTGAACTCAGATCATTAGGCTTGCCAGCAAGTGCCTTTTGCTGTTGAGCCATCTAGTTGGCCCACCTTTTAAAGGTGGCATCCTTAGGTGATTATTTTGAAGTCTGCCAGTCAAATTTGCGCACTGATAAATTATTAAAGATAAGGTAAAATGTCAAAAAATAGTAGTTGTTTGAGATGAATGTCAGGATAAGCACATACATGTGGAGAAAATTAAGGTAGAGGAATTACAAGAATGCAGGAATGCATGCTGTGAATCAAAGAGAAGGGGTGAAGTCATGTTTAATAGAGAATACAGATAATACTGTGGTTGTCATAGCTGTCAGGTTAATGGACAGTAATACTTACCTCTAGGCTTGCTAGTATTCTTTAAGCAGTGGTCACAGATTCCATGCTTATAGGGCCCATACAGGTAATGTAGATGTGACCTGGTACCTCCAGTAGGCAGCTGTGACTCATCAGTCATGCCTGTTGCTAGACCCAGTCCAGTCAAGCCTTTCTCCATCCTTCAGTGTTTTAGAGAAGTTAGAACTCTGGGTTTTATGTGAGGACTCCAGGCTTAATTTACTAAAGGCCCTTAAAACTGAGCGATACATATATATTGTTAGACTTGGTCTAGGTGCCACCACTTGGCAATCTGTTCAGAGCAATGCTTTTGTGTGGCATCATATCATCACTGGAGACAGTATACTGATGCCAATTCTCTGGCCTCACTTCAGCCCTATTGGATCAAATACTGGGGATGAGGCCCAGTCATCCTTTTTAACAAGCCTGGGTGATTCTGATGTATACTCAGTCTTTGGCCATATGGAACTTGACATTATAGTTTTTGACTGGGTATAGCAATAAAGATAAATGTTTGACAAGTATAGGTTCATCTAGTAGATTTATATAAAAATGTTAGGCATGAATTCCTTTCAGATATATATGACTTTATGTTTTTGTCATAAAATAATAATTTTTTTCCTGTTTTTATTGTTAGGGTATTGACAAATGAACTTAATAATTCTTTTCTACAATTTGACTTCACTAAAACACAGCTGAAATTTTATTTACTGGGTGATTAAATTTGGATAAATATGGTACTTGGCTTTCTGAAGTTTCAATTTAGAATCTTCTATAAAGCTTGCTGTATGATGGAAACAAGGAAGGCCATCTAGACCTGGTGCACACTTACGATGCCAGTACTTGGGAGGCAAGACAGCCCCAATTCACATTGCAGCCTGGGGTACAAAACAAACAAGAATACAGGTTGATTATCCCTTATGTAGAATGCTTAGCATCACAAGTGTTTTGGCTTTTGTGTTTTCAATTTTGGATATTCATAATTAGATAGATCTGACTCGGTGATGGGACCCAAGTATACAGATGAAATTTAGTGGTTTTCATATATACCTTGTAGATTGAAGGTAATTTTGTGCAATACCTTTTAGGAAACCTCTGTTTTTACTGTAGTCTATTCTATGAGGTCATGTGCAATTTTCCATTTTTATCATCAGTGTTCAAATTTTGATGTTCTAATTTAGGCACGTCCGGCCTTCTTACTTTATCAAAATTTTCTAAAAGGGGTTTTGGTTTCAGGAATTTAGTGTGATTTTATGTTAAGTCTGATGTCCTCACTGCTGATCAGGTTACATTTTAATTCTCAAATATATTTAATGCTAATATTTGTTCATGTAAAAGTCCTTAGTTCTTTGCTAATCAAATTATGACTGTCAATATATTCTTTAATTTTCTTTTTTTTTTTTTTTTTTTTTTTTTTTTTTGTCTTTTTGAGACAGGGTCTCCCTGTAGCCCCAGCTGTCCAGGAACTCACTATGTAGACCAGGCTGGCCTTGAACTCACAGAGATCCACCTGCCTCTGCCTCCCAAGTGCTGGGATTAAAGGTGTGTGTTACCATGCCTGGCTTTTAAAATTTTTTTTTTGTAATTTGCTTAATTTAAAAGTGTACCTTATGGAAACACTTTATGTATGTCTTACATAATAAATGCTAAAAATGTAACTGAGAGTATTTAAAATACGAATACAGATGGAGAATTTTGGAATGCCTTGTTTAGTCATGGAGTTTGAGTTAGAAAAGGAATCGATCCAGTTTTGTTTACATAGAGTATTAATGAAAATGTACTTGTATTCACAGGGTAAACCAGACTTGAATACAACATTGCCAATTAGACAAACTGCATCCATTTTCAAGCAACCAGTAACCAAAGTCACAAACCACCCTAACAATAAAGTGAAATCAGACCCACAACGGATGAATGAACAGCCACGTCAGGTAAGGATCTAATCATCCTCCAGTCTTACTTTGCAGAAATTCTGGTATTTTTACCAGGCATAATTCAAGTAAATCTTGGTTATCATGGAGTACATTTGGAAAGAAAGTTTTATGTCCTAGACTCTTTCAGAGAATAACCATAATAATAGCAAGATATTAAGCTATTTACTTTAAAAGTTAGTTAAAATGAATCTTAATAATATTGTACAGTTTCATGCTTTCTGTGTGGTAATATACATCAGATTTGATTCTGCTAATTTTAGTTTTACAGGGATAATATTTCCTATAAGGGTCAACCAAGCAACTTGTGTTTAGTTTATTTTCTTATAAGGGTTAATCAAGCAACTTGTATTTAGTATATTTTGAAGCTGCCTCTCCCCGACCCTATTTGGTCCTGATTTCTTATTTCATGGAATCTATATCACCCTTTTTGAAAAACATAATTAGTTAAAATTCGTCAGTATGGTATATTGCTGTGAGTTCCATTTTTGTATAAGTTCAATGCATTTTTCTCTTTCTTTATTGTTTCAATTTATATTCCACCAGAATCTTTTCTTAGAAAAAGGTATTATCTGAGAGACCTCCCTGCTGCTTAACAAGGCCATATAGCCAGGGAGGGAGACTTGACAAAGCTCAGCCTTCTCTGCAGTACTGCCGGCAAACTCCCTCATTGTATTGTGGTCAGAAGTTAGGCACTTCATGAGGTTTCAGTAAGAGCCAAGGTGAGGACTGGGAGGGAGAAATTGCTGGGCATTTTTTCCTCTCTTTCTCTGCCTCCTCCCGCTAAGGGCTAGAAACACCGGTTTATTAAAATGAGTATCTTTTGCTTTTGTATTTCCCCTTTCAATATCTCACTCCATCTTTTCATTTGAATTTTGTTTTCACTAGTCCTTCAAGTGTTTCATCTCTAGACTTCACAAAGGACTGGGCCTTACCTTTCAGACAGTTGCTCTAGAAGAAACTACATAAAGAAATTCAGTTCCCACATCCTCTGTAGTGTTTTTTCCTCTTCAGGTGAGCCAGGAAAACAGAAGATATTTGGAGCCACATTGGATCAGCATCTTGCTATAGATGTCTCAAGATTTGAAGTTCTAAACTTGCTTTACTGTTGGTCCCCAAGAGATTCAACAGGGGCCATGTAAGTGTATCACATCCAATATAAAAGATGCGTACCTGCATGTGCCTTTAGGCTCTTGTCAACACATAGGTTTTCTCTGGGCCATTCAGCTTTCTGCGTGAGGCTTTCCCCTTTGTTTTACTACCACACACAGGGTAAGCACCAAACTGCTGGTGGGCTTAGTGTATTCATTACAAGGAAGGAATTCTATTTTGAACTCTGCCTGCCTTGATAAAGCTGTTCCTTTGTTGTATTCTTTCGCAGATACTCTGCAGTCTTGAACATCTTGTCCTTTGGCTTTTTGATGCTTTAAAAATTATTTCCTGGCAGACATTTTTATTAATTAAAAAGTTTGAAAGTATATAATTTAAATGTTTATTTCCCAAATCCCCAGAGACAAAGGTAGAATATAATCTTTAATAATACCATTTACATTGGAAATTGGTGTTGTTTTTACTGAGAACAGGTACTATTTAATAGATTTTTATCCTTTTATTTTCTTTGTCAAATCATTCTCAATTTGTCTATTAACGTGTATCTTTTGTTTCAAGACCACTCAATTCACAAATTCTGATCATTACACTTAAATCCAGACACAGAGTTTAAAAACTGTGGTAACTATATTTTATTGGACGTGTAGCTATTTTAGAGATTTGGGTAACCAAGAATTTTAAAGCTGAAATGAACAGGTTGGTTCTTCCTCATTCTTTGGTTTGTTGAATAGTTTTGAGTTTTCCTTTTTTTGTTATGGTTTATAGAATTATTCTCAAATGGAAAATATTTGTTCTTCCTCTCGGTTGTTTCCTCATTTCAAGGTCTTTTGAAGGGCTACTCTTGCATAACAGCCCATTTAGCTTGGTGGTATTACATTTATTTAGCAGATTGCTTCTTCAAACACTTGGGCTGTTTTTCACTTTACTGTCATGTAACCTGACAATATTTTCTGGATTTTTTATTATACTAAGACAGTTGTCTTTCCCCTTTCATAATATTCAACACAAGAACTGTGGCATCAGTATGAAAGTAATAAAAAGATAGTTTTTGTAATTATGCTTTTAAGAAGTATGCTCTGTCCAGTTTAGATATAGGTTGTTAATAAAGAATGATGTTGGCTTAGTTATATTTTGACATACATACGGCAGATGACTACTCAACCATTGTTGAGTAGATTGCTGGTAAAATATATGAAAGCAAAACCAATCCTAATTTGATGTACATTACTTAGATTTAGTAAACTAGGTTGAGAATATAAATTACCTATTATAAATTTGGCAATTTTTGAAATTATGCAATAAATGAGTTAGACAATGAGATTTATATTCACTTCCTTTTTATTGAATTTTTGTGTATTTCATGCAGAACATCTCAACCAATCTTAATTGTCTTTATACCCCCTTCCCCACTGGTGCACTCCCATAGCCCCCCACTGGAATTTGTACATTCTGTCATTTGTCATAAGGCCTATTGTATCAAATTAGTGTCCCCAGATGTCCCTCAGTACAAGTTCATCCATTGAGGTCTAGTCAGCTTATCTAGAGTCTCAAGCTTTAGGAAGATCAACTCTTCCTCATCCAGCAGTAATCAGTTGCCAGGACTGATTACTGTTGTAGGATTCTATTTCCATATGGTTATGCACCTCCTCCCTGGCTCTTACAATCTTTCCATCCCCTCTTCTGCAATGGTGCTTGAGCCCTGGGTGGCTGAAGTTTAATATAGGAGTCCTGTCCAAGGACCAGCATTCTGCAGACTCTTATTCTCTACACTTCGATATTTGTGACCTTTTGTGTTCCTGGCCCTCTCTTGCATGAGGGAGCTTCATTAATGAGAACTGAGATATTCATTATTGTCTTCTTTATCCCTTGTTCTGTGTTCCGTAATCCTTGGGTGTAGAGGTTGAGTTGTACCTGTGCCACTTAGACTTGGGCAATTCACAGACAATATCTGTGTGTGTGACCAGTTGTGGAACTCTGTAATAATCTCTGTCTTGTGCAAAAGAAGCGTCTTTGATGAGTAGTGACTATTTTGCACATAGTAAGAAATTACATTTGCCATATGATATATGTCACTAGGGTTGTGACAGTCTTGGGGTTTTCTCTAAGATCTATGACCTTTCCAGCCATGTGTATTTGTCTATGTTTACAGTACTACACATAAGTTTCCTCTCATTGAGTGGGCTTTTAGTCCAATTAGGTAGCTGTTGATTGCCTCAAGATAAAAATGCCACTACTGCACCAGTATCATGTGCTGTGCAGGTTGCTGATATGGTTATTTGGTCTTGAAGCTGATGTGGGACCATCAAATGATCATCTTCTTTAGCACCTAGCATAGTGCTTTCCAAAGCTATGAGATCTAGCCTTCAGGGAACGTGGCTTCCAGGTCAGTTCCAGCTCCATTGCTCCAAATCCTGTGTCCAAAGTATGTTCTGACTTCAGCAGTAGAGTCTTACTTTCATGTTCTGGGAGACAATCAAGAGCTGTGGCAATATCCTGTGTAATGGACCACTCTGGCCAACAACTCAAAGGAAGGTTTCTCCTTTCTGGCACTGTTTCTTGTTATGTAGCTTTTAGCTAAACACATGGACTCATTTAGAGATATCGTACATGTAATTTGTCGTTAGGTTGTTGGACTAATATGATTTCCTCTGGGTTTTTACACTAGCTAGGCATTTTATCTCTCCCCTCTCTCCCTGTCTGGTCCTTGCACCATGACTTCTCCATGTAAAGTGTGCCCCTTTCTCCCATTTCTCCCTTGATATTACCAGTCTCCTATGGTCCCACCTCTCTTGAGCTCTTTCTTTCCCTTTATCCCTAAAGTTCCTTCTATAACCCTCCCTCCGCCTCCCATTTAAATACCCCCATTTTATCCATTCTTCCTTAGTAACACCCGTCTCCTTCTGCTCTTCTCTTTAATGCCTGTTTCCTGCTATTTTCTTTCATGTTTTTTCTTTCCCTTCACCTCCCTGGTTCCTTTTCATTGTCCTGGTTCCTGCCGTTACATCAGGATACATACTCACATATAAAAATTTGGTGCTAGGATCCACATATGAGGGAGAACACACACACACACACACACACACACACACATACACACACATATGTATTGAGTCTGTATTATTTCACTTAGTATAACAGTTTCTATTTCCATCCATTTACTTGCAAATTTCGTGATTTCATCTTTCTTTACCACTGAGTAGAGTTCCATTGTATAAATGTGTGAGTGAATTTTCATTATTCATTTGTCAGTTGAGGGACATTAGGTTACTTACATCTCTTAGCTATTGTGAAAAGAGTTTATGTGTCTCTGCAAGAGGATGAGTCCTTTGGATATATGCCAAGGAGTGATATAACAGAGTCAAATGGTAGGTTCATTTTAGATTTTTAAGAGTTCTCCACACTGCTTTCCATAGGGGGTGCATGAGTTTGCAATCCCACCAGCAGTGGATGAGTGTTCCCCTTTCCCCACATCCTCTTCAGCATTTGTTCTCTTGATCTTAGCCAGTCTGACTGGGGTAAGATGAAATGCTAAAGTGGTTTTGATTTGCATTTCCCTAATTATTAATGAGGTTGAACACTTTTTATGATGTTTCTTAACCATCTTTATTTCTTCTTTTGAGAAGTCCCATCTTTTAATTGGGTCACTTGCTTTCTTGATTCTTTGTTTTTTTGAGTTCTTTGTATACTGTGGATGTTACACCTTTTTCAGAAGTGTCACTGGCAAAGGTTTTCTCCCACTCTGTGGGTTTTTTCTTCACTTCCTTGGTTGTTTTGTAGAAGAATGAAACTAGACCCTTATCTTTCACCTTGCATAAAAGTCAACTCCAAATGGATCAAAGACCTCAATGTGAAGCCTGAAACTCTGAAACTGTTAGAAGAAAACATTGGCAATAACCTATAAGACATAGGTGTAGGAAAGGACTTTCTAAATCAGACATGAATTGCGCAGGAATTAAGGTCAAGAATCAACTAGCGTAGTGCTTTCCAAAGCACTAATTAAACTAAAAAGGCTTCTGTACATCAAAAGAAACAACCAAGAAAGTATTCACTTATTTTGTGAGAGTTAATATTTAAAGCTGGTGAAGAAGTACACTTGAATTTTCTAATTGATCTATTTTTTTTTCTTTATCTTTTATTTTGCTAATCCTTCTTCTAAAAGATTTGAAACTTCCCTCCTGGAAATCAGGCTTTTCTTTCAGAATGAATTGCTTATACTATATTAGAAGAAACTCTCTAGATGAAATGTAAATTTTAAAACAAGAACATCTAGAATCGTCTGTGACAGGTTTATAAAGTAGTTCAGCGTCGGTTGTTGCAATCCAGAATGTAACTGCTGTTCATTCCAGGCCTTCTAGCACCACTCAGCTCTCCAGTCTGACTGTTAACTTCTTGCATAGTCTCATCATAATGGCTGCATAAGGTTGAAAAACAGGTAAATTGAAGCATAGAGTCCCATGGAAGATATTATATTTCTTTTCTCTAGACAGAAAAATTGGCCACCTGCACAGAGAAACTACATGACTTGTTCTGTACTAGTTAAAAGCATGACTCTAGGGAATGCTAGGAAGGCATCTTGTGTAGAGCACCAGATAAACAGTGTAGAGCAATACTGTAAGGGCTCAAGAAGAGAGCTGCTGTGGGTAGGGAGTTTGGGGTGAGCTTTGGAAAAGCTATGCAGCACATGCTGCTCTTGGAGATGGAGCAGGAAAGCAACAGGAACAAGGGAGCACCTTCAGAAGAAGCTTGTACAGAGCTGCTAACTGGGAACAGGCAAAGAATGACTGAAAACGTTTGTTAGAAGTAAGTTTCTTTAAATATAGTTTTAATTTTATTTATTTTGTGATACTGGGGAATACACTCAGGGCTGTGCACATGCTGGACAAGTACGTGACCACTGACCACTGACCACTGACCACTGAGCTGTATTTCTAGCTTTGAAATAAGGGTTTTTACTGGAGTTAGTGGAAACTGAAAGTCCTTCATGTTGAAGCTGCTTTCAAGGCTGGCCTTTAGCAGTTTAAAATGTTATCATTTACTTATGACAAAAAAAATTTGGGGTAGACAAAAGGAAAAATTATGCATATTTTCATTTTTCAAATGTAATCACATTTTTTTACCATTTAAAATATTTTCTTTCAATATTTCAATGCACTTGGAAAGACAGTAGTGATCTTGCATCTATATACTTTTTAAAGGTTCATATAACATTTTCTTGTTTTACATAATTTGTGTCTATAATTTTTGTTATTGTTGTGCATTGTACCAACAAATCATATATTATACTAGTATATGATTTACTTAACCATTCTCTCCAATTAAATAGTATCCCAGTGAGTTTCTTTATGCATACAAGTTTCTTCCTGTGTTTTACAATGTTTTCTTGGGTGAAATTTCCAGGCACATAATTACTGTGAATATTTATGATTTTTGATATATGCTATCCAACTGATTTCCACAGAGTTGTACTGAATTAAAAGACTATCAGCATATTATGCATTCCCTTTTCATTTTATTTTCTGGGGTATTAAGTATTAATAACTAAAAAATACTGTAGTTTACAAAGGTATTTCATTTTAAAGTGCACCATTTGAACACTTGTAAAGTGGAATAGGCTGAGACATTTGTGTTTAATTTTGCAAGTGAGAAACTTTTAGAGGATTTTGAACTATATCTTAACTGAACTTGAACTTAGCTTCTTGTGAACTAAAGCTAGTTCCAACATCTTTGCTCCCCAGATGCATTCTTGTTCCTCTCAGAGACCTCAGTACATCAAGTCAGCTGCTTTTATTGTCAGCTTTTGTAGAAACTGGCTTCCTCCCCAAAGCACTTAAATATATTTAAATAATCGGCATTAAAATATTCACTTTACCCTGTATTCCCTTTTAACTTTTATTCTCTTTTATCCCTTAGCTACACTTCTTTGTATTGTGCCTGTATATTTACAACTTACAACTCAACTGTTGTTGTATCTAAAATATAGCTTTTATTCTTTCTATGCCATTGAAACTGCTCTTACCATGACTGCTGAACATATGTACAAGTTAAAAGGATAAGGTTGTGTCCTTAAATTACCTGATATGCTTTGTGCTGGGCACTCTTAGTATTCCTGCCTCCAACACCCTCTTTGTATGTGAGTAGGGAATGGAGGAGGAGGGGGCAGGATATGGAGGCATAGAGGGAGGGAGGGAGGAAGGAAGGAAGGAAGGGAGGTAAAAAATGCATGAGAGAGCACACGTCACAATAAATCTGTGGAGGTCAGAGGACAACTTGTGGGAGTTGGTTCTGTCTTTCTACCATGTGGGTTCCAGAATCAAACTCAGGTCATCAGGCTTGGTGGCAAGTGTCTTGCTAGCCCCTCCTCAAGTTTTTTTTTTTTTTTTTTTTCATTGTAGTGGATTGTCTTCTTATTGACTGAGAGAGTTCTTTATATATATTTGGATATAATACCTAGTATTTGCTCAGAGTTTATGGATTATCTTTTTATTCTCTTAAGGTTTTCTTTTAATAAATAAAAGCACATAATTTTAAGAAAGTTGAGAGGTGGGCAGAGACTAGGCAGATGAGAGTCCTGGGGTGCTGATGATACCCTACCTTTTGATCTGGATAGCAGCTACACAAATGTTTGTTTGTTCAACTTCAGTCATTTATTTTTCTGTTTAAAACATGCTTGCTTACTTGAAGGTTATCACTGTAATCCCTTAGGTTATCTTCTGAAAGCTTGCTTTACATTTTGATCTACTGTCCATCTATAATTGACCTTGTGTTTGATGTGAGATGGATTTGCTTCTCAACATGAGGGCATCCAAAAGTCAATTTCATTGCCCTGTGCTGTCATCTTTGTCACAGGTGAAATGCGTCTATGCGTGCGAGCTCGCCTTGGGGCTCCCACATTTGTTCAGTGCTCTGGCATTGCTACATGGTTCTGGGAATCTTGCGCTTTTGAGGCAAGCACTTGACTCACTGAGGTCTCTCCAATCCTGGACCCCTTTGTTTTATATTTATGATCAGTTTGTACACATGAATCTATTTCTGGGTTCTCGCTTGTATTCTGTTGGCTTGTCTGTTCTTTCCTAATGCTTTACTACCTTAATGACTCTAACTTCATAAAACCTCTTGATATATGGTAGTGTAAGTTTTGGAGTTTTGCTATTCTGGTTCAAGATTATCTTTATGTACTCTTCTTTCTTCCCTTCCTTCCAGAGCCTAGTGTGTGCTAGCTGAGGAAGTACTGTGAGCCATATCCTTAGCTCTGTAGAACAGCTGGGGAGAGTTACTACTTTTGCAATATTAAGTCTTATAATTCACAAATATCCTATGTTCCTATATTAAAAAGTTTATTGATTACTAGATACTATTTATTTATTTTTGTGATGGAGTCTTGTTGCAATGCCTGAATTGGCTTTGAACTCCTGGATGTAGGTGATTATCTTACTTCAGTCTCCCGAGCAGCTGGGATTACAAGCACATGTTCTCATACCTGATTTATGTAATATTTTTGATACTGCTATAAATGGTAACATTTACAAGATTTTCCTTTTCTAATTGTTGATAATATTAGAAATAAATTGATTTTGTATGTTGACCATGTATTCAGTTGTCTTCCCAGATTCACTTACTCAATTACCTTTTGTCTGTTGACCTTCATACAGGGACACAAAAATATCAACCAAATAAAATATTTGTCCTCCTTACTGACCCCTAAGCATTTGTTTTTTTCCCCTTGTCCTATTTCACTGGCCAGGACTTCAATATAATCTTGAATAGAATTGGTGATATCACAGATATTTTAGACTCACTCATGATTCCAGAGAACATTTTCAATGTTTCTTCATTAAATGTGATATTTGCTCAAGGTCCTACTGTAAATATATTGTCAGTTTCAGAAACTAACTTCCATTCTAGCCTTGCTAAGAATATTTTTCATCAATGGGTTTTTAATTTGATCAAGTTATTTTCTGCACCTAATTAAATGATCAAATATTTTTCTTCATTCTGTGAATATAGTGAACTATGGGGTTTATGTGATGAATTTTCCTACTTGAGTTTTTAGATGTTAAATGATTTTGAATTGCTGGATCAAGCCCAGTATGGCCAAGATATATTATAATTTTATACCCCATTTAATATATTTACTATTATTTGCTTTTTCTGCACTTATATTTATAAAAGAGAATTATTTGTATTTTTATTTTCTTATTTTCTTTTCATGATTTATATCAAGGTTTTTCTGGCCTTGTAAAATGAGCTGAGAAATGATCCTTTGTATATCATCTATATGAGTTTCTGTAAATTTGTTGTTTTTCTTTAAATGGTTAGAAGAATTGTGGTTATCACTTCCTCATTTTTTAATGTTTTTAATTGCTTTCAAATTATTTAATAGGTTTGTGAATAATATCCATGGTTTTCTTTTTATCTCTCTTCTGCTTTCTAGTAATTGATGCAGTTCATGATTTTCAGATTCAATAGCAAACGGATGCTTACGTATTTTCTAGTAGTCTGGTTAATATTTTTAGTGTCCATTGTGATACTTCTTTTCTTTCTGATTTTGAGAGACAGAGTGAAGTATTTGGCAGAAGTCTAACAAGTTTTGAACTTAGTCTATATGTGTGGTTTTCCCATGCAATTCAAGTTCAAATTCTATGAAATGTAGGTGAACACTTAGTTCCAGCACTTGGGAGGCAGAGGCAAGTGGATCTCTATGAGTTCCAGGCCAACCTGGTCTACATAGTGGGTTCCAGGCCAGCCAGGGCTACATAGTGAGACCCTGTCTCAAAAACTAATCAAAACAACTTTAAAAACTCCATTTATTTTGCAGAAGTTACTTGAGTGTAACATATCCTACTTTGCACTTGTTGCCTTGAAGTAATCTAGAAAGACTGGGATCTTTGCCTTTTCCGTCTGTATTTGCCTATTTGTTTCTCTACTATTTTTATTTTAAGGTTTCTGACACTTTGTTTTAGACATTATTTCTTGCACAAAACATGTAGTTGAAGTTTTAAAAATAAAATATGCTCTAAAGATCTTTTTCTTTTATAAGTGAGTTTACTTAATGAAATATTTAGTATTGTCGCTATAGATATGTTTTATCTTAATTCTGTCATTGTGCTTATATACTGGTTTTGTTGTTGCTGTATTTTGCTTTTTGAGCCAGGGTCTCTGTATCCCCAGCGGATCTGGAACTCACTATGTAGTCCATTATATACTGTTTTTGAGACAAGGTCTCTCTTTTGTAGCCCAGGCTGGCCTTAAACTTGTAATCTTGCTTTAGGCTCCTGCATGCTAGGATTTACAAGGATGGCAAGTGAGCATTGTCATACCTCCTCTACCTTTTCCTTCTTCTTTTTGGAGTGAGGGTAGCTGTAGACTCTTGCTATAAATGCCAGCCTGGCCTTGAACTCAGTGTGGCCCTGAACTCAAGATCCTTCTACCTCAGACTTCCAAGTGCTGCTATTACAGGCTTATGGCCCCATCTCCAGGTTTACATACAATTTTAATATTTTGTTGTCATTTTCTGATATTTTCCTTTTTGTTTATTTGGTCTAGGTCTTCTATTTAAATTCATACTCATGGCAATTTTGAGGATTATAACTAGGTTTTGATTGTCATTGCCTTATGTCATATTGTAAACAGTACTTATAAATTTCTGTTCCTTGATTTATAAGCATTACAAAGGAAATATTATATTAGTGTTTCATTATAAAAGATTAAAAGTTAACTTACACTTCTAAAATTAGTTTCAAAAAGCTTTTCTGGGTGTCATTTTTTTCTGTTAAGCAATGAAAGGTACTTATCAGAGATCCATGTTCCTTCAGTTGAGTGAGATTTGAAATAATTGGTTCATTTATTCAACAGCATACATTGCTGATAAGAAGAATGGACAAAGACGTTACACCTGCACCCCATTCTCACAAAGTTTTCTATCTAAAAAGGAAAACAAGCCAGGTGTGGTGGTGCACGCCTTTAGTCCCAGCACTTGGGAGGCAGAGGCAGGCGGATCTTTGTGAGTTCGAGGCCAGCCTGGTCTACATAGTGAATTCCAGGACAGCTGGGGCTACAAGGAAACACTGTCTCAAAAAAAGAAAAAAAGGAAAACAAATCATGAGCAAGTAATTGCAACTATGGTGACAACTGATAACTATTTGGGAAGTAGAAAAGGGGCATTTTTAACTTCCTCTGTGAACTCATGTATCAGTACAGACAGTGGGAGCAGCATGTGAAAGATTATGGCACTGTGAATAATAGTGTTATTCCAGAGCATCTTAGATGATTGTAGTTTTCAGACATTTGGTAAGTATATGCTACTGTGCTTGGATTAGAGAGTGTTCCTGGAAAAATTCAGACAAACCACTATAGCAGTGGTTACTGCTCCTTCATCAACATCAGCCCTAACTTTTGCCTTTATCTTTGTTCCTCCATTTTCTTTATACCAAATTATTGTTATTGTTTTGTCTTAAGAGGGGATCATATTATGGTTTTCTTAAGTCACATGAATCAAACATTTCTTTGTTTACACCATAATTTTCTCACCATTATCTAGCCCTTTCTTCCTAGGACAACATGACAAAATAAGGGGTGGCACATGGCTGTCCTTTGATGTTTACAGCCATGGTATTTAAGTTGTTTTTGCTGACCATAACCAGGCAGCTATATTTTAAATGCAGTTGATTTTAGGCAGTATAGTTTATATATTTGGACAGTGAATTTTTTCTAGGCAGAAACATCATTTGCCTTTATAGCCCTAACCTACTATCTTACATGTTTAAGTTTTCCAAGAGTTGGTGATTATAAAATGCACATTTTCTGGATTTTGCTTTAGTCTACAGAGTGGACACAACCTCTTCTCCCCCCACCCCCCGTCACTTTCTTTTGTTGGATGGAAGTTGGGATTAAATCCAGAGCATTGTACATGTAAAGCAAGTGTTCTACCACTGAACTACATACATAGACCTGGAAAACATTCTGCCACTGAGTTACAGTCCTAGTCCCCAAATTCTGTGTTCTCTGATTAGATTCAGTAATGACTTATGAAAGTGAGTAGGATATTCATTGAATTTCTGTCATTATAACATGTAAAAAAATCTGACTTGGTAAAAATTTCTATTTCTGAAGAACTTTAGTTTTTTCAGTTTTTTGATAACCTGCTATAGAAGTAACAATTATTTACCATGTTTTAGTGTACTAGTGAAAATACATCCAAAGAGCTTTGCCCAAGACAACACATATATTTAATGCTGTACTGGGACTAATGTATTTAGCTGTCAAACTAGTCCCCTTTCTATCATCCTGCCTTCCCTTGATTGAGTGGCAAACCATCCATAAATATATGACTGTCAGCTGTATGTTAACAGTCTATACTGTGTTGCCGGCTGCTGTTAGCAACTATTTGTTAGCATCATATTCTTGACCAAATCGAAGACTGTACAGGTTAAAACTAAAACGTTAGATTTTTAAGGTAACTTTTGCTTTTCTGTTTTACAACGTATTAATAGCTTTCTCTTTACATACTTTAAAAGTTATATAGCCTATGTATTCAAATATTTTAATAGGAAAATGATTATGGTCTTATTTCTTTGGTAATTACCATTAGATATTCTAGTGGTAATATTTCTTAATATCAGTAGAAACTGCTGAAGCTTACAGAGAACCGTCCTGAAAGGCAGACTTCTGTAACAACAGGTGAACGTGGCAGCAAAGTAGGGCAGAGGGGGCTTGAGTCAGGAATCAGATTTGGTAATTAGAATGTTCTGTGATCTTGAGCAAGGTCCATGTTTTTTTTCTTTTTCTTTTTTGTTTTTCTGTCTTTTTGAGGCAGGGTCTTCCTGTAGCCCCAGCTGTCCTGGAACTCAGTATGTAGACCAGGCTGGGCTCAAACTCACAAAGATCCACCTGCCTCTGCCTCCCACGTGCTACGGATTAAAGGCATGCGCCACCAGCCCGGTGAGCAAAGTTCCATGTTAATGTAATAGTAAGTGAGAGTGAAACTTGAGTTAGAAGGAAAAGAATGAATGGCAGGTGAGGAAATAAGACAGGTTTGTCTACTAGTGGTGGGAGTAAGGTTGGGTGGTTTGAGGGAGTAGCAGCTTGTTTTAGGTGGTCAGAGTTCAAATGCATTTGTGCCTTCAAACAGAGACCCAAGGAGAGCAAGAGGGAAAATGTGAGAAGTGGTAAGACAAGCTCAGCAGAAGGCAGGAGAGATCACCAACCTGGGTTTGGAGTAGGCTTAGCAAGGCAGCAGCAGACTGATTTTTCTGGATAGGACAACTGAGCTGGAGAGGACATTGCAGAGGCTCTGTGCCTTGTGTTTTTGGTCAGCCATGGAATCAAATTAAGTCTTATGGGCTCATTGGTTTAGGTGCCAATATTAAGCTCATGGTATTTAAAATAGCCAGAAAGAAAGTTTTGATATATAGGGTTTTAAATGAATTTTGCTTAGTTTCATTATTGAGCTTCATGTTTCTATGTGGTCAGTAGTTTTCATTCTAATGGAGACTACATTTTCAAAGGGGAGAGTGCATTTCAAAAGGATTTATAAGGGTCAGAGTAAGTTTTGCTTTTGTGCATGGTTTGATTTGAGGAGATACTTTTTCTGTGGGTTCTTAGCTTAGAAGAACCCAGGCTACTGATAGCTACATACTAAGGATTTATGGAAATTAGTGTGATTTAGGCCAACTTGTTTGTTTGATTTTGCTTTATTGCTTACCTGTACTTGAATACCTAAAGTTACTCGGTAATCTGTGACAGATTGGAGCACAAGCATGATGTCAGATTCTACAGTATATAACAGCTCCTTCTAAAATCTGTACATACGTTTACTTTCTAACTTATGTGTTATGATATAAAATTAAATGTGTCACACATTTGGAACTCTGTATCTTCCAAATGAATAACATAATAATAGTTTTAGCATCGCAACAATCCACAAAGGATCACTTGAAGTGTATCTGAATTATTAAAAATAATCACAGTTTTATTAGGAAGTTGCTGATTTTCAGCTTTTAGGGCAGAAATGTTTCTCTACTTTTGCTTTATCTTATTTGCCAACTTACTGACTCCTGATCACTACCTAAAAAGAGGAAACCAGCTCAGGCTGCTTAGGTGGGTCTTACAAAGCCCAGGTGGGTGAGGGGCCCCTTCAGAGTTGAGGGCGCAGGCTGTCCTTGATGTCTCTGTTCAAAAACCTGGGCCCCTGTGAATGCCCAGCCTTCCTGTCCTTCCTCTCTAGATCAGCACTGCTCATCCAGGAACATATCCCTCTGACACCCAGGGATATCTGGCAATGTCCAGAAAAATTTTGTGGTTGTTAGAAATGGGATGATCCTAGAGCCAGGCGTGGTGGCGCAGGCCTTTAATCCCAGCACTCAGGAGTCAGAGGCGGGCGGATCTCTGTGAGTTCGAGGCCAGCCTGGTCTCCATAGCAGATTAAGGCCAGCTGCAGCTACAAGGAGACCTTGTCTCAAAAAGAAAAAAAAAAAAGGGATGGTGCTAGTGGCACCCAAAGGATACAGACCAAAAATGCTGCTAAAGATCTGTCCCAAGTGTTGGGAATCCCAGATATGGAAATCCTGATTTAGATCATTGGGGCTGGTGAGGACTGTTTTTCCCTTCTTGGTTTATTCCAACACAGGAGATGTCTGTGCTTCCCTGATTCTCTCCTGTCTTCTATTCTTGAAACTAGCTCAGAGCTCTTCCGAGGTTTTTGTAAGGGCTTTACTATCCCTACAACCTGGTAGCAGACTAAAAATAGCAAGAAATTACAGTTTGGGGAACTCTTAATTAAAAGCTGCTCATGTCATCCAGTGGACTTGAACTAGATCAAAATTCTCATCTTTATAGGCTTCTTCATTCTGCCTATTGATGGTTTGCCTGTGCCCTAGGCTTCTCTCCTTCCCCACCCACACTGCTCAGCTGAGCAGAGCCTTTTCCACTGCTCCTCCCAATGAGGAGTGGCAGGGAGGAAAAGTCCTTGGGTTCCTTTAACAAAGAACTAGGGGAGGGCCTTTGTGCTGCATAGGTCCAGCCAGAATTGTTTTCTCCTTTTGAGAAATTCACAGCACGAGACTGTGTTATATAGCATGTCCCTAAGTACAGCTGTGCAGTACAGGGGCCTCCTTTCCCTTTTAGTCTGTCCAGTATTGCCTCGTACCACCACTGGCAGCTCTGCTGTGTAGGTGCAGAGGGCCCTATGCTTGGAAGAGCTCCTTATTAGAAGGAAGAGGCCTGTGCCTGGTTGGTGGTTATTCTCTGGTTGCCTTGGAATTCTTAGTACTTTTCCCCCTAATTTTATTTTATTTTCAGGGTTGAGGTAGAACACACTTGCCTAGCAAGCATAAGGCTCTGGATTTTGTCCTCAGCTCTAAAAAAATAACATAAAATAAAATTTTAAAAAAGCCAGAAACAAAAACGAAAACAAACAAAAAAACCACAAAGGCAACTAATTTTATTTTATTTTCATTTTATGTGTATGAGTGTTTTGCCAGCATGTATGTAAGTGCACCCATGCCTGCAATACCCACAGAGATCAGTAGAGGACATCAAATCTCCTGGTGTTATAGACAGTTGTTAGCCACCATGTGGGTGCTGGAAACTGAACCCCAGTTCTCTGCAAGAGTAGCCACTTAACCACAGTTGAAGAGGATAGAGTAATATTACTTTCTATCCTTAGGCATAGTTAGGATGAAGATGTAGAGATTGTGGTGATGACAGTGTACCTCCCCTCTGTGGACACTGCCATTCTCCCATTTCAAGCCAGACCTGTCTTTCTCAGTGCAGGGCCCTTGTGTCTGTATCAGAATCAACTACTGTACTTAGGGGAAAAAAAAGAAAGAACAACTAGTTACTAAACCTCAGCCCTATAAGAATGGAAATTCTGGGAGTCAGGCTTCAGGATATACAGTTAAAAATAAGCTGCATTGGCTGCTCCGTGTAAAACCACTTGAACACTGGCTTCTGCTTAAGCTAGTTCCTTGGGTAGGAAGACACTTTCCTCTTCTGTGTGCCTGTCTTACACCTTTTTCTAGAGCTATCTCTTCTTAAAAGTATTCCTAGAGTCTCCAAATTAAGTTTTAATTGCGTGTCTTCATTATTGCAGCCACAGAAGTTTCCTCTGTTTTGCTTATTTGCACCAAACAAATGTCCTTCAGTACAGCAGTTGTCAGTTAAATGAACAATCATTCCTAGTGCCCACAAAAGCCCTGGGCCTGTAATGGGTACTCAAAGAATACTGAACTGGGATTGATCCTCTAATTACTTTTTCCTTGTAAACCACCCCTTTCTGACTTTCATAAGGAGCACAAATCTGTTCAGGGTACATGTTAATTCTCTCAGGGTGACAGAGGGACATAATAGACATATTAGCACCCCAGTTTCCAGAATACCAAAGTTGTGTATGGTTGTGAGGAGGTTTTTTTTTTTTTTTTTTTCGCTATTCCTGTTTTTTCCTCATCTCCTTAGATGTTCTTCATAAGACAAAGTAAAACATTACTCAATGACCACATTAAATCCTCAGCAGTTAAAAGGCAAAAATGCTGCAGTATATTTCAGATTAGCTTTACTTTCAGTAAACATATTTGCTGGCTCATCTCACGGCTGTGCGTCCACTGATGCCCTGCCATCTACTTATTAAACAAAGAACTGAGGGGAGAAAGTAAAGCGAGACATGAACCCTGGTGTTTCCTAAAACACTTTTTTCCAGACACATTGCCCTATTGCTGGCATTTGGGACATGCATGTGCTTTTAGATGACGTGCAGTCCTGTCCTATTCTCCCACAATCAAGTGGTTTATTTGACAGGGCATCGTCCAGACCATTGGCAGTACAAGGTGATGTACATGCAGGACCTATCTGATTTTCTGATATACTGGAGGGGGACAAAGAAAAAGATATCAGAGGCACTTCAAGGCTCTGGTGGGTGAAGGTTATTTAATAACCGAGAGCGATAACACATTGATTTTGGAACTTGATCCAATTGTTAAATCATGGTTCTTGTTAAGTATTATATTTATTGATTATTTCGTATCTCAGCAGGCAGCAAGATTGAGTTGAAAAAAATCACTGGACTAGATAGGTGAAATCAGATTTTAAGATTAGGGTTGATGATAGCAATAGTGTTTACAAAATGTACTGAGAGATTCTAGGTAGCTGTGATAAAAGGGGACCCCTGTGATACTTTGTCACCTTACTAGAATGTATAATCACAGAGCGTCACAAGGAAGAATTGTCTAGATCAGGTTGTCTAGATCACGCCTGAGGGCATGTCCCTGGGGGACTGTCTTGATTGTAATTGATGTGGGAACACCCAGACCACCTTGGGATGTACCATTTCCTTGGCTTGGGGTCCTGGGCACTGTAAGAGTGGAAGGAGTTTGCTAAGCATTAGAGGTAAGCCTACATTCATTCTTTCTCTGTTCTTAGCTGTGGATGTGACTTGTTGCTTCAAATTCCTGTCTCGACTTCTCCCAAAATGAAGGACTGTAACTGTAAGATGAATAAATCCTTTCTCCCTTAAAGTTGCTTTTGCCAGGGTATTTTATCATAGCAACAGAAATGAAGCTAGGATACCTTCCAAATTTGGAGAGACTTGATTTTTTAATATTACTGTTTTGGGCCTTGGGATGGCTAGGGAAGGCTTCCAGATGAACATAATCACCTAGTAAACACCTGGAGTTGATGAGGAAGTTGAGAACTGTTTACCTTGGGCAAAGGAAGACTTGCCTCCTCCAAAGCATTGTAAGTTATAAAGTCGCTGAGGAGAGTGAAAAAGGATCATAGAGTTTGGGGAGAGGCACCCTCTGGTATTGAGAGAGAACTTGGTAAAAACTGAATAGACAGAGCAGTGTGGTAAAGTAAAATGGGGCTGGGGCAAGTGAGATGCTGTACACTGACCATTCCTTGAACAGCTGTGGGTAGAAGATGGTGGTCATTGTCTCAGCTAGATAAAGTCTGTGCTTATTAAAAACACGCATTGCAATTCCAGTGTCCCAGAGAAGGCCTTATGCTTGCCCTTGATTAGGCCCTCCCCCATCCCAACTCTTGTTAATCATCCCTAAAGCTTTGCCTTTTCAGCAGGTCCTGTTATTTGAGTAGCACAGTTTTGAAAAAAACTAGATTCTGAATCAGTCTATCACCTACTGTAGTATACTGAATTTAAGATTAATTAACTACTTAATTAATTTTTAGTAGTATAGGGAATTGAGTCTAGAACCTCACACATATCTGAGCTATATACCTAGCCTTTCTATAATGTATTTAAAAGTGCAAGGGATGCCCTCCTAATACCCCTAAAACAACAAATCAGGAAAAAATCTGAGATGAATGCGGAGAAGAGGAGAGTTAAGAGTACAGTGAGATGTGAACAGACATTTGTCACAGGAGGACTTCAGCTTCTCAGCGAAGTGAGCTGCATGAGCTCTGAGCAAGCAGAAAAGGTAGGGAGGAAGTGAGCATGAACCCTTTTTGAAAAATTATTTATCTATCTGTCTGTCTATCAGTCTGTCCATCCATCCATCCATCCATCCATCCATCCATCCATTTATATTGCCTGTATGTATGTGAGCGCATCCATGTCGTGCAATGCTGCGGAGGTCAGAAGAAGGCTTTGAATTTCCCTGGAACTGGAGTTAAGGACAGTTCATAGCTGCCATGTCGGTGCTAGGAATCAAACCCACTGCAAGAGCAGTCAGTGCTCTTAACCACTGAGCCATCTCTCCAGCGCTGTGAGCATGAATGCTTACTGTTTGTTTTTTTCAGGCTGTATCAGTTACATTTCTGTTGCTGTGATAAAAAACCATGACCAATGCAGCTTGTAGAAAGAAGAGTTTACTTGGTTTATAGTTCCAGAGGTAGGGATCGTAATGGTGGGGGAAGCATAGTGGCAGTAGGTTGCTGGAGCAGAAAGCCAAGTGATCGATCACTTCTTCAAGTAGGCTTAAAGCAGGAAGCAGCGTCAAACTGGAAACCTGGCAAGGCTATGGATTCTAGGGGGGAGGCTATGGGAGGTGCCGGTGGGGATCGGGGTATAAAGATGATTAAGATTTTTTGAGATATTCTGTATGAAATGCACAAAAATTCAATAAAAACAAATTTTAAAATAGCCTCATATAGGTCATAAAAAAAGAACTCTAGAAGCCACCCCACAGTACCCCCTCCCCAGTGATGTGCTTCTTCTAGTGTGGCCACACTTCCATGACCCTCTCCAAATAGTGCCACAAGTGTACAAATACTTGGAGCCCACAGGGGACATTTCATTCAAACCACCACATAGGCTAACCTCATTTTCTTCTCTAAACTCTTCACACATCATGCTCCCTTGCAGAGACACACATGTGCACGCACACACTAATTGTCATGGTACACACATTTCATATTTTATGGTCCTGAACTCTGGGGACAATGCTTTCACCATTGAAAGCATTCACAAAATCCACCCATAATAACAGATTCTGATTAAACAGATCACATGTGGTGGCACTATGACAATAAAAATGTAAATTCATGTACCATGTTTCAATCCATTATTTTTCATGATTTTTATTCCTAACTTTTAATATAATTTTTCTTCTTATTGACTTAGAGATTTGAAAGTTAAGAATTTAAAAAAATGATAGGTTCAAAATTAGCTTTTAACACCTAGATTTAGATTTTTTTTTTTTGGTCTTTCTGAAACAGGGTTTTCCTGTAGCACCACCTGGCCTGGAACTCACTATGTAGACCAGGCTGGCCTTGAACTCACAGAGATCTGCCTACCTCTGCCTCCTGAGTGCTGGGACTAAGGACTAA
>NW_008340640.1:1894265-1932774 GCF_000622305.1 Nannospalax galili
TTTTTGGTCTTTCTGAAACAGGGTTTTCCTGTAGCACCACCTGGCCTGGAACTCACTATGTAGACCAGGCTGGCCTTGAACTCACAGAGATCTGCCTACCTCTGCCTCCTGAGTGCTGGGACTAAAGGCATGCGCCACCACGCGCAACTTAGAATTTTTAAATATTTGCAATCATATCAATCTGTAATCCCCACACTTTAATTTTTGGTACTATTGATTTAGTTTTGCAAGTTGAGTTATAGAGTCATCTCTCAATATCCTCATGAGATTGGTTCAAGAATCTCTGATGGTATCAAAATTTATAAGATGCTCCAGTCTCCTGTGTAATGCTGGTGTACCTCCATCTTACGCTGGTATAATACTGGCGTATAACCCATGCACATCCCCCTTTATATTTTAGCTCATGGCTAGGTTACTTCTATTATAATGCATTGTCATACTTGAGTGTTCAGAGAGTAAGGGCAAGGGAAAAAGTTTGCACACGTCCAGAGCATACATAATTTTTCTTAGTATGTGTATTTCTGAATATTTCTGGAGTTGATCAGTGAATGTAGAACCTGAGTGAAATGGAAGGTCTGCCTGTCTGTCTGTATGTATACACACATGTACCTTTGCATTTATGTTTGTATGTTCACACAGGTGCTTGTGTGGATGGAGGCCAGAGGACAACCTTGGGTGTTATCCTCATGAATGCCATTCACTTCCTTTGAGACTGGGTCACTCATTGGCCTATCTTACCTATTAGGCTTGGCTGTCTGGCCAGCAAGCCCCGGGGGTCTGCCTGTTTCTGCCTCTCCAGTACTGAAATTTCAAGCCCATGTCATCATGGCTGGCACTTGTACATGAGTTCTGTGTGATCTAACTTAGGTCCTCTTTTACTGACACTCAACTTTCCAGCCCCAAATTCTTCACATATTAATTAGCAATTTAACTGGGCTTTATTTTCCTTGCTTTTCATTTTAGAACAGTTGTAATATTCAAATAAAAGATGATATTTTCCTACCAAGGAGTAAATAGAAAGCAAGCAAGCAAGATTTCCTGGGACCTTTATGATAATCATCAAGTGCTGCTTTCATTGAATTTTTATATTTATGATAATGTACTTCTGTCCTCTATTGTTGACCTGCTTATGTTGGCCACATGTTCTTCAGAAGATATCATTTGTAGATAAAAATAAGAGCTGTAACTATGTACCGAATACCTTTAGAGGACAGTAAGACATTCTCTTGAAGGTTACTCTTATGCTATCTTTGGGGTTATAATAAATCCAACATACTACTATTCTGCTATAAATAGAATTATGCTACCCTATCTTCTCTCCTGTCTGGAGGGCGGTTGTCTTATATTTTGCATATTAAGCTCCCCAATCCCTGCAAGCAGCTAAAATTTGCTAGAAGTTAACATGATAAGATTTATGTTCACTATCTGATGGGTGCTTGATAGATACATACTGCCTCATTTACTCTCTACCATAGTCTCATGTGATGGCTATTGCTCCAACATGTACCAAAGAGGAAGTTTAAGCTTTGAAGAGGTCGTAAACATGTCCAGAGTTCTGCATCTCACAGGTGGTAGAGCTGGGATTTGCAGATGCGTTCAAGTGTCTTTCATGTCCTTCATCCAGTTGCTTCAGTGTTTGCTCATTTAACAACAAATGGTTTCAGTACCAGTGATATAACAGGTCCTGGCATCTACGGTTAAAGAAAGGAAAGAGCACCTTTTAGAATCCTTTTTTTTTGTTTTGTCTTTGTTTTTGTTTTTGTCTGCAGTAAATATGATGAAGACTAGAAAAGAAACGGGAGAAGAAGCATGTCTGCCTTACTGACTGTTGCATCCACAGGACAAGAACAGTGTGTAGTAGGAGCTCAGTGAATAGATGCTGAATGGGTGGACCACTGTAGTGAGAGGTACTAGCCAGCGGAGAAAGACTGAAGCATAAGAAGTATCTGAGGCAGATATGTACCATCGGTGCTGGAATGATTCATTGCACACTGCAGTAGCTCCCTGAGGTGTGGAGCACCTTTTAGTGATCACTGATGCCCAGAATGATGATTTGGGGCCACCAAGTGACTAGGGTGACCCAGTAAAGTATGCGGAAAGGTTAAACATAATGTCTTAGAAAAATAATGTTTCCATACTGATATTATTTGTTTTCTTTTTCTGATAAATTTTTGCATTGAAATTTTATGCCAAATTTTTAAAAACTCAAATTATGTTTTTTGAAAGATACCTTATAAGGAATTACATATAGCATATAAAAATCTATAATATTGTGACAAATAAGTTTATAAAAATAATATAAGCTCTTTTTGGACAGTGCCATCTGAAGGAATTAATGATGTGTTGAAATAATTCATGTTTGGAGTACCATCTAGCCTGTTGTAAGGAAAAAATAAAAAATGTAGGAAACTACTGAAGTGACTTCAACATCATTATTCAACAGCATCGATGCGCTACTTTCTTGTGTCAAGAATGTATCTATTAACAGTGATATTTTGCCTTACAGCTTTTCTGGGAGAAGAGGCTACAAGGACTTAGTGCATCAGATGTAACAGAACAAATTATAAAAACCATGGAACTACCTAAAGGTCTTCAAGGTATTATCTAAGTTTAGTTGAGCAGATATTTATTAAGTACCAACTGTGTGCCAGGCACTGTATAAGGTGCTGTGGATTCATAATCGACCCATATCAGCGAGACTTTGCTTTGGGGGGGACCGGGTGCTTTGCTAGATGGTGTGTCTCTTGTGTCATAAACCCAGGGAAATCATACATGACAAACTTATTTGTTGTAGGTATACTTCTGTGTAGTATATCATTAGGTTTGCCTTTTCTTCTGTGTAAAACTTTTGGCTCTAGGTTAGGCTCGTCATCTACTTTAACCATGTGCTGCTTTTAGTGCCGAATGCAGATGAACAGAGGGTTTCTCAAGCTTCCTGCTTACAGCAGCATCTCACCCCAACATTTGTCTTCCTCTTGTTTCGTATACCAAAAGAACAACTAAAAACTCACCTGCATTTCCCTTCACAAACTGCTGCTCTGAGTCGCACTGGGAATATGTACTTTGGTCCATGACATTGGCTAGTGAGATCTGGAGTTAGGGACCAAGTTGTTCAGTCTGCTTGTCAAGTCATGTGGTCACATCACGTTCTGCAGTAGTAGTATTTTTCGAGTATTAGAATGTTATTCCTCAGTCTTGACATATTGTAGATTTCTCAAAAATCTTCCAAATATACAGTTGGGCTATTGTCTTATTCATATGTGTTCTTGGAAATTATTACTTTAATTCAACAATCTCAGCACTTTAATCTGTTAACTTACATCTTGCTGTGGTGAGAGTACCCTATAAGTAGTCAGGGTGTGCACTTATTCTGTGAATCTGGTGGTTTGGTTGGGCATTTGAAAAGGCTGATTAAGTTGTGAGCTCCACCATCTCCCCAAAATGCCACAGGCTGAGGAACAAGCCTTTAACACACGGCCCTTTAGGGGAACCTTCAGATCTACACTACGGCTGTATTGTTCTGGCAGGATGCTGGAGTGATGCCAGTGCTGTCCTAAGTGTTTCAGTGGCAGCATAAATAGATTCTTTCCTCTATGAAGATACAGCCTTTTAGGAAGATCATATATGCAAAGATCTGCAGAACCAGGTATTGGGGAACATCAGTGGAGTAATCCAAACAGGCAGAAATTGATGTGGTTGTCTGGGCAAACCTAAACAACTCCTGTGAGTAAGAAAATAGCACCTGTCTAGTGTTTCCATCAACCCTCCGTTTGCTCGTTGCACGGAAACAAAGTAAAATCTTTATTCTATCAGCAGTGGGCATCTATTGAGAATTGTATTTAGTTGTACCCTATTGTTTCGTATCTGTCATTATGATAACTTAAAGATGTATTTTAAAGCAAAAAGCAATCAATGAAATCTTCTAAAAATCAAAAACAAAGCTAAGTTGCAGATGTGGCCTGCTTGCATTGACTTTTCCTGTGAAGTCCTGGAGTGAAGTTAATAAGCATAGAGATATTCCTGAGAGTTGATATTAAAAGTGATAAGAAGAAACCAATGCAGGCTACATTAATAGGGATATTGAGTCTACACAGCATAATGCATTTATGTGGGTCTTAGATAATTTTAAATAAATTAACTCTTTTTTAGGAAATGTGGATAACTTTTCCAAAAGCTTAGGACCTTAGGAAATATATTTTAAAATTAAAGTCTGATTTAAAATGCTTAGCTCTTAGCCAGCTGTGGTTGTGCATGCCTTTAATCTCAGCACTGGGGAGACAGAGGCAGGTGGATCTCTGTGAGTTCAGGGCCAGCCTGGTCTACATAGCGAGTTCCAGGTCAGCTGGGTCTACAGGGAGACTCTGTCTCAAAAAGACATAAATAAATAATAAGTAAGTAAGTAAATATGCT
Source organism: Nannospalax galili (assembly GCF_000622305.1). NCBI lineage: Eukaryota > Metazoa > Chordata > Mammalia > Rodentia > Spalacidae > Nannospalax > Nannospalax galili. The sequence goes on from NW_008340640.1 coordinate 1,898,676, forward strand.
TAGCTCTTTTGTCACTGTTTCTTTAATGTCGTTCTTTGGTATATAGTGCCTAGGAAGTGGTATGTATTGTCCTTTGTGGCTTTGGTGTGTTTCAGACTTTAGTTATATGAACCCAGATGAGTGTGAGAATACTGGTTGGCTTCTGTAGCACCTGGCCTGCTCAGGGTCGAGCGTGTTCCACTCAGTGGTACTGCTTTCTCGTTGCAGGAGTTGGTCCAGGTAGTAATGATGAGACCCTTCTCTCTGCTGTTGCCAGTGCTTTGCACACAAGCTCTGCTCCGATCACAGGACAGGTCTCTGCCGCTGTGGAAAAGAACCCTGCTGTTTGGCTTAACACATCTCAACCCCTCTGCAAAGCCTTCATTGTCACAGATGAAGACATTAGGTAAGGCATTTAACATAACTTTATAAACTTAGGTTTTGATTATAGATAAATTGTATGCTATCTGTGAGGTTCAGTGCCACAGCTAGTATAGTTGAATATCTCTAACCCACAGTGTAAAAACCAAGGTGCCTCAAGATCTGAAGCCCTTTGAGCTCTGCAATGATGCCATAAGTAAACAACTTCATGTCATTGAACTTTGTTTCTTATGCTAAATTATTAAAAATATGTAAATTACTTTAACATTGTGTGTATGAGATGAATATGAAACGTATGTGAATTTAGAGTTCAGGCTTAGGTTCCATTCCCAAGGTTTCTTTCTTTGCGTATACAGTTGCTCCAAAATCCAAAAACTATGAAAGCCTTTTGGTACCAAATTTTTTAGATGAAAGATCCCAAATCTATAAGTGATGAAGGAAGCAGAAAGACACGTTTTGTTTTTACAGAACTTTTCTGAAATGAATGAAATGTTTGAAAGATCTTTGTAAGAAATATATGCTGAAAAAGGCAGAGTGCTGTGGACCAGAGGGATGATCACAGGGTGTCCACTACAGTTCAGTTAGCTTCAGTGTGCCAGCTTTGCAGTGTGTGCTTCTGAAGCTCTGCTCTAGTAAGGCCCTTCCATGTGTCAGGCCTTTTTTTTGTGTTTCCCTTTTAGTTTTGATTTTTTATAGCGTTGGAGATTAAATCCCAGGCCTCCAGCATGCTAGGCAAGTGCCCTACCTCCAAGTAGTACCACTAGCCCCTTCCTTCACACACCATCACCATTCTTCTGAAAACCAGCCTTTCTCTAAGCTAGCCATGCTGCTTTAAAGATCAGTTGTGTTCAGTGTAGTTGTCAGGATTCTGTTTATTTCATGCAAGCTCAACCTAGATGTTTACTTATCTCTATTTCCTTGTTGCATATAAAGATTTAAAGTGATTCCAAAGAGACAGAAAGACAGACATACAGACACACACACACACACACACACACACACACACACACACACACAGACACACAGTAGAGCAAGATGAGAAGCAAATGAGAGAGACAGAGCAAAGAGGTATACTGGTCAGAGTCAGGAATTTGACAGGACATAGTTGCACCAGTAACATCTTTCATTCTTTGTAAGGCTGAGTCACAAATTAGGCATTCAGACACCAACAGTAAAAGGAAAACTCAGCTCAGGCTGACAGCACCCTGAAAGTATAAGCAAACGCTTGTTCCAGAAAAATAGCTCTATGGAACAGTGAGACCACAAGGAAAGTTTTCTAGGACTTTTAAACTTAAGTATCATTGCTGTGATGATGATAATGATGCCCTCGTATTGTTCTTTAAATACAATATACAGTATTTAAAGGCAATATTATGTTGTCTTTAAAAATATGGCAGTGTCTATGTATACCTCACTTTCTATCTGAATACGTGCGAGGTTTTCAGTGGGGTGTCATTCCTAGACAAAACCAGCAGATGGCACTTTTGAATCATCTAATTTAAAAATGTTTTGTTTTTGTTTTTTCTAAATCTATAAAATGTTAGTATAGAAATATTCCTAAATGTATGAGTCTAGCTAGGTTTAAAATTAGAAGATCACCCCCTTTTAAGTAATCAATTTTGCAGAGATATAAAACAGTTCAAAGTTGTATTCATATGCCTTAAGTTCATGGAATTTGTGATCAGCTTTATATTTGAAGAAACTAAAATGTAAAATCAAGGCGAAGTTGCTGTTTGGATCATTCTTAACTTTGAGGAGGATAATTACCTGGGAAACAAGGTTTTTTTCCTTCTTGGAATGAGGCAGAAATAGCAGAAATTTACATGTGGACTGGCATCTCTGAGTGATATCCTGGGAATATCAATGACTTCAACACTAGACTTTTGAAGGAGGAAATGACCTAAACACCAGATGTAGATGATTTCCTTTTTGGGTTAATTGTCTGATAACTGCTCATTTGATTTAATTGATGTAACAGAAATTATTAAGTAAATATTCCTTGTCGAATTGATGTACATTCAAAATGAATGACCTCAAATGGAATTGCCGCTCTTCCTCTAATTGTGAAGTCAATATTTTGTTTATAATAAACCTCTGACTAAAGATCTGATTCTTGTACGGGGCCTACTAATCTTTCTGCTGTTTCAGTTCAGTGTATGTACTGCTGAAGTGAGCACTTAGCTAAAACCTCAGCATTAAGTATATCTCCTTTCAGCATATTTGCTAATATTTTCATTCATGCATGTAATTGTATTCTGATACTTAGTGACTGAGGCTCCCAAATAGTAGCTGAAACCAAGACTCATTTAAGAATGACAGTCCTGTGATTTGGCAGCTTGGATTCTATGCTTGGCCTTACAAAGTTGAAGTCAGTGTTGTCTGGACTGCCTTCCCTTCTAGAGTATGGGATCTTCTTTCAAGTTCACATTTTTGATGCAGGGCTGAGACCCCTGTTCTCTTGCTGGTACTGGATAGGTACTGCTCTCTACTCTTAAAGACTGCCTGCAGTTTTTCAGTATGTGGCCCCTCTCTATACCCCCCGAACCACATGCCCAGACTCATTAAAGACTGATAATGTTAGGCCCACTAGATTAATCTTCCTTTTGATTAATAATGACTATATGATTAGAGACCTAACCATGGAGTGATAACATACCACACCCACAAGTTTCAACCACTCTTATGTGGTAAAATTGAACAAGGAATGTCTATTGGATGTGGGGAACTCTTAGAGAACATCTTAGAATTCTGTCTACCCCCATTAATAAGCACATTTACTGGACAAAGGCAGGAAGCATGTTCAGAGTAAAAGAAACTTTATGGCAGACATTATAGCTCAAGATACAAGCCTTCTTCCCACAGTGCCATTGCTCCATTTTCCCTGTGTTCCTGATGGCATTACTCCAGGAGCTGTGCATGATCTTTTACTAGTGGCGAGAGACTGCCAGTTGACTGATGTATCATTTGGCATAAATTTCAAGTCATTGGGTCAGAGGAAAGACAAACTATGTAAGAAATAAACAAATGTGCTCTTCTTGCCCCTGCTTCATTACATGAGCATCTCTTGAATTTGTTTCTTTTAATTTGAGAAGCTACTGTGGACAGATTGACTGAGTAACTGTCTCCCCCTGCCTGTCTGGTTTGAAAATTCATTTAAATACTGAAAGTCTATACTGAGGAACTCTTTGTGCTGTTTCTTTTAGTAAAGAAATCTGAGGGTTTGTGGCTATACAATAGGTGTTGCCTTGCTTACCTTGGGTATAGTCTTTTAGTCTGGGGCTCTAGAACAAAAGGAACTCTACTTCTAGCTAATCCCCCAGGAAGTAAGGACTCAGGGATCTCATGGACTCCTCCAGAGCATGGTTCCTCTACCTGTCTGCTATCCCAGGTTCCGGTTGTGCTTCAGTTACTGGGAGAGAACATCACTTTCTTTTCAGTTTCCTTGTCACTGCATCTCCATCACCCACTCTGCATCTGTCCTGACCATCCTAGTCTGCCCGCATGGGAGGGCCTAGCCTGTCTGCTTGGAGTGAGCCGCCCTGCCTCTTCCTTCACCTCCCTTCATTTCTTTCTTTCACCAAGACCTGTACCTGTCCGTCTTCCTTCTTACGTGTTTCTTCAACTTTTGCCTCGTTGCTGTTGCCTGGTTCTGTGTATCAGTTTCCTTCTTGCCTTCTCAGGCAGTTACTCTCAATTCTTGTCTCAACTGGAGAGGCCCTTTCTGTCTCTGGCCTCAGTGTGTGGGCTCCAGTGGTCCTGGCTTCCTGTGCAGCCCTGACAGCGTAGTAGTGTTCTCCTTGACCTTGCCATAGAAAGCTAGAGCAGGCCCAGCCTCACAGAACATCATCTGACAAGTCCTTTCCTTTCCCCTTTCCTCCTTCCCTTTCCTTTCCTATGCTACCTAACCCTTTGTATCCCTGCTTTAAAGTTACTTCTAATTATTTTTAAATAGTAATAACCCCAAATCTTCAAATACTTGAAATTCTTGAGGTTGAAGAGAAGGCCACAGAAGTCTATCTGCTCCTTCCAGAATCTCAGTGAGACAAGAGATCCTTTTATTATTTTTTTCTAGCGAGATTTAGCAATGTTTTGTATGTGAGTGTAGAGGTAACATTTTTTAAAGTCCAAGGAGATGGAAATGTACGTTTTTTCAAATGATTTTAAAGTAAGGGTGAACTTTTATAGCATATTTCATAGTTCATATTTTATTACTTGCCAAATTTTCAGTTTCTCGTTCTTGTGTTTTTGAAAAGGAAACAGGAAGAGCGAGTACAACAAGTTCGCAAGAAATTGGAAGAGGCACTGATGGCAGACATCTTGTCCCGGGCTGCTGATACACAAGAGCTGGATGTTGAAATGGACAGTGGAGATGAAGCTTAAGAATATGACCAGGTAAGTGAGCAGCAGACCCGGATGCAGGGACGTAGCCTCATGTTCGTGGCACTCCCCAATGCAGCCTGTTCCCCATTGAGTAATTGAGCTGCTTCTCTCCTGAGTGCTGTGTGTGGCCCCCTCTGAATTTGAGGACTGTGTAAGTTATTGTCTCTGTTCTCACTGTGTGAGGACAGTCATGCTCAGGCAGCCACCTGGAAGGCTTTCATATTGTTTAATGAATGGTGAAAAATGGCCAAGGTGTCATGAGAGAAAAGCAGAGAAGAAAAAGACTCTGGGGTTGGGAGGAGTGGCTGCAGGGAGGGAGGTAGGTGGCTGCTATCTGTATCGCATTAGCCTGTGAGGGGATGCAGTAAGATAAGCAAAATCGCCCCCTTTTTGCAGATTCTTCATACTACACAGTACATGCAGACGGAACAGGAAGAACATTGACAAGTAGAACATGTAATTCACCTTAAAGATACAAATTAAATGTGGGGATCGCAGGCTCTGCTCTATAAGTCCTTGTTTTCTTAGATAAGCACACTCACATCTCCACGGCTTCACATGGCATCTTACTTTCCAGCTTCTCTGTGTCTTGACAGGCTTTGCCTTACTTCCTGCCATTCATATGCCAATGGCCTGTTCCCTTGCCAAATCTTAATCATTTCGGGGAACATGATACATGAAGGATCTACAAAGCTCCTCTGAGGAAGTGACATTTACCTTGGTACTGAAAGATGAATAGAAATGAGCCAAGGGGAGTTCTGGTAAAAAGTGGTTTGATTAGAAGGATCGGCAAGGAGAGGCTTGGTTTCTGGGAACAAAGAAAGGGTGAGTGATTGGAATGTAGTGTGCTGGGGGAGCAGTGGGGAATGTGTGGGCAGCAGCATAGTCAGGAAGGCCTCTAAATCATAGAGCAGGACTCTGAGTGGGCCCATGGAAAGGTCAGTGGCATGATCAGTTTTACTTATTTTCAAGGTCCCATGGATTGGAGCAGGGGAAGCTTGGAAACAGGGGGACCAGTTGGGATGTTGCTGTGGTAGTCTGGCAAGAGCCAATGGTGGTGTTCTGAGAGTGTTGTCAGTGGGTGGGAGAAGAAGAGTAGGTCTGAGATGTTTGGTGGTAGAGTAAACCTGTCTGGTGGCTGATTGGAAGTGAGCTTGAGAGAGCAGAGGGAAGAATGAGGTTTCTATTGGAGCTGCTGGCTGGAAGGGAGTCCTGTTTGGTAGAGGAACAGACCACAGGTAGGGAGTGTAGTGAGAATGAGTTTAACGGTTGACATCATCTTCTTTTTCCTTCAGGAATGTCTTAATACCACAGTAACACTGCAACCTAGTAATAAATATAAAGTCTGACATTTACAGGTCTGGTGACAGTAACGCCATCCTATCCTGAAGTTTTCTGACCATGTAGACTATATCCACATCAGTCCTGTTTTAAGTATTTTACTTCCTTACTGAGGGAATTTAGTTTGGTTCCATTTTAAGCCTTTTATTTCCTTATTGAGGACAAGAAGACACTGTGTTGACATTCTGGACATTGTTTTCCAAACTGGAAGGATGGCCTTTGGGGAATCTGATGAGTGTACTTATTATGTGTTATGTCTGTCTCAGAGAAGTCTGATGCATGTTCTTTTCTCTGATGCACTAACCATAGTGCCTCTGAAGCCATTGAAGGTATCTGCATGGTTGCACCTGTGGTGTAACACGTTCTGCACCTTTGTGTCAAGATGTACTCTGGGAAGGCTCACCTCTTATGTCAGCTTTTTTTTTTTCCTCTTCTCTGTGAGACTTTATGCCTGAAATCAATATGGGGCATTCAAGAGCCTTATAGTTGAGGCTTAACCAGACCTCTGCTTCCTTGATAGATTACTTTGCAGAGTGCTGTCAAGATAGCACTTAGACAGCTCATGCCAGCCAGAAGGTATTTAGGCACCACTCAACGTGCAAGAGCTGTCACCTGCTCATTGCTTTGCATAGTATGCACCTCAGAAGTAACAAACTAGGTATTGTTGAGTGAGTAGAGGATCCTTAGAAGTGGTCATTATTTTGGCATGTTTATAAGGAGAGGCTTACATATACTATTCTGAACTTGAAAAGCATTATTTGACCATGGCCATTAGCTCATGAAGCTTATGGAATATTTTTTCCTTTTTTTTCCCCACCCACCCCACTGGAATATTTTTTTAAATTAATTTTTATTGATTCTATAAGAATTTCATACAGTGTATTCTGATCAGATTCAGGCCCATTCCTCCATCTCTACCCCAACCTCACTATCTCCCCCAAACTTCCTGTCCTCCATTATTATTTTTTAAGGCCTATCAAGTCAATTTGTGTCCCCAAATGTTCTTGGGTGTGAGTTGATCTCCTGGAGCCTAGTCACCCTACCCGGTGTCACACCCTTACAGAAAACTGACTGCCTCTTTCCCAGTACTATCAGTTGCAGGTTAGCGAGGGATGGAATACTTCTTGGTTATCAAAATTACATTTACCTAACCTACTTGTTTAGCCCCATATGCACCTAAGAAACTGGAGCATGGCCACATGACTATATTTACAGGTGGGACTCTGCTGAGTAAGGGACAGAGCTGACCAACATCATGTGGCTCATAACAGATGGACTCCAAGTCTTCTAACCTACTGTGCCCTGAGGTCTGCCAGCTGCCTTATGCTGCCGCTCTTTCTAATGTTGCTTATTAGCAACAGTGACCTGCATGGTTAAGTAATATGTCAAGATTTCTGGGATTGCTTAAATTTTACAGTCATAGAAAAGTGTCTAGGTTATCAAATGCTTTAGGAATGATTGCAAGTAGATAACCACAAAAGTGTGTTAAGATACCTAGCTGTGAATGAGCTGTCTTATAGACATAAATGGTTCAATTTGCAATTGCACGGTACCATTTTACTCAGGATAAGCAGGAAGAAGACTGAAGCGCATCTATAAACCAATCACTGTGAAATAAAAGAAATCATTATTAAAGTAGAAATTTGCTCAAAAATATATTTGGATTTAACTGTTATCTGTTGTAATTTTTTACTCATATGCTTTGTGAGTTTCCTTTTTATGCTGAGTTAATTGTAGATAGGAAGTATTTGCATAAACAGTAATATATATGATTCTTTGAAAATGAAATACATATTAACAGGAAGGCAGTGGCACATATGAACACATAGCAGTTGTGACAACATTCACAAGACTTGATCAAGCTCAAGCCAGGCAAAATCCCAATATGGGGGGTGGGTATGAACTCCCACCCAAACTAAGGAGACATTGGCATATGATAGCTGCTGGGAGAGGAAGAGTCATTTTTTCTTAGGATGTGGCCCCTGTTTGGTCAGCCACACTCCATACTCAAGAGTATTTGAGCAACACAAAGTGGACTCAATGGGGGGGAAAAAACCCACAAAGTGGGTGACTAGGGACAGGGGGGTAAATCTGAGGGGAGTTGGGAAAGGGACAAATATGGTCAAAATACATTTTAGGAAACTCAAAGAATTAATTTAAAAAGTATCATTTCAATTCCTTTCCCACATTCAGTAGACTATACAAAAAAAGGTTAGCAAAATGAGACATTTGAACATGAGGAATATGTTGAATATATGGATATGTTAAACAGTTCCTCTGACAGTGCTGTAACCAAATGCTCCATCAAGACTTTCAAAACATGGTTCTTCATGAGATTTAGCTTTTATTATGTTTTGAGTTCTACTGACCTCTCACCCACAAAATCATTGAATTATTTTTCTTATCTTCACAGGTAACTTTCAACTGACTTTCCCCAAGAGCAAATTGCAAGAGATTGAATTAAAACGTTTCCACTGGGTTTTGCCTGTAAGAAAAAAAATGTACCCGAGCACATAGAGCTTTTTACTAGCACTAACCAATGCCTTTCTAGATGTATTTTTGATGTATATATCTATTATTCAAAAATGATGTTTATTTTGAGTCCTAGGACTTAAAATCAGTCTTTTGTAATATCAAGTGGGACCCTGAAATGGAATGGAGTTTTTGATGGCAGGTGCAGTCTTACTGGAAATGTAGCACTTAAAAGAAATATTTGTTTCCCCCACAGTTTAATATAAACAGATCAGGAGTATCAAATAAATTTCCCATTAAAGATTATTATGACTTCACTGTATATAAACAGATTTTTATACTTTATTGAAAGAGGATACCTGTACATTCTTCCATCATCACTGTAAAGACAAATAAATGATTATATTCACAGACTGATTGCAATTTTTTCTGTTAAAAAGCACACACAAGAAGTAGCCTCTGGATAGTGTTCCTGATCCACACTCAACTTCCCATCCTGGGCCTTAGGTTGGACATAAACGTTGGAAAGTAGGTGGTTTGTCTGCAGTACGCCTGTAGGCAACAAGAGAATTGTGGTTTACCAGAAGCTTTGCATTGTCATCTAGCCTATGTAGTTTAGTTTGGGATTTTTGCTTGCTTATGACAGGTACTTTGATAGTTCTATAAAAGTAAGGCTTTCCTTCCCTGTGGCATGAGTTAGGTACACAAGGGTCCTTTTTAGTTGTTAGCTGAAGCCTGGGTTTATGTTTTAGCTAGATTTTTCCCCCCTTTTAACATCTACTATCTTACTCAGTCAATAGGAGCCGTGTCAGACCCTTGGTCACAGTGGGCAGCCTCTAGGCAGTTGCTTAAGGATCCAGAATGTGATACTTTATCAATCAATATCTGACCAAAGTTTTTTTCCCTGTTGAAGCTCTTCTAAGCCCAACTTTATTGCCACTTAAATTTCTTGATATCTAATTACTAAAACTGGTATAAATTATTCAGTGAGTTTTAAAATCAGAACATACTTATTATTAAATTAACTTGAGCCAAGGAAGGGAGCATGTGCTTATAAGCAAATTAAAGCAAATTCTGTAAAATGAAACCAAAGTAACATTGCTCTATAGGTACAGTTTATATATTTCTCAGTTCTTGGTTCATTTAAAATTAGATCCAGCAGAGCATACTTAGCATGCATGAGGCCCATGTATTCAAGTCCCAGAACCGCAAAAGGACAAAATCAAACCGACCTGAAGTGATGTGGTCAAGGTTGTGACCAGTTATGCATGGTGTCATGTGCACACTGTTACCTGTACCTCCAGCTCCCTTTAATTCCTAAAGAAGGGAAAGAGGAGCAATATACTCAAAGCAATATGGCTGGCTAAATTTGGGCTCCTTTATTTCTGGACCTTTTTTTGCCAAACTGTATCAATACTTCTTGGAATTCCCAATTTAGATTAAATTTTTTTTATCTCTGAGCCTTAGACCTCCAACTTCCTTGGAAGAGCCCTGCTGGGAAATTGCAATCTCTGGAAGGACTGTTGGCAAAGGGTCCCTACTGTAGGCACATCAGAGTAGCTCACTGGGTGTGAGGGGAGCTAATATTGCTATCTCCTAAAGAGCTGGTGTGACTATTAGAGTGACCATCCTGCTTCAAGCCCATGACTCTCCATTTGCAATCAAGGCTTGAGCAGTTTTGGTCTTGGTGATTATATAGTCTTTGTACAATATAATCTATCCAATTATATATACTTTTGTAAACAAACTCTTAAAAGCAAAATCACAGTGTACACACTACAAAGCTTTAGGCTTTTTTCCTTGTATACTTTTCTCAGGTACAAAACAAGGTGTGAAAGCCATTTATAGGGTGTCATCCTTGGGACCACCTCATAAGTCTATGATGTTCCCAGTATACCCACAGGACTTGTCCAAGATTAAATTCATCATATCATCACAACAACCTACCACCATCTTGTGTTCTTCAACTTGGGTCAAAGCAGACTTTAGTTAGCCAAGGTAAAATTCTAGGAGTGAAACCAGATGTTACTCCTTCCCTTTGTTGTAACATCTGTCAATCCTGTTAGAACTACCATATTAACCACACGTCTCACAGGCACATCCTTCTTCATGCCACAGTCACTAACTTTAAGTGAACCTTCTCCCTTCCCTCTGGACTTTGGAATAGCTTCCTTTCATCTGTCCACTGCCCCTTCCCCTTCCTCTCTCTATTCCTCTTTTTTCTCCTCCATATCATCAGAGAGATTCTCAAAACAGGCAGAGGTGATCACATCCCCTTCCTGCTCAGAATTCCTTGCTTCCCTTTGTATGCAGCTTCAATTTTAAAAACAAGTGTTTTGAAATTAGGAAAGCCTTTGTCTCAGACCTGGGCTTGCCATGTGTGTGTAGTGTTAGAGTACTCCGTCTCCTTGAGTCTGTTCCCCCTCAGTGAAACAGGAATAATAATACCTACCTCATAGAGTTGTTGTGAGGATTCCATAAGATACTGTTTGTAAAGTGCCTGGCACTTAGTGGATGTATGTGTGAGAGAATGCTGTCATTATCCTGGTTGCTTTCAAGAGGTGTTTGTTGATAACTTGACTCTCTACACTTACACCGCAGTACCCTGTTTATTTCCTTTTCGAACTTTCCTTAATCTGTAGCATTTACTTGTTGATTCTTGTTTCTTTATTAGAATGTGAGCTCCATGAGAGCAAGGCTGTCTACTCCCTGTTATACTCCTCACACTTAGCTCATTGCTTTGTATGTAGTGAGCACTCAATACATGTATCCTAAGTATGTGGAAGTATGATCAGAAGGCTCTTCATGGTCTTCTAGCTGCCTCACTCTGCTCCGGTCCCACTGCAGTTTCACTCCAAGAAAAACCACATTACTGTCTCTTTCAAAGTTCCTCTGGGCTTCCGTGTCTTGTACCTGTTGTTCCCTTTGCCTGCCTGTCCACATGGCAAGTTACTGGTCACTGGCCAAATCTCAGTTCACTAGCTACCTCCTCTGTGCTGTTGCCCCTGATTCTTCTAGGCAGATGTATTTTTTCCCCCCTTATTCAAATTCCTACTATACTTTGTAAATACCTCTGTGGAGGCACTTTATTGTATTGTAAAAAGGTTTTTTGCATGTCTCTTTATACTATTACACTGTAATCACCATGAAAGCTGAGCTGGTGTCTTTTCATCCTAAAGCCCCTAGGGCCTTGCACAATGCCTGGCACATGATAACTTGTCAATAAGTATTTGTTGAATGAATTTGTGAGTGAGCAAAGAGTCATGGCAGTTGGAAAACTGTTGGACAAATACATGTTTTATCAAGACAGAGAGTGCCCGATGGCTTCCTGTTTTTCTTTTTCTTTCCTCTAGGGAGATCTAGAGAGTATTAAATAATCTCTTTGAATATAAGATTACTTGTTTAAAATTTAAAAATAAATTTAATATAGATCTTCATAAATGATTACAGAAGATATCAAAAGCTTTGTGATCTTTCCAGTGCTATAAAGTCCAAAATAAAATATTTGCACTATTTCCATAGTAAATGCTATGAGAAAATGTACAGCAATAAATTTTGAAGCTTTAAAAATGTTTGTGTAAGTCATCTTTAATGACTTAATAATCCATGCAGGACGTCTCTGGCTTCCTGAACACGAGATTTTGGACTGAGGTGCGGTACCCCACAGCTTTCAGAACATATCTGAGACAGTGCTTTGGTCAACTAAAACAGTTGCTCATTCATTCTGCTGGTGTGCCTGGGAATAGAAAGGCCTGCCTGGGTTCTCCACAGAATCAGAGGAGGCTGCCCTGATCTCCTGAGACCCCCTACCTCGCAGCCTCCAGTAGGGCTGTTTTCCTGTGCATTTCACTTCTGGGATATATCTAGGAACCCATGCCCAATATATTTCAGTTGCTTCTCCAAAGTCCACAGGAGGGAACACCTGCCAGTTACATCAGGATTTGCTAAGAATAGCTGCTGGTATGAGACCTGGAACACAGGTGATCCACCTGCATATCTCCGAGGGTCTGAGGTGGATTTTAAAAATTTGAATTTGTACAAGGTATATGCAATTTTGTAATGCTTATCTTTTAGTTTAGCTTTTTAAAAAAGTGATAAGTAGAAACGTTTTTCTTTTATATATCATTTTATAATTCATAGAACACTTTCATCACCATTAATGACATATTTGAATTTTTAACTGCAATAGGTGCCTATTTGTATTCTCATTTAAGAGTTAAGGAATCTAAGACTGAAAAATGAAATGATTTTTGTGGGACAAGGAAGGAAATGTGAATACAAATATCTTGTTTCTAGAAGCCATGCACCCTCCGTACTAGCCCTTTTGTGTGTGCCTAGTCAAAGCTTAACAGAAAACTCTTGCTAAAAAATCTTTTGTGAGGATGGATTCTTAATAAACGTATAGCTCTTCACTCACAGAATGTTGGGGATTATTTTTATTTGGGGTTCAGGGTATTACCTACTTAGCTTTCTATTCCTGAGATAAAACACTGACCAAAAACAACCTGGGGAAGAAAGGGTTTATTTCATCTTATTCTTCCAAGTGACAGTTCATCACTGAGGTAAATAAGGGTAGGAACAGAAGCAGGGCCATGAAGGAATACTGCTTACTGGCTTCCTCAGCTACTTTTCTTATACAGGCCTTGCCCACCTGCCCAGGGATGGCACCACCCACATCAATTAGCAGTCAAGAAAATGCTCCACAGGCATGGCTACAGGCCAGTGCGATGAGGGAAATTCCTCAGTTGTTCCCTCTTCCCAGGTGGTGCTAGTCTGTGTAAAGTTGGCAAAAACTAACCGGCCAAGGTAATGCTTCTGCGGTAGTATTTTCACCTTTTGCTTCAGGATACCAATGCTCTGAGAAGTCTGGCAGCAAGAGCTAACTGAACCAAGGGCCCTGAAGAAAGGGCATTACAAGTTGGGTATGTGCATGGAGGGCATGTGTTGACCCCATTAACTGAGAATAGACACTTAGACCCAGCTTTTATTTTCATTTCATCTTTTTTCTGACTTTCATTTTTAAGTGTTTGACTCTACATATTAGTAGAGCGGTATACTGATGTAAGTTGTAAATATACCTAAGTTTGGGATATATGCTTTTAGTTTTGATAGGCTGTATTACTAAGAGCTTTAAGGCCACTAGTCCTATGAAGGGCATCTTTATGTTCCTGGACTAAGGAGGTTGCCAGCCTGTTAACATGTAAACTTCTGTGATTACGTGCCCTTCTGAGGTAGTTTCCATAGCTTCTGTAAAATTTTCAATGGAATATAAAAGAATGAGCCATGAGAGGTTGGTCTACTTATTTCACTCTGTTCACGAAGGCTTTTGCTAGTTTAGGCCGGCACATTCAAATCAAAATCATCTGTAGCTTAATTTACATTTGATTTAATGGATGAATGCTTGCAAATGTCTAACAAATGGGTTCCATTCCCCTATATTTCATGAATGGTTGCCACCTCTTCCATCAAAACAAAACAAAAACAAAATGAAGCCTGACCAAACTTAAAACCAAACACCCAAAATCCCCTGGTGATTTTGGAGGGCTGGAGTTGTGCTTTTGGGGTGTTACCTTGAGTTTTGTTGGCTGGGTAGAGACTCCTTTTCCTAAGACAGACCCAGGATGGGAGATTGTGTGTGTACATTGGGAAGATGAAAGGAAGCCGTCAAAATGCTTGTTGGGCACATCATGACTTATAGGAAGGTCGTAGTTTCAACAACAAATAGTTGTGCTAAAATAGAGATATCTAGAAATTTGAGGGGAACCTACAAATAGTAATGTAGAATATACAGTTAACCTTTTGTTTTTAAAAATCTATTTAGTGTATGAGAGAGAGAGAGAGAGAGAGAGAGAGAGAGAGAGAGAGAGATGAAAAGAGAGTGAGTTGGGGTGTCTGTGCTATTGTCCCCCAAATGGGGTAACTTAATATTGAACATGAAGAAACCACAACACTGCAGCTATGCCTATTAAAAGAAAAAAAACTAATGTGACATTGTGGTACAAACCAGAATTTTGTTACTGTGAGAAGGGGATGAATTAGTCACCCAATACTGAAGAAACTCGAGAGAAACATGATTACTCAGTGAGTTAAAAACAAGCTCAACTTTCCTGGCACTTCAAACTCATTCAGTGACTTGTCACTGTGTTAGTTTTCCAACACTGTTATAAAATATCCAAGACAATTTACATACTAGCAGGAGACCCTCACTTCGACTTACTATTCTTGAGGTTTCAGTAGAAGGTTGGTTGGCCCATTGCTTTTGGGCCTGTGACAAGGCAGTGCATCATGGTGGGAGCAAGTGGGGGATGGAAGCTGCCCACTTCACGATGGCTGGGAAACAGAAAGACAGCAGGATTCCAAGGTCCCCTTAATGGTAACACCCCCAGTGACTTAACTTCTTCCACTGTTCTTCTGCCTCCTTCCAATAGCACCGTGGGCTAATGATGATGAAGCACTTAACACACGTGCATTTGAAGGACACCTAGTCAAACCCTGGCAGTAACAATCTTTGTTCTTCTGATCTTTTAGAAAAGTAAACTCCTTATAATCTATTGCCATATTCTTAAAAATCAAGAGAGAAGAGGAAGCCTGAAAGAGTTAAAGAAGGACAATAATTCAAAGTACTCGGGAAGATTTCTAGCATGGTTTCATAGTGCTCTTGTCAATTCAGATGCCCCAAGCTAAACTTAGCACCTATTTCCAAACAGAAATAGAAACCTTATATTCTCCGTGTGACCACACAAAGAAGATACGATGTGAGAAGCCTACAGTGCAAGGCCAAACGGTCTGGACAGCGGGTTTGAGCCTATTACATTCTCAATGAGTGTCTTAAGTCCTTGCACCAATCCCAACAGTATTTTGCTAACTGTTTGCAAAATAACTGTTACATGACTGCATGCCTTTAGACTTTCTTAAGAAAATTTTGAGCATGTGCTGATGCACACAAACTTTAGGCTTATGCTTGAACACTAATAGTTACAGGAAGCCTCACTGTGATTTTACATTTGTGGCTCATGCGTAGCTTTTGTTAAGCCCTGCCTGGATTGCTGTAGTGATTTTTATCTGTATTTCTTGCCTCTAGTTTTTCCAGCCTCTGTTCCATTCTGTGTTTTGTCACTAGATCTTTCGTGTATGCCTTTTCTTTATATTATCTGATATTCTGGGGACACATTTACAGGGGACTTTTATTCTTTGGTGCCAGGACTGAATTCCCCAATCACCTTACCTGTCCCTCTCTTCTATCTCATTAGCTAAAATTAAGGTAGCACACCTACCCCTCTAAAACAGTTAACTGAGAAAAGGGGTTTGGAATTACCCTGATGCCTGAGATTAATCAGGGGTGTGATCTGGCAGTTGGGGAGTCACCCACAACACCTGTTTCCATCTTCGATCTCAAGTCGCTCACTGTTGTTTTGTGTCACTTTCCTCACTTTTGTGAGGAAATACACCATAGTTCATCGTGTATTGTAGAATTGCCACTTTTTCTGCACAGTCTGTCCAAGTCCTACATTTTCCTGAAGCCCAAGAGCATCACATTTCTTTCTTAAAGTCTTGTCAATGCAGTGTTCCCTCCCATCTGTCCATTCTTAGTAGCATGAATCAGCCTGACATATATATGATTACATGTTGCCGGGCCTCTAAGCATTTCTCATCTGAACTATGTTCTAAACTCTTCTAGGACCTAGCACTTCAAAGCTTGAGAGCACAGTCCTGCACAGGATCATCCATGCTTTTCATCATTTGCAAGTTTGGAGAATTTCCAAAGCTAGCTCAGATCTGATAATTTGCTGCACAAATTCAAATACTTTATTTAAAAACTACTACATTCATGGTTGCAGTTTATTGCAGAGAGCCAGTACAGATTAACCTTCACCAAAGAGACACAAAAGAGAGGAGTCTGAAGGTTTGGAGCCTTCCACTGTCCTCTCTGTGACCATATACTATTCACCTGGCGTAAGCAAGATATGTGTGGGACACTGAACCAGGAGAGCTCACCAGGCTGATCCCTGGTGCACTCGGTTTTTTCACTGGGGCTTCACTAGACAGGCTTGGTTGACTGATGGACTGACTGCTCGTGTAGTTGAACTTTGTCTCCAGGTTGACTGTTATCATGTAATCCAGCTCTCTACCCTAAATCAGGGAGTTTGTCTTTCTCAAGTGACCACTACTATACTGTTACTCTGAGGTATGTTTGGCTCATTCCGAAATTCATTGTGATCATGCCCCTCACTAAAAAACCGTGTCATTAGAAAGAACCTATGATCATTGGCCTCCAAGAAGTCAAGGACAAAAGCCAGTTCTCTCTTTGGGCAAGACACATTTTTGTAATACATATTTTGTGATAAGTATTTGGATGGCCGGCCCTAACTTGGTTACCACTAGAGTTTCCAACAAAATTCTGTTGATAATCAACTAATATTTAGATATTATGGAATAGTCATACTTAAATAGCAATTAGCATCTAATGCTATTCCACTAAAGCTTTATCAACTCTACTCTTACTATGCACAAATACATCACATAAAAAAGCACAAGAATCTCTCTTGCTTCCCCATCACAAATTATATAAGGCAATTAAGACATAATTACTTTCTTTTTTCTTAATCTGGAGAAAATAAATGGTTTAAGAATAAACAACAAGGACAGAGACTGAGTAGTCTTGTGCACACTTTACCCCCTGGTAAGAAAAAGCAACGATCCCTATTAACTTCAGCAATAATACTTAATTATCACAGCAATTACCCAGCCATAGGTCTTTTCTATTTCTAATACTGTTACACCTTTTTAATCCATCTGCTTTCAATATTGCATTTGAATTTTCTTAGCTCTAATCTTACAATTAATAAAAAAGGATAAGGGCTTTAGGACAGGTGACTAAACATTCACATGCATTATTTCTACAGTGGAGTCATTGTATCTGGGAAGGCCTGAAGCTCTAAAGTCAGCGTAAAAATGAGACCATCTTTTTCTAACTCTATGAAGTAATTCTAAATACTAGTTTAAAGTAGTGATTCCCAACCTAGGGCATCGTGTTCCTTCTTCTGGAAGCGACTGGACACACTGAAATATTTTTGTTTATCATTGTGGAAGAGGAGTGTAGCAGTTCCCCATCAAGTGGAGACTAGGGATGCTGCTAAAAATCCTACAGTGCATGGTTCAGTCCTAACGAATGTCAGTATAGACATTTAATCACTTTAAAATTCATTGTGATCAGGCCCCATACCACAAAATAATGTCATTAGATAGGACCTACGATCATCAGCCCACAAGAAGTCAAACAAAAGCCAGTCCTGCCTTTGTTCATTTAAAGGCTGCAGGGAGATGTCTGAGCATTTTATTTTGTCTCTGCGAATTTCACTCTCTATCGCTGAATGGGTGTTTCTTAAAATGGTGGAGTGGTGAGTGTAAACAAAAAGCTTGTATCAAAGCTAGAATAGGGATAAAGGGGCACAGACAGATGATGAAGGAAGCCTTGGGGACCGCTTCTTCAGTGCCTGGCCTCTTCACATCCCTATGTCTTCTGGGCTTCACTTTTTCTAGCCTTTGGTTGGAGCCACAGCATCATTACCTTCATTTTTCACTAGCTGTCAGATAAGTCAGGTTCAGATGGGCCAAGCTGAGGTAATGACCCAGGCAGGACAAATGCGAAACTTTCTCAACTCCTGAGAATAAGTCATCAATTTAATATCTTCCTTGGATGTTGCATTCTTTCTAAAATAATATAAAAAGTGTATGTGAGCTAGTTTCTGAATTGGTTTTTTTTTTTTGTGGAAGAAAATTGAAGATGAGCATTGTTAGCTCATTCATCAGTGTCCGTGAAACAGGTAAAAATGAAAATGCTTCATGAAGCAGGCATGTAAAAGTCACTACTGAGTTTCTAGAAGGATTTTTCTGTGGGATCTGTTGAAATTTAACACTCTTCCAGACATGCCCTGATTCTTCTCCAGAGTTCCTATGTGGCTCTGGCTCACACTGATATATCATGGAACTGCTCTCCCTTCCTTCCTCTCCTCCTCTGTTTCTCTTTTACCTGTCTGTTGTATAACCATTTCCTCTGTGATAAAGCCTTCCATCTTGGAGGGAAGCTCATTAAGACAGCAGGATGCTGTAAAAGGAGGAAAGCAGCAGGATGTTTTAAGGGGAGATGAAACATTCCATCCTGGAAGGAAACTCATTAAGCTCAGGAAGTAAGCAACTCAATAGCTCCAGAAGTTCCTGAAATCAAATGAACTTACTAGGTCCCTCCTTCCCCAAGTATATGTACCCTAAGGACTGCTGAGAGACAGTATCAGATCAGCCCAGCCTTCTGGAAGAGGCTCAGACCAAGCTGCCTGGAAAAGGCACTCTCCACTTGAACTGCCTGCAGTCTGCAGTCCAGGTACAGGCTTTCTGCTTTCATGAGCTGTTACCTATGCTGAGGTGGGCTTTTAGTAATGTAGCTGTCTTTGAGTTCTTTCTGATCTTGTAAGTAGCTCCTCACATATACTCCTATAAGTAACTCCAATAAAACTCATTGGTTCACCAGATTTGACTTTGATGGTACCTTATTTTGGCCTGTCAATTGGTTCCCTATCTGGGGTGAGTAGATGTTTGTTCACATCTCCTCAGGAATAATGTCACACAATACTGTCAGCTCTGCAACATGCAAAACTTCATTTTAGAATGTGGTCTGAGAAATGAAAACAATAGTTTCCTTACAGAACTGGGTTATTTCCTAACCAATGTGGTAGGAACAATTATGTTCCATGGCCTTACCATTACCTTCAGTTATATATGGCGACAGCATAGATATTGTATAGGGAAGCACAATTTCTGTTTCTGATCAAGCTTAACTAGTATTTCTGACAGAACAGCTACAGTTTTCCTCACATACGTACCTATAGCTACATTAGCTACATTACTCATGCTTGTGAGTACTTGCCTATGAAGTCTTTCCTTCTTACGGTATACTTGAATTTATCTGTCCATGAAAAACTTTGTACTGGTCCAGTGGAACACTTGTAAGCATTATACTAATATTTATGCATTTCAAAGGATGTAGCATTTTAAAACTAAGTTTTAAAGCAGAAC
This sequence comes from Nannospalax galili, assembly GCF_000622305.1. Taxonomy (NCBI): domain Eukaryota; kingdom Metazoa; phylum Chordata; class Mammalia; order Rodentia; family Spalacidae; genus Nannospalax; species Nannospalax galili. The sequence continues at coordinate 1,918,299 of NW_008340640.1, forward strand.
TCATGATAGCAATTTGGAAGAATTCGCTACTTCATCTTTTTTTTGATATCTATATGTCGAAGTGCAAAGACACAAGCATGCATCTCTTCTGCTACCTTTCCAGCACTTCGTGCTGCGGCTGTTCCTGCTGTTTCTTTGTATACTAGCTGGTTAGAGCTGTTGTAAGAAATAATGACAGAATGGCTTGAAAAACAGAAATTTATCTCCCCACAGTTCTGAAGGCTGCGAGTCCCAGCTCAACAGGCCAGATAGATGGTTCTGAGCCTCTTTGACTTATGGGTGGCCTTTTCCTCCCTATCTTTTCAGTGCTTTTCCCTTTGTACTTGTCTATGTCTTAAGTGCTCTTCTAAGGACAACATCAGATAAAATCTCCCTAATGACCTCAGTTTACTTAATTACTACTTTGAAGATCCTATCGCCAAATATAGCCACATTTTGAGGTGCTAGGGGTTTAGGACTTCAAAGTGTTAGGGGTTAGCTAAGGGTAGGCAGTTAGGAAAAAGGTTGGAAGGAAATAAAGAAATAAAATTCTCACTTGACTGTCAGAATGTGTTGAAACAAGGCTGTTCAACAAGAAAATAAGACTGTTGACCCGTGAACACCATTTATCAGACAAGGACACGTACCTTAATTATCTTTAATCTTGCTGGGGCCATCTAGGCCAAAAGACAAAAGTGTGGGAAAGAGGGGCTCAAAGTGGAGAAAGACTTGGGGATCATACAAAAGGTCCAGCCAAGTGGCTTGATGGTCTACAAGCTCTGGTGACCCCCACCCTTCCCGACAGGGTGTCTTCAGTTCTTTAGCTCTTTGCCTCAGTAAATACCCACTTTCACCCTTTTCTCCATCATCTTCATTCATCCCTGGGTGTTCAAGACTTTGGCCAACTTTGGAAAGAACCCAGGCTGCAGGGCAACGTGCCCTCAGCTCTCACCTCTCCAACAAAAGTACATTTTGACAAGCTTCCATCTAGCTTTTCATGTGCTAAATGCTTGATAGCATATCTTAGATGTCAACATTTGATGGAATAGGTATTAAAGTTCATTGTGCTAGCTTATTTTCACTGTATTAGCTTATTTTCACTGTGCATATAATTTCAATTTACTGCTAGAATTTTTAACTAGTCAGTGGATTCTTGGGGTCCAAAAAGATGCTAAAATTGTATGCCACAGCTTACTGTTTTCTACATTATAAACATGTCTCCAAGGGTTTGTGTTAGGCCCTAATCAACCATGGTTTGAATATGATTTGCCCCCTCACAAATTCACATTGAAATTTAATCCCCATTGTGAAATATTAACAGGGTAGAAAGTTAAAGTGGTTATGGTATTTAGAGAGTCCTTTGGGAGATAATTTAGATTGAATAAGGTCATCAGGATAAGGTTCCCTTTATGAGAAGAGAGAAATTAGATGATAAACACATATGTGGACTGCCCAGCTTCCTCTCCTACACGTGTCTCTTCTATGATGCCATCAACCATGATATGTACCAAAAAAGCTAATGCCATACTGTTTGGACTTTTACCCTAAATAAACCTCTTTTCTTTATAAGTTCTCAGCCTTTGGTTATCGTAGCAGAAGATGGACTAATATACTGATGTAGAGAGTATTCTTTTTGTTCGTATCACAATGACTTTCCTATAAAGAGAAATACTTGCTGTGTAAGTATGAGGACTTGAGTTCCATTTCCAGACCTATGTAAAAAAGTCAAGTTTGGGTGTGCATGCTTATAAATTCTCAGCACTAGGAAGTTAGAGAGGAAGATTCCTTGAAGCCAGCCAGGTCAACTCCATGAACCCTAGGCCAGTGAGAGACCCTATCTTAAGAAAAAAGGTAGACGGCTCCTGAGGAACACCACCTGGAGTTATCTTTTGACCTCTACATGCACATACCTGTGCATATGTACCTGCACACACATTCAGAAATCAGCACTTCCATCTTTGTCTCTGTATTCAGCATACATATATACAGTATTGTATGCATTTTCTGATGTTCCAAATGCTATTTTTAAAAAAATATTTTATTATTTTCATTTTTTTGTGTATGAGTGTATTGCCTGCATGTATGTGAGTACACCCGTGTCTGCAATGCTGCGGAGGTCAGATGAGGGTTTCGGATTCCCCTGGAACTGGAGTTAAGGATGTTCTGTAGTTGCCATGTGGGTGCTGGGAATTGAACCTGGGTCTTCTGCAAGAGCAGTCAGAGCTCTTAACTGCTGAGCCATCTCTCCAGCCCCCCAAATGCTATTTTAAGTGATTCGGAAATATGAACTAATTTAATGCTCATAGGACTGCTGTGGAAGAGGTGATATTTACAGATGGAAACTGATGCACACAAAGGTTAAAGAACCTAGAAAACAGAGTCAGTAAATGGCAGAGCCAGAGCACTTAAGTCCAGCTCTTCATTGATTCTCCTTTGTCATCTTACACATGAGAATTCACAGTCATGTTATTTGTACCTGTAAAGTCAATGATCTTCATAGTTGTTGACATAACATATTTTTATCCATAGCTTACATTTAAAAGAAATTTGAAAGCCAAATGAAAGTTTTTGCAGCACAGGCATATCATCTTTGCTACAAGCGTTTGTGCCCTCCACCTCCACTCAGTCAATAACTGCTTTCTGTACTCATGCTTCTTAAATTAAACCCTTCTGTTTGACTGGAAAGTATGGAAAATGGTAATTGCTTCTAAACTATGTATAAATCATTAGCATTTCAACAGTACAAATAACAATCCTCAATACTCCATCAGGTTTTCTACTATGTCAGAACCATTTTATATTGACCCAAAATTTTGAAAGGGATGAAAAACATTCTCAGTATAATTTACTTTCCCTTAGGCTTTGGAAAGGCAATTGTCTCTCCGTCTCTGTGGTTTTGTATGTGTGGATTTAACAGAAAATACTTAGAAAAAGTTGTGTCTATGCCAAACATGTATAGGTTCTTTTCTTGTCAGAATTCCCTACACTATAGACTAAAACAGCTATCTGCATTTCATTTACATTGTTTTGGGAATAAGTAATTTTCAGTACACTCTCGATGTGTGTAAAACTATATGCAAATAATATGCCATTTAAAGTAAGGGGTTTGAACACTTGGAGTCTGGTGTCTTTGGGGATCTTGCAATCCCCCTTGGATACTGAGGGAAGATTGGTATATTGTCATTTGGCATCTTTAAATGCACTCTTCTGTCGTTTTTAGTCAAAGGATTAAGTTAAAGATACTATTCCACTTGCTGTGGGCTGGGGTGAGGTGGGGACACTGGCCCTGCTTAGCTGCCTTTTTGCTACTTACTTTTTACCTTCCAATGCCAGGGAGAACAAGAAGTGCCTTATTCCCCGGGGCAAAGGCTGCTTAACTAAACGAAACAAAGTGAAAAGCAAGAATAAATAGTATATTTCTTTAATTTGAAGAGATTTGCATTCTTCTTTTTTTTTCCAGAAATTATACATGTAGCCAGGAAGCCTTACAATTTTGCAATCAGTGTTCATTTTTATACTTTTTTGAAACTCACTATATATGTTGGGGAAAAGATTTATTTTAAGGTGTAAGTACAATATTTCTGTGTGCCAAAGGACTGTATGAGCACTCCTTCAGTCAATGAGAATAGGAGTGTCTCAGAGTAAAGGCAGGGTTGCCAACAGTGAGGTGAATCATTTGATAACGGCTTACATATTTATGAATTTCTTTTGCTTAGCTTCTTGGCATACTTTCTGAGTGACAACTGCTGTTGGAAATTGGAATATCATGTGAATAATTATGATGCTCTCTAAATCTGACACCCTAATGGGCACAAGGTAGTATATGAGCGAACTTCTCATCTATGGAAATTGTCAATCCAATTATTTCAGCTAACTCATCCATTAAATCAGATCACTGCCTAATCGATGGCTGGACCACCAGTAGGAAAGATGACCTGATGATCTTGATAAGTGCTTGGGTCAATGTCAGAGGTGCAACTCTGATTCTCATGAAGTCTGCCAACAGCTTAGCATGGGACAAGAGCTCTTTAATAACAGACCATGTTTTAATTATTGGTGTCAAATCAAACAGCTAGGTTATATACAACCCTTTTTTCCGTGTAGGCATTCATTATGAAAAAGAATATTCAGCCATGTACATACAGGTTTGAAAATGCTTCTTTCATTGTTCACAGGGATAAAGAGATTTATCTGAGATTATATTTCTCAGGCTCACCAATTTTCAATAAATTCAGTGTCTTTCTTGAAGCGTGCTCTGCAAGAGGCTACCTGTATTTGAGATGTTAACGATTACCACTGCTGTGGAGAAAACTGTCTTGCAGGGGAGACCATTATAAACTACCCAGAGAGATACTGATTAGGATCTCATTGGCACTCTTGCATGTTCAGACAAAGACAGTCTGGAAATATAGAGCCCAGACTCTAGCTGACTTCTCCCACTGACCCCATGAACTCTTTATGGCACTTGGCCTGCCTTTAGGAATTTTCATTTACCCAGTTCCAGCAAAGTGCCTCTGAACTGAGGGCCAGAGGCACAAACAAAGCCACTTTAAGCCAGGGCTATGTCCTGTACTGACAAGGCTTCTTTAGGGAGTTTGGTCTGGCTCCTCTTTCCCAATGTGCACTGAGCTTTAGGTATAGGGCTTGCATTGTAGATGTATCAATTGGGGTTGGGCATCCTATGGTATCATGTTCTCTGAATTTTGACCAGCAGTGTATATGTAATAGTCTTCATCTGTTGCAAAAAGAAGCTTCTTTGATGTGGTGAGAGCTACACTTAACTGTGGATATAAGGAGACTACACTTAGAAATTATATTGGTTTAGGAAAATGGCAGTAGTGCGTTCTCCTCTAGAGAATATGGTAGAATATGGTCTATGGTAGTTGGCTAGGTTTACAGTACCAGACACGAATTCCCTCCTATTGAGTAGGCCTTAAGTACAATTAGAAAGCTGTTGGTTATCCCCAAGATAAAGTGCCATTATTGCACCACTGGGGATATCTTACCTAGCTGGTCATTGCCATGGTTCATAGGCATTACAGATGTGTAGGACTGTTGATTGCTTTTCTCCCTCGGCAGCTTGCATAGCAGGTTCTGCTATTATGAGAGCTAGTCCTCAAGGAGGAAGCTTCCGGGTCAGTTCAATTCTGCCAAGTCCTATGACTGAAGTGTGTGGTGTCTTCAGCAATAGGCTGTTACATTCACAATAGCTTTTATTTTAGGAGTCGCTTGGATTAGCCTATCCAACAACTTGAAGTGAGGTTTCTCAGGCTTAGCACTGGGGGTGTAGTTAGTCTACAGCTTTTGGGGAAGAGCTTTAGCTCCTCATGTAGTATAATTCCATTAAAAATATATAAAACTATGTATGTCCACACATATAAACGTACTTTTAAGTATTTTATAAACAATGTCTCCCTATAGCTTTTCAAACAGTGTTTTTGTCTCTTTCCTCTTCTCCCTCCCCAATTAAAGCAAGTCTTCATTGTTCCCGTTTCCCTCTTGACAGCACCTAGGTCCCACTGTCCCCTTCTCTAGAATGTGTTTTCCCCTTCTCCCTTGATTCTTTTCTATTTTCTTGGCTTCTATAGTTACTCCAGGTTATATACTAACATCTAAAGGTTTAGACCTTGGATATGCAATTAAGAGAGAACATGTGGTGTTTGTTTTAATGGGTCTGGGTTACCTCATTCACCAGTGTTTTCCAGTTCCATTCATCTATTTGCAAATTCATGGCTTCATTTTTCTTTATAGGTGAATAAAATTCCATTGTGTACATCACATTTTCATTATCCATTCGTCAGTTGAAGGACATTTGGTTTGTTTCTTTTTCTTAGCTCTTGTAAAAAGAGTGGCAGGAAATATGGCAGAGCAAGTATTTCTGTAGTATGATATTGAGTCCTTTGAGTAAGTAAAAGACTGGTATAGCTGGGTCATATAGTAGATTTGTTTTTAGTTTTTGAGAATTCTCCACACTGATTTCCATTGTGGCTGCACAAATCCCGTCAATAGTGAATGAAGATTTCCCTTTCCCCACATCCCCAGCAGCATCTGTTTTTAGTTGGTTTCTTTTATTTTAACCACTCTGACTGGGGCAAGACGAAATATTACCTTTAATCTGCATTTCATCACTAATTGCTAAGTATGCTGAGCATTTTAAAAAGGTATTTCTTAGCCATTTTTATTTCTTCTTTTCAGAATGTTCTGTTCAGATCTGTAGCCCCTTTTTAAATTAGGTTGGTTGTTTCCTTTTTTTTTATTTTTTGTCTCGAACTCACAAAGATCCATGTGCCTCTGCCTCCCAAGTGCTGGGATTAAAGGTGTGTGCTACCACGCCCAGCTGTTTCCTTCTTTAAAAAAAAAAAAAGCTATTATTATTCTAGGTCATGCAATGCCTGTGGAAGTTAGAAGATGGCATGGGATCTCCTGGAATTGGAGTTGTGGGTGGTTGTTAGTCACCAGGTGGGTGCTGGGAACCAAACCCAAGTCCTCTGCAAGAGCAGCCAGTGCTCTTGACTGTTGAGCCATCTCTCCAGCCCCTCTTTTGTTTTTAACTTTTTTCTATATTCTGGATATTAATTGTCTATCGGCTCTACAGCTGGCAAAGATTCTATCCCACTCTGTGGGCTTCCTCTTCACTCTATTGGTTCCTTCTATTGCTGTACAGAAACTTTTTAGTTTAATGAGGTCCCATTTGTCAATTGTTGCCCTTAGTTCCTGAGCAAATGGAGTCTTATTCAGAAAGTCTTTTCCTGCAGCTATATCTTTCTGGGTACTGCCTATGTTTTCTTCTAGCATTTTCATTGCTTCAGTTTCACCTTGAGGTCTTTGATCCATTTGGTGTAGATGTCTGTGCAGGGTGATAGATACAGGTGTAATTTCATTCTTCTACATGTGGTTATCCAGTCTATACATGGTTTTTAGGGAGTGACGTAGCTATTGATTTTGAGCTATTCTTCCTCTCGCAAAGACCCTTACATTTTTTTCTTCATTCTGACTGATGATGCTGCAGGTTCTCTGCCACAGCTGAGGATCATTGGAATTGTCCCAAATATTCTTGGACTTTTTTTTGCTCTGGATTATCTACCTATAAGAGGCTTAATCTTTTACTTTGTAACATGCCTAATTTCCCCCTGTTCTCTTTACATGGGGGTGGAGCTCTGGGTGCCCTGTGAGTTCAAAAGCAAGCTTTCACTGCCAGAAGTGTTCCATCAAGAATCTTATGAAAACTTCATGCAGCATACTTTCCTCCTCCCAAGTAGTAGTGACACAACTTGTTTGTCCACACAGTGTTGTGTTTAAGATTCATGTGACACCTCAACATTTCGGTGACTCTGCCTCCTCCTCTGTGTAAAAAACAAGTGAGGTGACCAGTGATAAGGCAGTCGAGGCCACCCAGACTTCAGACAGAACCATGACTTCCCATTGCAGCTGGTCTAAGGTCTCAGCTGTCACAGAGGGCTGGAAAACTAAGCTGCATGTTTAAAATGCAAATGCTTGTTTACAATCTGGTGTTTAGGGCATGAGAAATTCACAGTTTATTTCTATTAATGTGTTTTAATTTTTTGCACTCATCAGTGAGATTGTTTTCACTCCTTTTCGTACTCACCATGACCCTTTTGATTGTAAAAAAGTAAAGCAACTCTGTAACATTCTATTTATTTATCCATTTTCTCCAGGCCCACTGTGAATGAAAGGAAGAACCTCTAGGGGTCAGTGCAGTGTAAAGAATGGCCAACACAGGGGCCTTGCTGCTGCATCATTAAGGTTTCAAACATAGCTTTGTCCCTATTTCATTCTAATGAGGAGCCATCCTATTACTTCATGCTGAGCCTGGCTTCAGAAGCAATCCCCTTGATGGCCGTTTTCCTTTAATATAAGTTTAAACATTTGCAATCAAAGGCAGCTCTAATTTGAAATTTAGGACTGGCAGTGCTGTTTTCAGATATGATGCTTTTCACCTTTTCTGTTTGAACCTAGAAGGTTGACCCTCCCATTATTCTTTCAAAGGTTCATGGGGTTCAGGGGTAGAGGCCTGCTGTCATTTCACCTCTCTTTATTCCCCTACTTTCCCATTTCTTTTAGTGAAGGAATTCTTGATTTGGGGGTGTACTGATCCTTTGATAGCGTTAGGTCCTTCAGCCTTTGTTTTTCAAATCTGAAATTCCTACCTCCTTTCATGATGCTATCAAAGGAAAATTAAGATAGAGGCCTGGTGGGGCTGGTGTGGGGACTGTGAGAGAAGGATGAGAAGGTTTGGGCACACTCAGATGGCAGAGTGTTGAGATCCCCGGGCTGACATGGCAGTGTGTGTGGAAAGACACCGGAAATTTCTTGAGGGCATTCTCGTCCCTCGCTGAGCTCATTTAACTGTTCCCTTTTACCCCATGACCCCCTCAGTAGGGTCCACCTTGACCACTGAGACACCTCGTTCCATCACAGATGACAGCATCCTGTTCGGCCTGTGGTCTAGCTGTGGCACTGGCACCTGTGGCACATCTCTTTATGACTTGCTTCCTTGTCATCCTTCCACAGTGTTGCTTCTCATTGCCTTGGTTTCTTTGGTCAGCCTGTAACTGGGAGGTCATCTCCTCCGTCCTCCTTTTCCATGGCTAACAGTTTTTGGCCCTATCCTAAAAGTGGTCCTGCAATCTTGGGGATTTTGAGCACACACAACCAATTGAAGAAAGTTGACATAATGACAGATACCTCCTTCCCAACCTTTCTTTTTTAAAAATATTTTATTTATTATTTTTTATTTTATTTGTATGAGTGTATTGCCTGCATGTAGGTAGGTGTACCTGTGTCGTGCAATGCCCATGGAGGTCAGAAGAGGGCATAGAATCCCCTGGAACTAGAGTTACGGATGGTTGTTAGCCACCATGTGGGTGCTGGGACACAAACCTGGGTCCTCTTGCAAGAGCAGCCAGTGTTCTTAAGTGCTGAGCTGTCTCTCTAGGCCCTCCTTGCTTTTCTTAATTGAGCCACTCCTACAATCCTTCCTTCCATTTTATTTTGCTATCCTGCCTTTTCTTGGATGACATCATCACTTCCTACAGTTCCAGTTAGTTGTCAGATACTGAAAACCACCCGATCTCCAACTCCAACACAAATACTTTTCCTGATTTTTTTTTCATACCAATAGTACTCCAATCAACTACAATTGCTGACTAACTCCTAGGGTTTTGTGTCAGGCCAATCTCTAGAGAGGATATATGGCATCTAGGAGTGTAGTTCTGATCTCTGTTAACACTCAAAGGATACCAGGCAGGCCTATGCCTGTCCAGCTGGAGTGAAGAGATGGTGTTTGTGGGAGTTTTGATCTTTCTGTACTGTGGTCAGACTATGTGTGTGTCCTGGTTTGTTTCTTCATTGCTGTGACAAAACACTCTGACCACTACCAACTTGGGGAGGAAAGGGTTTATTTATGTTACATCTCCCGGGTCACAGTACATCAGGGAGCCCAAGGTAGGAACTCAGGGCAGGAACCTGGAGGCAGGAGCTGGAGCACAGGCCATGGAGGAACTCTGCTTACTGGCTTGCTCCCCTGGCCCCTGCTCAGCCTGCTTTCTTATGCAACACAGGCCCACCTGCCCCAGGGTGGCACCACCCACAGTGGGCTGGGCCCTCCCCATCACTCATTAAGAAGATGCCCCTCAGACATGGCCACAGGCCAGTCCAATAGAGAAAATTCCCCAATTGAGGCTCCCTCAACCCAGGTGTGTCAAGTTGACACTAAAGCTAGCCAGCCCAGTGTGTGTAAGGATGGTAGGGAGTAGAGTAGATAGTTTTCTTATTTTACTTAACAAAATGATCACGCCCCATGGTCAAGCATAGAATGACTGGTGTCAAGTAGTGCCTGAGCAACTCTTGTGAGCAAAATACAGGATAGTGGTACAGGCGGTTTCAGAGAAATGAGATATAGTTTCATCATTAAGCCATTTGCCAGGTGGAAGTTTTACAGCTAAAGTTTGAAAAATAGGGTAATCACATGTCATCATCCAATCGAAGACGTTTTTGAGTGTGAGTGGGTATGCTGTGAAATATTTCACTAGGAATTCTGGTACAAACCAGGATTGTCCCACATTAGAACTCATGGACATGGTCACACTAAGGAAGATGGTTGAAAATATAATACAGACTTTAAGGGTTATAAGTTCAAAGGAGAAAGCATTTGCTATGAGGCTGGAGGTTCATAGAGAAAGTCTCTGGAGAGGAGTGATTTGATTTTGTTACAGAGTTTGGGACCTGGGAAGGAACACTCAGACTCAAAAAGTTCCAAATCAGCTGAATCTTTTTAGCTGGCCAGAACTCTCTGAGCCAATTTAGGGAGTACTGGCCTAAGTGGGAGGAGATGGTATAAAGGTAAAGTCCAAAAGACAAAGTCCTTGGTACAAGATTTAAGCTTTTACAACATCACTAGAATTTTAAAGAAAAACTTTAAGGGGGGGAAGGCAAGCTGGTAATCTTGGCAGCTGCCTTGAGGAGGAGAATGGAGGGAAGAAGGAAAGAAAGCCATGAAGCCATGCAGGTTTACAGCCTGTGCAGGGGTCAGACACGTGGCTGACTGGCAGCTACACGGCTGGGAGAAGGAGGCTTTAGAGAAAGTAAAGAAATACAAGATGCTAGGGGCAGCCCAAAGCCTTAAAGAAAGCATGTTTAGAAAGGGATATGGAGAAGAAAAGGAAAAATTATTCTTTTCTCAATTCTTCAGAAAAGTGGGAGGACTTATAGACTACACGACTGTGGCTGGTCAGGAAGGTCTGCCCTAGGAGGTGGGATTCCAGACAGGAAAAATTCACTATTTCATTAATGCAATAGGTTTTCTGCCCATCTATTTAGCGTAACAAAAGGTGAAGTCACCTTCCTAGGGGTGGTCCTATGACCAGATGATTGACCAGTGAAACTGGAAAGGTAGGTCTTTTAACAGATTAGATTTTATAGTCTTGACCAGTTAAATTTATGGGGCTATTACAACTTAGGCCTGGAAGACAGAGGAAGACTTTCTCATTTAAAAAAGGGAGCAGGTATGATTACAATGGTAGAAAATCAGAAAATGGCTTTGTGTAGAAGCAGGGAGATGACATAGTTGTTGGGTTCATAGAAGGTGGTGGTGAGATGAAGGTGGGTATAGAGCTTAGGAATGTAGGAGATTGCCAAGCTGGAGAGAACATCGGTTGTCAATCTAGAATATTTGAATTTTTAAACTCAAGGTGGTGAGGGACCAACAACAGCTTGTTTATATATTTTGTGTGTCTGTGTATGACGTGTGTGCATGCACATATATATGCAGATGCACTTACCTGTGCATGTGTATGTGGAGACCAGAGCTTGACATCCAGTGTCTGACTTTGTTGACCTTAATGTTTGAGACAGTATGTCTTACTGAATCTGAAGCTTCTTATTATGGCTTGACTGGCTGGCTAACAAGTCCCTGGGCTCCATCTTTTGCCCTGCCCCCTGCTTCGGGCTGATGTTACAGATGTGTGCCACCATACTAGGCTTTTATGTGGGTCCTGGTTATCTGAACTCAGGCCCTCATCCTTGCTTAGCAAGCACTTTACCGATTGAGTCATCTCCCCAGCTCCCAATGGTACTTTTTATTTTTGTTTTTTTTAAAGCGAATTATTTTACTCAATACAAAATAATCCCATATGCATAAATAACTTTTTAAAAGAAAATTTAAGCCTAATCTTGCAATATTTTTGGATGGATTAGGGAGAAGGAAGAATAATAGGAGGTTCTAGCTACCTAGATATAAGGTCACAGGATCTTTTGTGGAGGAAGGCCAGTAGGAATGGAAAAAAAAGATGTTTATAAGAGACTTTTAAGGGGTTGGAGGATGGGGAGAAAATTAAAAATGATCAGGAAAAGAACATGCATTGGGGAAAAGGCAGCATCTTTAACAGATAGTGTAGAGAAAACTAGAAAACTACATGTAGAAGAATGAATCATGGCCTTTTCTCTCTCACCCTGCAAATCAATTCCAAGTGGCTCAATGATCTCAGTGTTAAGCCCAAAGCACTGAAGCTTCTAGAACAGTAGGGAGTATAATTCAGGATGTAGGGTCAGATAAGGACTTTCTGAATAGGCCTCCAGTTACTTAAGAAATAAGACCGAAAATAACCAAGTGGGACTTCATGAGTTTAAAAAGCTTCTGTTCTTCAAAGGAAAGTTAATTGACCTAAAAGGCAACCTATAGAATGGGAGAAAATCTTTGACATTATACTTCTGACAGATTAGTGTCTAGTATACAAAGAACTGAAAAATTAACATCAAGAAAAGAAACAATCCAATTAATGAGTGGGTTATGGAACTGAACAGAAAGTTCTTAGAAGAAATACAAATGGCTAAGAAATATTTTTAAAAGTGTTTACCATTCTTACCCATTAGAGAAATGCAAATTAAAACTCCTTTGAGATTTCATCTTACCCCAGTCAGAATGGCTAAGATTAAGAAAACAAAGGACAACAAATGCTGACAAAGATCTGGGGAAAAAGGGAACCTTTATGCACTATTGGTAGAAATGAAAATTGGAGCAGTCAGTATAGAAATCAGGGTGACAGTTCCTCAAAAAACTAGAAATAGATCTACTATATGATTCAGCTACAGCACTCCTGGGCATGTACCCAAAAGACTCTACAGGCTTATAGCTGTTCTATTCACAATAACTAGGACATGGAAACAGCCAAGATGTCCATCAGCTGATGGATGGATAATGAAAATATGATACCTGTATACAATGGAATGTTATTCAGATATAAAGAAAATGAAATTTTATTTTTGTTTAACTGAACATAAAAAATTATGAAATTTGCAGTTAAATGAACGAAGCTGGAAAACATTATACTGAGTGAGGTAATCCAGAACCAGAAAGACAAACATTGCATGTTCTCACTCATATGTGGATCTCGGTGTCAAAACTTTATATTTGTGTATTTAACATAGAGTAACTGTGGAATCCAGGAACCTAGAAAGAGACATTGGTGGGATGGGGAAGAAAGACTTAAGGGAGGGGGTAGTAGAACACAGGTGATATAAAGGGGGAAGAGGAAGAATGGGGAGGGAGTTTTAAGTGGGGAGACAGATGAGTGGGTGGGGCAGAGAAGAGAGTGGAGGAACAAATAACTAACACTAAGGGTGATTCAAAAATCCATGTGGAAAACTACTGTTTTATAAGAATGCTAATATAAGAATATGATATAATAATAGAATCTTAAAGTTTCTTTTATAAACTATGTAGTAACATAAGAATATAGTATAAGACTAGACTAATACTATAAGAATATAAGAATAAAATTTTATATTTATTTTATAAAATGGTATATCATATTAATTTAATTGGAATTATCCTAATGTGGAATAATACTTCAGAAGCCATAAGCTGCCAAATAAAAAGCACAGTGCCAGGTGGAGGATACTTCTCATGTTCTTGATTAGAGTTGTCCCACAGGCCCCCAAAACAATAAAGGCTATTGGCATTACTCTTGGTTGCCCAATAGGACTTGATGGTAAGATGCTATTGCTGAAGACACCATACTCATTGGTGATAAAACAGAGATAAAAATCAAGCTGGTATTGACCAGAAAGGCCCCTCTCCCCCCACAAGTAGCTAGCTTTCATAGTACCCGTATGTGCCATGTAAGATACTGGGGGAAAATATCAACAGTTTTACCCAGCTGTGAACCATGTGAACTACAGTAATGGCCAGCATGGCAAGATATGCCCATGAGTACAATAGTGGCATGAATGTTATGGGAGTAACCAACCACTTGCTGGTTGGTTTTAAGACTGGCTCCACAGGAGAAAATACATGCCTGATACTGCAAATAGGGCCAAAACTTATTGTTATTATTCTGTTAAATGCACTAGTATCAAATTGCCTTTGAAATTCATATCTCAACCCATAGATTAGTGCAGATCTCACACCTACCTCATCAGAGAAGTTTCTTTGTGCAGTGGATGGTGCTTAATGCAGTGACTCACAATAGGTCAAAGTGCACAAAATAAATGATAGTGGAGTGCTCAGCTAAAATCGGGGCATTTATTGCCCCCCTCTCCTCACCAGCCAAGGTTCATAGAGGAAGATTAGCTAGAAAGAATGTAAGGGTCAAAGGTGGGAGTGGGGGGACCAGAGCAAAACATTGTCTTTTGAACTTGACAGGACCATTGCACACACAGCTCTGTTGCTTGCATGTACAAGACCTGTATAAGATCAAGGCCATTAATAATCTAGCATGAAGAAATTCATGAGCCCTGTCTTAGTTTGTTTCTTCATTGCTGTGACAAAATACTCTTGACCAATACCAACTTGGGGAGGAAAGGGTTTATACAGCTTACATCTCCCAGGTCACAGTACATCAGGGAGCCCAAGGTAGGAACTCAGGGCAGGAACCTGGAGGCAGGAGCTGGAGCACAGGCCATGGAGGAACTCTGCTTACTGGCTTGCTCCCCTGGCCCCTGCTCAGCCTGCTTTCTTATGCAACACAGGCCCACCTGC
>NW_008340640.1:1933682-1954025 GCF_000622305.1 Nannospalax galili
GAGGCTCCCTCACCCCAGGTGGGTCAAGTTGACACTAAAGCGATCCAGCACAAGCCCCACCCCAAGTGAGTGTTTATAGGCAATTGATGGCTTCTGGGAGAAAGAGAGTCATTTTTCTTTAAAGGTGTGACCCCCCCCACACCCCACTGTAGATTGACTTCGGTCCAGTGGATGTCCCCCCACCTCTGACTATATGAGTAGCGTACATTGTGTTATAAAGGGAAAAAGAAAGATGATGCAAAGTTGAGGGTTTAAGGATATGGGGTTAGATTTGATTGGAATTGGAACAGTAGGGGCGTGAAAATGATCAAAATACACTATGAAATTCTCAGACATTTAATAAAATAGTATGTTAAATAAAAAATCTGGAGACTGCTTGTAGGAGGTATGTGACAGTAAAAGGACAAATCCAGAGCATAGATGAGGTTCCAAGATGGAGTAACTGGGAAGGCATGGCTCTTCCATTAATAAAGAATTCAAGTGTATGTGGCACAGTGTGGAGAAGCTAATTAAATTGGGGGCTTTACATTTTAATTTTTATTTTGATGTTAAAAATAATACATGGGTATTTCAGAAAAGTTGGACAATGCAGGAATTATGATGTAAATTTTAGCATTTCCTTGTAATGTCTCTTGGGTGGAGAAGGGAGAAGCTAGAAGAACTTGAGGAGATTGTAGCTACATAGACACAAGGTCATATAATCTTACTATGACCCAAGACTATGCCTTATGTCTTATTAATTTTGATGTTAAAAATAATACATGGGTATTTCAGAAAAGTTGGACAATGCAGGAATTATGATGTAAATTTTAGCATTTCCTTGTAATGTCTCTTGGGTGGAGAAGGGAGAAGCTAGAAGAACTTGAGGAGATTGTAGCTACATAGACACAAGGTCATATAATCTTACTATGACCCAAGACTATGCCTTATGTCTTATTAGTTTTAAATAGATATATCTAAAAAATGGTAGGCATGAACTGAAGTCTGATTTCTATGAGTTTTAAAAATTATTTGTTTGAGAAAACATTTAATTCGTCAAGATAGTTTATTTAAGACTTGTGGGTACCTTACTCTCTACCATTTTAAAATTGGAATGGAAAAGCTCACAGATGAAAACTTGTGGGCAAATTTCACATGGATGATGATAAGGAGTTGAGAGAAGGTAGCAATTGGTTCTCTGAATGAAAAGCCCAATTGAAATGTGCTCGCAAACCAGGAATTCCCACAGTGAACGTAAAGTCATTCAAGGAAGAGGCCCATAGGTTCTCTGTGTGATGGAGGTTTTGAACACTGCACATCCTCTTGGACTTGTTCTTTAAGGACCCTGGGCTTTTCTAACCTTAACCAAACGATTTTGCTTCTCCCAGTCTTCTTTGGGTTCCCTCATTCTTGACCTGTGTTCATTCATCAGACTGTAGCTATTTTATCTGCAAGTGTATGCTGAATCTTGGTGGGTCATAACAAGATTAATAATTATACACAAGTTTAATGCAACATCTTTCCAGACTTATCAACTTGCTTAAAAATAGTACTTTTATAAAAATAGAGTAAGTATTACCACCTGGCTCTTTTGCTCCCTAACAATCTTGGAATCTTAAACAGCCAGATATTTCTAGAGCTTTTTACAGAGAACCTGAAGTTGCTCATGAGCAGTCACACCAGTCCCTGCAAGGCATCCTCATTTTTTCTTTCTTTTCTTTTACATTGTATTCTGACATTCTGCAGGACAGTGTGATGGCATCTTGCTGCTGCTATTGGCTTCCCTGCTGCTGTTGCTCACTGCAGTTGGTACCAATATTCATTCTTGACCTCTGAAGTTTCCCATCTTAATCCTTTACTGCCCTGTAGCAATTGCCCTGCACTAAAACATTGAGACCACCAGGCCTACTTCATGTCTGGGTTCCTTGATGTGACAGTGCCATGCTATGTTGGTAGATGAAAAGTGGGGCCACCCTTCCCCCAGCTGTGTGTTACGTTGTTTTGGTTCCAGGGCAGTTTCTTTTGTTCCCAAAGCAATGCTGAAAAGAAATCTTCCTGTTTTCATAAGAAGCTCTCAGCTTTGTAAGATCCCCAAATCATAGCTCCTTGGGCCAGGGGACAGTCTCAGTGAATTCAACCAGCAGCCCTAAAAATTACTCCATTCAGAGAATTCTAAGTCATGTGACCAAGTATCTGGGCTTATCATCTTCCTGTCAGTTTTTGGTGTTCCCTTCCTCCTATCTTTTATATCTCTTATCTCTGCAGAGCTGCCAACAGTCCTGAAAGACATAGATGTGACCTTCTAGCATGAACATGGCATTGAGCCAAGATAGAACCGTAATCTTCCTGTGGTTCTGTAAGGATGTTCATTTAGCTGAGGGCAAATTCCTATTGGGCCAATCTCAGCCTTCCACCAAGGGAAGACATTCATATTGATCAAAAACACTTGCAGACTATGTTTCACTGAAAATTGTGTTTCTGGGTTGGTCTCTGCCTATCTTTCACATTTAGAAACATCTAGAATATATTAATATATAGTACTGATATCTCTCTTAAACATATATATTATTGTAGTAGCCTTAGTTATACTTTCTCTTAAAGAGATTTTATGGGTTCAGAAAGAATATTTGGCATTATAAATGGGTTTATGTGTCCTGGTTTTCCCTTGGTACATAAGATGGTTATCTTATGAAGGATTTTATGAAGAAATTAATGTAGGATTAATCTATAATAATTTTTGCATGCATGTCTTATGTTTGTATGATCTATCTCTGGAACAAGAATTCTGATATAGTGATTTTTTTCTACTTCATACTTTTTTTTTCAGATTGGAGAAGAGCTATTTGCAGTTTCTAAGTGGCAATATTTTGATTTTTGAGTATCTTTTTTGCTGACTGATTTCTATTGATTGGAATTTAAGTCCTGGTGAACATGGGAGAGTTGTGGTTTTTAAGAAGTTCTCTAAATCATTAGAGATGGAAGCCTTTAAATAATGACATGAGGTACAACTTATTACAGACTGCTGTTTGCCTACTGAGACACTCAAGCTATAGAAATTATCCTGAGGCCCAGATAAAGGGAAACTCTTCTTGCTCTTTCTTTTTTTGGCTATGACCTTAAAGAAATTGGTACACTGGCATATATACAATTTTCCAGTAAGCATGCATTTCTAAAAATATAGAACTAGGTCTCATAGTTAGTTTCAAAGTTGATGCAATTCTTAGAACGCAAAGGTGTTCTGTGGCTTATGTACTCCCTCAGCCTCAGTTTAAAGGAAAGACTTTACATATCCAGTACCTCAGTATTGTTCCAGAGACATCTCAAGAGAGGGAGAGCCAGAGCACTACACTAATTTTGTTGAAAGAGTGCACATGGGGTGGAATGATCTTGCATGAGATCAAAGGAAAAACTTTTGACCATTTTCCCTGCTTTTTGATGCTGTTTTGAAATCTTAAGTCTCTGCCAGCAATGGTATGTATGGTACAGATTCCTTGCTCCAAACAGAACCCTTTCTGCAAAAAGACAGCAAGATGGGGGAAAACAAGAAGACCTCAAAGAAGTCCACCTTCTTTTTCTGTCTTTCCCTTTCACTGATAATGTTTGGACACCTCAAAGTTATGTCACCTGGCCACTCAAGTGGCTGATAACACAGTGTAGATGCGTCTTCATGTTTCAGAAACTTACCTGAGATCCTGGATCCTCACAGAATGGGTCATGGGCCAGCTGCTTGAGCTTCATTAATTGGGAACTTTTAGATGTTGTGGAACTCCATGCCTCACACTGACCTCCCAGATCAGGATGAACATTTTAATGAAATTCGTGTAATCCATGTATACATTGGAATTTGACAGGGGCTGCCTGTTATGATCTATGTATTTTTAAAACTAGACTTTTCTGGAGTGGACTTGGTTCCTTTCTTGTTTAGCTATTTCTGGCCTACTATCTTATCTAGTATGTCACTCCCAAACTAGAGCTATGACTCTCTTGACTAAATGCATACAATGACTAAACTGCACTCAAAACATGCCAGCACACTGCCATTTCCTCAGTATTATTTCATTTTTCTAAACATAAAATAAGCCGAGCGTGGTGGCGCACGCCTTTAATCCCAGCACTCTGGAGGCAGAGGCAGGCAGATCTCTGTGAGTTTAAGGCCAGCCTGGTCTACATAGTTAGTTCCAGGACAGCTGGGGCTACAGGGAGACCCTGTCTCAAAAAGATCAAAAAAACAAAAACAAAAACATAAAATATAAGGTACAGTTTGCCTTTCATTAAGCAAACATGATAAGACTCCAATTTACAAGACATAAAATGAGAAAGTGATTATTCATATTATGAAAGAGTCTCTGCTTTACGGGAAAATACTCTAAATTATTTCTTTAAGCTGCCTTGGGGCACATTTGAAATAAAATTTGAGTCAAATGTTGATTCACAGTCCAATTTTTGAGATGGCATATAATACATAAATTGAGACATGATTGCACAGATAGTAGATTGGGGCCCATTATTAATACATTCCTGAAACAGTATTTGACCATCCTCCTCATTTCTTCTTCCTATTTTATTTTAATTTCTCTAAATCCACAGTTTGGGATCATTTCTTTCTATTCATCTACCAACATATATAACTCTATTGCTTCACATCCATGTGAAACGAAAGACTTCATGGAGATTGAATTAACAGTGGGGATGCCTAAGGATAAAATCAAGAAAAATGACCCTTCAGCCGGATGAATAGTAATGGTGGTATTATGCTGATTTGAGCTGGTACAATCCTCATAGGTAGTGAAACCAAGCATAACGCTATATGAAAATGTGCTTTTTTTTTTTTTTTTTTTTTTTTTTGAAAGCCAGAGGCCCCTTTACTAGTTAGCTAGCCTGGAACTCTCTATGTAGATTATCCCAAGATGGCTTTGATCTCACAGCAATCTACCAGTGTCTGCCTCCCGAGTGCTGGGATTAAAGGAGTGTGCTACCATGTCCAGCTGCAAAATGTGATTTTGATTGCTCCAATAAAGGCTATGGGGGGCAAGGATCGGTTACTTGTTTTTGTCATTTTTGTACACCTGGTACCTAGCACATCGTAGTATTTCACACAAGCTTGCTGAATGATTTAGGTATATACTACAGCTACCTATCCTTTTAGAAAGGTCTATGAACCTGATATCTGAGCAAACCACTTCAAAAACCAGGTGAGACAGGGATCTTTCATCTTTTCACAGATGGAGCAGTAATGTAGTTCATCTAAAGTATCAGATAATAAGAAATAGTATTTTCCTGTGAAAGTGTGGCTATATTTGCATACTAATAACTGAGCTAGTGGAAGTACTGAAGGGGCGGGGGAGGAAGAGAAGGGGACAGGGGAAGGAAGGGAGGAAGAGCAGAACTGCAGCCGCTCCACTGAAAGGCTTTAACTTTCCAGCTACCTTCAGTCTGTTGTTTATCTCAGAGTCTGGCTGTGTTTGCGAAATGAATCACTTCTTAGGCCCCTGTGAAGAAACTTTCTTGTTCCTACAGGGAGACAATGTTGTGGAAGGCGGGGCCAAGGGTGCACTCCTTTCCTAGGCTGTGCTCCGAAAGAATAATCAAAACCACATTTTTGTCATCTAAGTACCGGAGTAAATACAGAGTCCTCTCAGTTGCTTGAGAACTTGCAAACGTAGCATATTAGGAGCTGGATGACCTTCTAGAGTCCTGTTTTTGTGTAGTTGGTACCTCCCTCTCTAGGTTCTGGATCCTGGATGTTGGGGTGCTTTGTACAGACTGTATTCCGATGTCTCCCCCCATGCTATCAGGAGATAGCCTTCAATTCAGAAATTTGTGAGGAATATGTTAGTTCATAATGAGTGAGCCCATACTTGGGAATGAAAGGCACACACGTTTTTAATTAACCAGTGGTGATAATAGGGTTGTGGTAGAAACTTCTAATTCTTTTTCACTTGAAAAATGATGAATGAAAATAAAGAGAAAGGGCCCTGGGTCTGCCTAGTGTGGACACATCTTCTTCCATTACATAAAGTATGGCTATCTTCCGAATAATTTCTTATACCCTAATCCCTAAGAGGCAAAATATTCTTGTATACTCATGGTATTGAAAATGAAGTCTAATACCGCCACAGACTCTAAGAACTGTCTTTTCATTATCATTAGTTCAAGAATGGGCTGTTAGCCGTTTGCTCCTGTAGCTGTTTCATCTTTGAATTCAATTGCTCTCAAGGCTTTACTTAGCTGCCTTTCTCCTTTTCTGTTTCTTCTTTATCTCCTTCCTTCCTTCTTTTTTTTGATTTTCTTATTTTTAAAAGAGTGTGCGTGTGCGCATGTGTGTATGTGTCTGTTTGTGTATGTGCCCCTTGACGTCAGAGGTATCAGATCCCCTGAAGCTAGAAGCTAGAAGTAAGCCACATGGATGCTTGTAACGGAACTTGGGTCCTCTGCAAAATCAGTATGTGATCTCAGTTGCTGAGTCATCTTTCCAGCCTCCCAGATAGTTTTCTCTTTTTCCATCATGTACCCTTTACTTTCACCACCATTGACATGAAAGGTAAGTCTCTGATCAGAATTAGGGCTGGAGATGGATCCCCTATTAGAAAGAACATGGGCACTCAACTGCTTCTGTTGGATTACTATTAAACATACCCATTTACCCTTGTAGCAGCTAAGTTGTACTTCCTAATAAATCCATACCTACATCCCTAGGGTTTGAAAAAAAGAGTTGATGCCAAAAGAATTTGAAAAGACATAGTACAGAAGAAGATGAAACAGCATGCATAGAGCTGGTATAAGCAACGGTCCAGGATCACCAGATTCCCCATGAGAAATGGAAAGATAAGAGTTTCTTTTCGGTGATGCTTGGAATTGTATAACAAGCATTATTCCCTCTTTCACATTAGGAAACAGCTGTGTATATAAAACTTGTTGGGATTATGTAACATGCAAATTTTTTAAAAGTTGAAGAGTTGACAGTCACATCTAATTGAGCATTTGAAAGGTAAACTAAATGTGTACTGGACTGATTCTGTGGCACACTTTTGTGCTTGGGAGAAGATGCAGTTCATGAGTATGTATGCTTTAGTCTAAGACTGGGATGAAAAGGACACTTGTGACACAGGTAACTGGGTTCTTGGCATGTTTCTTTCTCCTCTGGAGCTTTACAAGCTGCCTGATGCCATGGACACCTGCCTAATGTGGCGCATCTGGGGACCTTTATATGTTTCTCTTGTAAGTATAACCAAAATAATAATGAAATGTAGCTCAAGCAGCTGCCTTGTAATAAAACAGTCTATCTCTAATCTTCTATGGGCTGTTTCAATTCTCTAAGCACACTCTTGAAGGGCATAGGAAGCAGGGATATTGATTTTTGCTCCATTTGGGGTAGGTTAGATTTGAGTTGTATTGACAGGTCCTTGTCCCGAGGGAACTTGTTTGAAGGAACAAACACATCTCTTTTCTGGGTCAGACAGGCCCTATCTCCAGAGGGTTCTAATGAAGAGTGAACATGGAAGGATTTCTCAGGTTCGTGTTTTACACCACACACGATTACTACCAGTTAGCTGAGAATGTTGCTATTATTCCTTTTACCGTGAAGGATTTAGAGTCACTGGCATTCTCCAATAACTTGAGCTCATCAGTTCCAGTTATCCACAGATTGGAATTCTTGGCCTCAGCTACAGTGGTAGGAAGAATCTGTTAATGATGTACTAAGGCCCTTCAATATCTACCAGCGAGTACAAGAGCATGGCATTAGACTGTAATTGTTAGCCTCAGTGTTCAGACTGTTTTCAGTCCAGAAGCTGACTGGAGTTCATGGTGTGCTTCTTGGAAATATTTGTCAGAGAAAAATCAAACTGTAGAATATTGGAGGAAGCATATGTAGGTTTGATGCCTGTGAAAGCAGAGAAAGAGGTGAAGTTCCACTTCAGCGCCTTGGATGTTACCACTGAAGCTCATTTCCCTTTCTTGTGTTCCCCATCTGGAGTGAGACTTTCTAGGTTTATTTTAATATTTTTAGCGAATTATAAAAATATTTTCATATAAAGAAAATGCACACACTCATTAATGATTTTAACGGCTATCTAGCATTCTATTGTGTACCTACATTCGTTGTGTGTGTGTGTGTGTGTGTGTGTGTGTGTGTGTGTGTTGTTGTAACAAAATCCCCAACAGAAACACTTCACTGGAGGAAGAATTTATTTTGCTTATTTTTTATGTGTATGAGTGTTTTGCCTGCACAAATGCAAGTGCACCCACGTCGTACCCATGGAGGTCAGAAGAGGGTGTTGTATCCCCTGGACATTACTAGTTTTTTTTTTTTTTTTTTACTTTTGTGTGAAAATAGCCTAGATGAGGCAAGATTGTGGAGGGGGAAAAAAAAACAGTAGCATTTTGGCTACTATCGTGAGCAGGGTCACTTAAGACAGTGAAAGCATGAGTTAAAAAATCAGCAGGAGCAATAGTTAAAAACACAGACTCCGTCAATCAGCTTATTGATGGTTTCCAATGACAGGGTGAATGCACCTCAGGATGTGCAGACATTCGCTGATTTGCTAATATGTGAAAGCATATTAACCCTTATTTTAAATAAGGACAGATTTACTGAACACTGAAAGTGAAATACAGCTAACTTTAGTATGAAAACTAATGAATTCGGAATATGTAGTTTAGCATTTGAGTCTTAAAGTCATAATGTGTTGCTTGTATAACTCATTTTTCTTTAAAATGATTCAGATTACAGGAATTTTAAGCAAAGTATAGGAAACATGCAAAAATGTAAGTTAAAAATTATCAAGAGAAGAATGAGTGAGATGCCTTCAAGTCAAGCACAGCTCTTTGAAGTAGATAAATTAGAGAGGACCAAATTTCAGGTGCACTTGGAGGCATTTGATAACAGATTTCTGTGTCTTGACCAGTAGGTAGAGTTCTCACTGCTCTTTGTCTGTCCCCTTTGAAGAACTTTTGTGGGGGACTTACAGCTCCTCCATTTATGTGTAGGCTCATCTCTCATTTTTCTTCCATATAAATGTGTACCTCTGTATAAAAATGATCTCTTATAGGCAAATACTTACTTTTAAATTGATCTCATCCCATTACAACACATCTACTTTGTGTGGATGGCTTATAATTCTTATACTAATTCGGCAATGCATGCATATGTAGTAAAATATCTATGTTAGAAATTTATGCTTCAAATACTTCCCTGAGACACCTATATCAAACCCTTGCTTCCCCAGGTTCAGGGATCACTGAAGAAGAGAAGGTGGAAAGATTGCTATTATTTCTTTGGAGACAGTATCTTGCATGTCTGTCCTCAAACTTTTTATTCTCCCGCTTCACCTCGCAGGTTCTGGGACTACAATAATGCATCAACACTCCAGCTTATTAGTGACATTTTTTGAGAGTCTCACACTGTAGCCTTTACTGCTCTCAAACTCACTATATAACTAGCCCAGGCTGGATGTGAACTCACAGCAGTCCTCCTGTATCAGCCTCCCAAGTGCTGAAATCACAAGCACCAGTCACCAGGCTCAGTTAAAACAGGTTATTGTGTTTTACAGTCACTTTTATTAGGTGGAGCAGCTGAATTTATTCTGTTTCTGAGAACCTACTTTCCATCCTTGTACTGTCTAAATTTTCTTCACTGTTAAGACCTGACTCTACAAAAATATTAGAAGAAAACATAAAGGAAACTTCAGGATATTGGTACAGGTGGTGATTTTTTGGATAAGAAAAACCCTCAAAACATAGGGAATTAAAACAAAATTAGACAAATGTGTTTATATAGAACTAAAAAGCTTCTTCTGCACAGCAAAGGAAGCAACAGAGTAAAAGATAACATAAGAGAGTGTGAAAAAAATTTGCAAACTGTTTACCTCACAAAGGATTAATGTCCAGGAGACATATGGATCTAAGAAAACATCAATAACAAAGGTATACCCAGTTTACAAATGCAAAAATATATGAATGAATGCGTCTTAATTTTTTGATTTATTTTTATTTTATGTGTATGAGTATTTTGCCTGCATATATTTATGTGCACCATGTGCTTGCAATGCCCACAGAGGCCAGAAGAGGACCTCCGATGCTCTGGAACTGGAGCTATGGACAGTTGTAACCACTGTGTATGTTCTGGGAGCCAAATCTAGCCCTCTACAAGAGCAGCCAGTGCTCTTAATGGCTAAGTCATCTCTCCAGCCCCAAATAAACACTTCTTAAGGGAAGAAATTCAAATGGGCAGTACATTTATAAGAAAGTTCTCAACTTTGTCAGGCACCATTAGTGAAATGCAATTTGAAACTACTGTGGTGTAGTCCTGCTTTTTTTTCTAATTATTTATTTCATAACCAAATGATTAGAAGAGGCTTTTCATTACAACAGCATTAACATATTCAATAAAAATTTCCAGAGCTAAGATGCTTCTCTTTCAAAATTGGCTGTAAATTATTAGGTTTACAGTTGAGTTAATACAGTTATACAATATTGTACTCCATATAAACCCTATAAGACATAAAATTAAATGAGGTTTTAAACTTTGAAAAAGATCTCCATTTTGTTATTAAAATATACAGTTTCATATAGAAAAATTCATTTTTAATACAACTGGCACTAAGATGCATATGCATTTCTAATCTCTATATATCTGATTATTACTAGTCATGGTTGGTTACTTTCTGAGTTCCTTAGCATCTGAGCATGGATATAAAGTAATTAGGTAGATTTCAATGGTAATGTTTTTCACATCTACTAGTTATTAAGGAGCAAATTTTTATGCTTTGAAGAATTTTTTTTATAGACCCACTTCCCAGGTAGCACCCTCCCATAACCTCCCTCTCCCCACTAGAGCCCGTCTGCTGTGTTGTCAGCATCCCCAGCCATTACCCACTGAGACAAATAGTCCTGCTTTTTAATGTGGCGAGAAGGCTCTGTAATGTCAGTCCCAAGTTGAAAATTCATCTGTGTTCATGTAATTTAATCAGTAATTAAACCATAGAAATTTATCAGAAATATTGAAACACTCTAAAAATGTTAACTGTGACTTTTGAAGGACAATTTCTTATTTTCCATACTTTCAAAATTTTCTGTAATGAGACCTCTTAAAATAGAAACGTTCAAATACCATTAAAAATGCATGTTTTGAGAAGCACAGCATTTATAAGTAACTAGCAGCCAAATCCTTTAAATACCATTATGAATCATTAACTGAGCAGTTGACTCATTTTATAACATCTCTTACCTGTGATGGTTAATTATGATTGCTAACTGACCAGGATCTAGAATCACCAATGAGGCAGAATCTGGATATGTCTATGAAAGAATATCTACATTAGGCTAATTGAGGTGGGAAGGCTCATCCTAATGTGGGCAATACCATTCCGTATTAATAAAATGGAGAAGGTAAGCTGGGCACCAGCATTCACTTCTCTCTGCTTCCTGACTCTGGATTCAGTGTGGGCAGTCTGCCTCAAGTTCCTACTGCCAGGACTTCCCCCACTCTGATGAACTGTACCATCAAACTGTAAGGCATAATAGAACTTTTCTTCCTTAAGTTACTTTTGTCAGGATATTTTATCACAGCAACAGGAGAAGACAGCTTCAGACCAGAGACTTTCTTATACTCCTGTCCTCTGTAAAAAGACATTTTCATTTCATTTCATTTATTTTTATTTTATGTGTATGAGTATTTTGCCTGCATGTAAGTATATTACATGTGTACAGTGCCTGTGTAGGCCAGAAGAGGGCATCAAATTCCTAGGAACTTGAGTTATGGACTGTTGTCAGCCAACATCTGGGTATTGGGAACCAAACCTGAGTCCTCTGCAAGAACACCCAGTGCTGTTAATCGCCGTCTCTCCAGCCCCATAAAGAAAATTTTCAACAGCAAATATTCCGTGAATATCTATTATGTACAGATACTATTTTAAGTAGTGGAGATACAGCAGGCAACAATATTTCCCTGCTTAGAAACTACCTTCATCAATCTTATCCAATTACTGTGAAAACTGAGTTAAGACATGTAGGACTATCAGAACAATGACACAAGGAAGTAATTCATAAACATTAGCAATTATTGTTATGAATGCTATGCTTTTCAAAACAGGAAAATGAGAACTTAGCAGCAAATAACTCAAATAAAAGCAAATATTTGGATGACAAATTTGGTTAACTCAGTATCTACGTTTACTGGAGCAGTATCAAGGTGATAAGTGATTCCTGCAATGTCTTTCTGACATATTAATTAATCCAGTAACTTTGTGATCTACACACCAGTGACGGAATAGACATCATGGTGGACAGTTCTTTATTCCTCCAGACATAATATAAACTCTGTGGACTGGGGAACCTCAGTAGAAACTCATCTTGTGACTCAAGACAGCACCACGGGATTGTAATGAAATCCACTCCGTCCACATTCTCCCTTACACTTTGGATTGTATCTGTTTCATTTTATTACAGTATAGATGTGAAACATCTCGGGGGAGAGAAAACTTTCAAGAAATACGATGGCTCACAAACTTACCCTAGGGAAAAGAAACATACAAAAATAAAATGCCTTGTTTTTGAAACACCTGTCAGCATACATTTTCCTCTGTGCTAGTTATTGTTTTTGAGAATTTATCTTCAGAAACATGAGTGTAAATATTTTCTGGCAGACTTGAAGTTAAATGTAAGTATCTTGAAGGTCCTTGCATAAGTATTTGTAAACTATTTAAAGAAGAAGGGGAAGGAGGAAGAGGAGGAAGAGGAGGACAGTGAAAACCATTATTCATTTTTCTCCTCTTTGACAACTTTTGCCAGTGTGCAGTTTAATTGAAAATACTAGATTTTAGGGTTTTTCCTGCTTGACTCAAATGCCTTGAAAGAATTTTATGAAGTTTAAAAGCAATTAGAAACTCTTAGGGTCGTGTTGTTATTATGATAGCTCTCATTGTTGTAGGTATGATCGTCATTGTAGGTGAAGTAATTCTTTTCTTTTTGGGAAAAAAACTAAGCTTTGCCAACAAGAAAATTAGATACTAAAGGAGAAAATGGTTTGTTTTTATAAGCAATGCCTCCTTAACAGATACCTTCTTTAATAAGGTGTTTACAGTGCTTCTGGCCATATCCCCTTCTGTCATATTTAGTGAGGAAATTTACAATGCAAACAATTAAGCACCTTGACATTTTGCCTCAGGCTCCTATCTGTCTCAACAAAGGCCAATAATTAGCATTTTCTTTAGAATTTTGTGTAAGACCATGGATGATCTTAGTTATTGTTGTTGTGAATGCTATGCTTTTTTAAAACAGAAAAATGAGCACTTAGCAGCAAATAGCCAAAATGAAAAAAAGAATATTTGGAAGACAAATGTTGGTTAAGTCAAGATCAACTTTTATTGCAGCTGTTCCAGGCAGAATAAATGATTTCTGCAATGTCTTTCTGCCATATTAATTAATTCAGTTACTCTGTGATCTCCATACCAGTGACAGGATAGGTGTCATGGTGGACAGTTCTCTATTCCTCTGGATATAACATAAGCTCTGTGGGCGGGGGAACCTCAGTGGAAAGTCTTCCAATCACTCAAGCTAGCATCACAGGATTGTAATGAAATCCACTCTTTTCACATTATACCTTACACGTCAGATTGGATTCTCCTCTGATACAAGTCCAACTTTAAAAGTCCCCCAGTCTAATATTCAAATGCTTAAAAACCTCAGTGTCTCTTTAAAATAATCCAGAGTCTCTCCACTGTGGGCTGCTATAAAATCCAAAACAAGTTACATACTGTCTTATTTCAAAAGGAAGAACTGGGCACACTTAAATAAAACCAAAGACCAGCAATGTAGCTCAGTGTTGGACAGCTGGAATTCACTCACAATCTTCTGGGCTCTAAAGGGCTTGGGCAGCTCCACTTCTCTGGCTCTTCCATTCACAACACACACAGGTTGTCCCATAGGCTCAGGTTGGCTGTACTCCACACCTGCCACTGCCCTTGGTGGTCCACACCTGCCATTGCCCTTGGTGGTTGTCCTACAGTCCTGGCATCTCCAATATAATGGCATTTCCATTGCAATCAAGGCTGCACCTTCACTAGTGGCCTCCTCTGGCCTCACACAGTACCAAACCTCAGATCCTCTCAATGTGGTGGTTTGAATGAGAATGTCTCACATAGACTCCAAGTGTTTTGACATTTTGTCTCAAGTTGGTGGTGAAGTTTGGGAGTTTTAGGTGAGGTCTTGCCAGAGGAAGCACGTCACTGGGGGCGAGATTTGAGAGTTCTTAGGCCTTGTCAGATTTCCAGTAGCTCTCTGTTTCCTGTGCCTGCTTGAAGTTGGATTATTCTACTTTCTGCTGTGCTCACTGCAATGCTTCCCCACCATGATGGATTCTAATCCCTCTGGAACCCTGGAACCATAAGCCAAATAAACTCTTACTTCTACAAGTGGCCCTCCTTCGTGGTGTTTTATCACAACAACAGAAAGGAAACTAATATACACAAACAAAATAATTATTTCTGGGTCTGATGCTCTGATATTTTCTAATCTATCCCATTATGTTCTGTCTCCTTTGGAGGGAAATGCTAGTTGAGAGTCACTGAATTGATTTTACTCTTAGGTCTCAAACCATAGTTGCTTAGATGCTGTTTAGATAGTTTTAAAGTTCTTTATTATGTAGGAAAATCTTTATGTAGGTTAATTAAAGATCTATTCCAAGCTATTGAGAGAATATCTCTCCCTTTATGAGACTTGAATGTCTTCAAGGACCCAGCTCCATCGTGCCAGACAAGGTGTGATCTACACTTGAAGGGTGCCGAGGGCTCTGCCAGCTGCTAGGCTCCAGGAACTATGGCTGCTTTACTGGCTACTGGAACCAGAAAAGGGCACATTTGTTCACTCACCCCGACCTCCTAGGCACAGCCTCCTGTTCCAGGTTCCTACTTTGTTCTAGGAGGGTCTAAGCAACTGATGTGCACATTGCAGTGCAGGTGGCCTTGGGCTAAGCATGTGCTTAGTTCAGAAGCCAGTAAAGTTCTCAGATTGCTTACATTAAAGGTTTTAGCAGATGCCAAAATGTATGCTTGTTTAAGGGGACACTGTCAGAAACCAGCATCAAGTCACCCAGGACAGTGTCGTTCCTTTATTTTAGCTTTTCTGACAACTCCTACTTTACTGATCTCTTTCCCTTGAATTCTTGGAGTTTTTTCCCCCAATGATGTTTTGGCTGACTGACTTGGAGTTGTAGCATTCCTGCTGTGAGTGAGGGGCTCTTGAGGATCACTGGTCAGTCCTATTGCATCTATGTGACATATAGCTAACATATCAAAACTTACCTTGCTACCTTGAGGTGCTGAGGAGTCATTTTAACCTGCATAATTTCTTGTCAGGGTGAAAGAATCAATGGTGTGCTTTAATAAAAACATCCAAGAAATTGAGACAGGACTGGAAAAGATGGGGCTTATTTACTCTTGATGAATATCATGACTTCTTGTTGAAGGATCTGGTATGCAAGGTTTGTCATAATTACCCACACAGACTCTCACTGTTTCCACACTGGAAGCCCAGTGAGGTCAGGCAGCTTTGGTTTCGCCTAAACAGTATGCTTTGCACTTGACAAATGTTCTTAATCATTAGTGGAATGAAGTTGTTGAATCATGTAAATTATTTCACTTTAATAACTGAGCGTTAAAAGGAATAAATCAGCTGGAAATTAGTTACCTATGAAAACGATCTGCAGGCTAAAAGGACAGGAAATCTTTACATATTCTATAGACAACTAACTGTAGAGCATCTAATCTAGAGATAGACTGGCCCTCACCCCTGCTTTCTGTTTCCCTTTATCTATGATCCCACTTCCTGGAGAATGGCTGGAAAATTCTGTAATTTAAGAAAATGTGTTAATGATCTATTTGTCAGTTGATGAAAATCTAGGCTGATTCCATTTCATTACTATTGTGAATAGGGCAGAAATGAACATGGGTGAATAGGTATCTCTGGAGTAGGATACAGAGTTGTTGAGGTGATGTAGCTGAGTCATACGGTAGTGCTAATTCTAGCTTTTTCAGGGACTGCCACACTGATTTCCATAATAGTGGCAGCAGTTTCCACTCCCACCAAGACTGAATAAGGGTTTCCCATTCCCCACATCCTCACCAGCATTTATTGTCATTTGTTTTCTTTATCTTAGTTGTTCTGATTGGAGTCAGATGAAATCTCAGTTTTAATTTGCATTTCCATGATGGCTAAGGATGTTGAGCAATATTTAATTAAGTCTTATGCATTTGTATTTCCTTTTCTGGGAACTCTTTGTTCAGTTCCAGTTCCATAACCCCCCCCCCCGCTTTTTAAAGGCAGATTCTCATTATATAGTCTGTCCTGATCTCACAGTGGTCTGCTTGCTTCTGCCTCTACAGTGCTGGGATTAAAGATGTGCACCACTGAGCTTAGCCATAATCTGTTTCTAATTGGGTTATTTGTTGTTGTTGTTTGCATATTCTTGGCATTAATCCTCTTTCAGATATATAGCTGGCAAAAAATTTTACCATTCTGTAGGCTGTCTCTTCACTTGACTGATAGTGTCCTCTGCTCTAGAGAAGTTTTTAGTTTCATTTGTCAATTATTGGTCTTATTTCCTGCACTATCAAAGTCCTATTCAGTAAGTCTATACTTGGGCCTAGAAATTGAAGTGTGCTCCTTACTTTTCCCTCTGTGGTTTCAGAATGGATGATGAAAATGTGGTATATATACACAATGGAATTTTATTCAGCTGAAAAGAAAAAAAAATTAAATTATGAGATCTGCAAGTAAGTGGATGGAATTGGAAAAAACAATTATACTGAGTGAGGTTACCTAGGAAGACAAATGCTATGTGTTCTCTCTTGTATGTGGATCTTAGCTTTAAATATCTAGATTTATGCATTTAATTTGGAGTACCTAAAGAAGCCATGAAACCAGAAAGGGGCCATCAGGGGAGATTTTAGTGGAGGGAGGATAGTAGAACAGAGTTGGTATGCATCAAGAGGTAAAAGTTGAAATGGAGAAAGGGATAGGAAGGTGGAGCAGGGAGCAGGGAGTAGATCAGGAGGGATGAATGTTAGGGTCCGTGACTCCATGGGTCTCTTCTGAAGAATAAATGCAAGAGTACGGAGACGCAAAAATCAAACAGAGTTTTACTAAACCAGCTGGCTAGGGCCGACCGTCCTTCCAAGACACGCAGGTCTGGTTAGGGCAATCGACCCTGAGACAATTTTAGGTAAAGATTATATAGGCTTCCACAACCGTTACACAAAAGCCCGCATTTATACAGCCAACAGTTTCAAAGCAAGCATTTCACAAACCAATAACTTTAAAACAAGAAAAAATGTTATAGCTCCCTTCAGGTGTCTCAATTGGGAAGAGATGCTTGGTATGTGCCTGGTACAACTCTTTCTTGTTATCTTGTGTAAGCAGACATGACATGACACAGAACAGGTCAGGCTCTGGGGGTTATAGCACTTTGCCTTTATCTTCGGATGCCTGTCTCTAGTTGAGTTAATTGGTTACAAGCAGTAAATTTAAACAAGCAGTATATTCAAACAAGCAGTAAATTCCTCTTTCCCTAACAATGAAGAGCAGTAAAGATGTTTGAAATACACACCAATATGGGGAATAATGCTTCTCCCAGATGCCATAGGTTATCAAAGAAAAAGCCCAGTTCCAGGTGTGCAATGCTTCCCTTCAAGTTGTTGGTTAGGGTTTCCCACAGTCCTTCCTTGAACAGTCTAGTGCCATTTTTCTTGGTTACCCACCAGAACTATTGCTAAAGACATCATGCACTGTGTCACAGGACATGGAGAAATCAAGTTGGTACTGACCTGGAAGCTTCCTGACGGCTAGCTTTCATAGTGACAACAGATGCTATTCAGGCTGCTGAGGACAGAAAAGTTATCAAGTCTTATCCAGCTTTGAACCCTATAATAGTGACAAGCCTGACAAGGTACCCACTTTGGTGAAATAGTGGCATGAATACTATAGCATAATCAACTGCTTTCTGATTGCATTTAAGACCCACTCCACAGGACGGAGCTCATGCCTGGTAGTATAAATCTGGAGAAGAACCTGAAGCCAAAGGACTTAAAGGAGATCCGATTACTATTATTTTGCTAAATGGACATCAAACTGCCTTCTAGATATTTATCTTTATATCCATAGATTAGTGCAGCCCAGGAGTCTCATCAGAGAAAGTTCTTTTCACAGTGGGCAGAAGTTAATACAGAGACTCACAACTGGTGAAAGTGCAGAAAATAAGTAGCTACAGAGTACTCAGCCTTAAATGGGACATCTATATATACACTCTAGCCCTAAGGCTTGGGGAGCATAGTAGAAGAGGGAGTGGACAGACTATAAGATGATATACTGGCACCATCCTTTGAGATATTCTGGAAAAAATTTCATTTTGTACCCTTTGTTCAGAATATACCATTATCAGAAACCCTCAAAAATAAAATAAAAGAGCCAGAGATCAAAAGAAATGCTGGAAAATAATGTGCTCTGGATGTGACAGGACCATTGCATTAACTCACAAGAGTTGTGGTTACCTACACATGACCTGGAAAGCCACCTAAGTCATTTGGGAGGGGCTCATGATTCTCACACTTACCTGAAGAACTATTGGTAGCTGAAGACTGCTGGAGGAGGGAGTCAGGTTTCAGGGTGTAGCCCCTGGTGGGCTGCCCATGCTCCAGTGGATGGCCTTACATCCATTTACATATGGGCATCACTAATTGAACTCAGTAGATTATTAAAAAACAAGAAGATAAGGGACTGGGAAGGGGACATGGTGTGGAGGGGTGTGGGAAGAGTTGGAGAGGGGAGTGTGGGTGGGGTCTGTTTAAAATACATTGCATCTGAGTATTAAATTCTCAAAGAATAAATAAGGATGTATTTAAAAGGGTGTTAATGGCTGAGAATATCTTGGTTTCTTTTTTTCCAAACTGTGCTGGATAGCTTTAGTGTCAACTTGACATACCTGGGTTGAGGGATCCTCAGTTGGGGAATTGCCTCCATTGGACTGGCCTGTGGCCATGTCTGTGGGGCATTTTCTTGACATGATGTGGGAGGGTCCAGCCCACTGTGAGTGGTGCCACGCCTGGGCAGGTGGGCCTGTGTTGTATAAGAAAGTAGGCTGAGCATGGGTTAGGGGAGCAAGCCAGTAAGCAGTGTTCCTCCATGACCTGTGCTCTAGCTCCTGCCTCCAGGTTCCTGCTTTGAGTTCTTACATTGGGCTCCTTGATGAACTGTGACCCAGGAGATGTAAGATAGAATAAACCCTTTTCTCCCCAAGTTGGTATTGGTCAGAGTATTTTGTCACAGCAAAGGAGAAATAAACTAGAACAGAAATTGTTACCAGAGAGTGGCGTATTGCTGTGACAAATCTGACCTTGGTGTTTTTAGGAGGATTGTGGAAGCATTCTGAATTGAGTTCTTACATTGGGCTCCCTGATGAACTGTGACCCAGGAGATGTAAGATAGAATAAACCCTTTCCTCCCCAAGTTGGTATTGGTCAGAGTATTTTGTCACAAGAAAGAGAAATAAACTAGAACAGAAATTGTTACCAGAGAGTGGGGTATTGCTGTGACAAATCTGACCTTGGTGTTTTTAGGAGGATTGTGGAAGCATTCTGAACGTTGGGCTGGAAAAGAGATTGCATGCTTGGAGTTTGTTGCTGTGGAGCTTGGAGCAGTTATGCTGAAAGAGTTGTGAAAATGGAGGCCTGGCTTGTGAAGCTTCAAAGGGAAGCAAAGACTATCAGGGATGTTTGTGTGATATTTTGAAATTAATAATCTGCGGGTTCTGGTCAACTGGGGTTGAAGAATCACTTGTGATTAAGAAGAGACCAGAAGCTGAAGTAAAACCTTTGCTTTACTGGGACAATTGATGCTGGTTAGCTGGTGCTGAAAAATCAGCTGTAAGTAACAAGAGACCAGCATCACTGTGGTGAAGTCTTCTGAGAAGTATTTCCTCAGCATCTGGACACAAAAGCTATGGTCGAGAGGGGGCCTGAGCCTCTATCTCTAGCTGGAAGTAGGACTTGGTGTTCTACCTCAATCACAGGACCCCAAGAAGACCACTGAGGACCCAACACACCAAAAATGCAAAAGCAAGGTTTATAGTTTATTCGGGCTTAAGCTCGGCCTCTCAGACAGCACTGATATAACGGAACTGTGCTGAGAGCCCCGGGTGGGGGAAGAAGGGGCTCTTTATAGGTTAGAAACAAAGAGAGGAGGGGAATAACAGTGTCACTTTGTAGTTGGTCCAAGAATCCTGCTCGCCCCAACACACCTTTGAACTGATAGATTTTTTAGATTTTTTTTTATTGGTGGGTGTTGTTCTCAGGGTTGTGGAATGTGCGGGCTGTC
>NW_008340640.1:1955067-1957098 GCF_000622305.1 Nannospalax galili
GTAGAGCAGGCCCACCAGGTATCATTGGGAGGAATGTAATATTTTTGATTCACCACATTAACTGAAAGGGTCTGGTTGCATAGAAAGGAGTATGAGGGGGGAACTCTTCCTATACAGGTCCCTGAGCCTGTAATCCTCCCTAGGGAGAGGCTTGCTTTGGAAGACCATCTGCAGCGTGAGTCATTCGGGCTAATTGTATAGTTACCTTGCACTGCAACTCCTTCGTAATAGGGAGGGGTGGTGTCATAACACAGCCAGCAGGAGACAGCCCGGCTCAGGTGAGTGGCATTTAGAAAGAAGTAAGCCCGATCTAATAGTCTTATTAAGCTCTCTTGGCCCGCCCGAGGTTGGATTAGGGAAGGACTTGGAGAAGAATGAACCGTGGGGGTCTTGACTTTAAACTGAATAGTGAGTTCAGTTAGCGGATCCCCCACTGAGGAAGGACCTGTCCCTGGGACCAGGACAGGGTTTGGACCAATTGCA
This sequence comes from Nannospalax galili, assembly GCF_000622305.1. Taxonomy (NCBI): domain Eukaryota; kingdom Metazoa; phylum Chordata; class Mammalia; order Rodentia; family Spalacidae; genus Nannospalax; species Nannospalax galili. The sequence continues at coordinate 1,955,551 of NW_008340640.1, forward strand.
GCTGTTTTGGGGTTTTCCTGTCTTTGGAGAGAAAATAAGAGTCCCGTATCATAACCATTGAGCCATAAATGCAGTCCCCAAGGTCTGCTTGTTCCCCATCCTTTGTCCCTTTTTCCCTTATCAGTGAACCTAATGAGCAAGGGATTGCAATGTGAGGGATTGCTACCCGAACCAGTCTGGCATGGTGTCCCCGTCTGGTTTCGCCTGATGGTAATGAGCTCCCCTGGGGCGGTTGCTAACCACCAAGCCTCCCCGGTTGTTTCGCATCCCCAGTGTTGGCAATAACAGTGTTGGGCTCCCCCGCACCCTGGTTTAACATGAGGTCCTGGGCAAACATAGAAGCTTTTAGCTCGTAGGTTTCTAACCCCTGATTTGAATTTACAACTATAGCCAGCCGAGGAGTCTTCATACCCCAAAGTTTTTCCATCCAGGCCTGTGTCATACAGCCCATCTGCTAGGGTACAGAGGTCAACATCAAGCGGGGGCCACCAGGTGTTAGGTGGATGGTCCTCAGTTAGTGTTAACACTGCCTTTCCCGTTTCCATGTTAGCTAACGTCCAAGTCACTTGTACTGGTGCATGGGGATTTAAACTTCTCGTCAGGAGGGGCCCAGTCACCAGCAGACAGGCGAGCAGGAGGTGGGCGCTGGCCATTGAGGTGGTAGTCTCGTGGTGCGGTAACCGGCTCTTCCGAATGTATGGGGAGAGGGGCATTGGGAGGCTGCACCTGCTGGGCTGGTGGGGCTGCTGATGCACTTGGCTGTGGGGCCGAGACTAGGGGCAAGGCGATGGCAGGAGCACGCTGCCAAGACAGGTTAGCAGGAGGCGTCCTGCCTATTTGAAGCTTGAGCGGGTTTGAAGGATGTTGGGATGCCTTCCATGTGCATCCTTTGAAATCCTCTGGGACTACAAATGAGTCCGCAGGTTTTGCATGGGAGTAGTGCACCCAAGTCATGATGCCATCCACTTTGAGTGCGGTGGGAGTCGTCAAGAGGACCACGAAGGGACCCTTCCATCTCGGCTCAAGATTTTTCCGTTGGTGTCTGTGGATGAAGGCCCAGTCACTGGGCCTGAACCTGTGGGGTTGTGGGGGAACAGTGGCTTCATATATAGCCCTGAGTTGTGGCCAGACCTGTTGGTGGGTTAACCGCAACCATTGGAGTGAGTCCAGTATGTCCTGGTCTCCCAAGGTCGATACTAGGTCAGTTTGGAGGCTAGGTATCATGGGAGGGGGATTCCCATACATGATTTCAAAGGGGGTCAGACCCATCTGGTATGGAGTGTTTCTCACTCTAAAAGGGGCAAAGGGGAGGAGAGCCAACCAGTCTGTGCCAGTTTCTAAAGCTAATTTGGTTAAGGTCTCTTTTAGAGTTTTATTCATTTTCTCTACCTGTCCTGAACTCTGGGGTCTATAAGCACAATGTAATTTCCAATTGGCCCCCAGTGCAGTGGCTATTCCCTTGCTTACCTGAGAGACAAAAGCCAGCACATTATCTGATCCAGTTGTATTTGGGAAACCATACCTGGGTAGGATTTCTTCGATTATCTT